>NW_006298628.1:3695382-3729142 GCF_000327345.1 Myotis davidii
CGGGTCCGGGGCCGGGGAGAGGCCTGCGGGGGAGCTGGCTGCTTCGGCCGCGAGCCTGACGGACGTGGGAGGCCCTGCCGGCCGGGAGCTGGACGCCGGGAGGTAAGACCCGCTGGGGGCCTGGCCGCCAAACTTGCCCTTTGTGCATCATTCCCTTGTATTCTAACGGGATCCTGACCCTTCTTAGGCCGTGGTGTTCGTAAGGAGGCAGCGAATTGGGGCTCAAAGGTGGTGTCATGGCTCGTTAGGTCGCAGCTAATTAGGGGAAACAGCTTTCCCCCTGCGTTCATGCCCCTTGACGTTTCTCACCTGGTTAGCATCCCTCCAGTTCAGAGATGACTTGACACCATGCCTCCACCCCTATAGCCTGGCCCGGCTTTTAAAGTTTTCCCAAGGTAGGTGTCTGTCTGCCATGAACTCGCACAAGGCGCTGGCTGGAAATGTTTGTCCTTTGGGACAAAAAGTTGGCGTTGCATTGTGACCACCTTGCTTATTCCTCTTTCTGTTCCACCAGCAGCCCACCCGCTCCCTTCACACTCAAGCATACAAATGATGTGATGAGTTGTAGGCCCACAATCAGCTGGGCCTCTCAGCACCGAGGTTTCATGTTTTCCTGGTTGGTTGGTCTCTTATGTACTTGGTGTCTCAAGCCCGTGCGCTGACCACTGTCCGTGGGAATAGAAAATAGCTTTGCTGTCAAGCCCATGTGAGAATTCCGAGTCTGAGTAGTAGAAGCATTGGTGCATGAGTTCCAGGCTAATGGATGAAATTTCAAAGTTAGGCATTGAGGTTTTCCCCCTGCATTTCTGAAGGGTGGACTGCTCTCCATCATCCAGTATATTGGTTTAGAAAGCTGTCACCTTTTCGTGTCAGTGAAATGACACTTCCCTCGTGGTAACTGCCACTGTGGTTTGTGCTGCTGAATGGATTCTTAGAAAGGTTGGAGTTGGTTTTGGTGCAGCTCATGTGATGGGTTCTTGAGACACACTGGCAGCCACAGCCCACAGCTGAAGAACAGGGACACATAGATTGAGAACTTTGTGCACCAGAATCACGTGGGGAGCTTTGAGAAAAGAAAGATCAGTATGCCTGAGAGCCCAAGAATTTGATATTTTAAAAGCTCCCCGGTTGATCCTGAAGTATGACCTGGACTGGGAACCACTCACCCATGGGCTTCTCTTTTCAAGGGAACTTGGGTCCCCCAAAAGGAAAGTGTGGGGTTACTTTGACGTTGCTGCCCTTCCTGAACAGCTGTGCCAGGGGCTTGTTTTGGGTATCAAACCAACCAAAGTCCCTAAAGAAATCAGTGGGTTGATGCATGTTACCCCTTCAGGTAGACCTGTTTCTGCATTTGCCTCCAATGAACTCATGCTCAGGTCTTAAAAAGTGTGTGGCTGCTGAAACAGCTCTTTTGTAGTAGGCTCTGCATTCGATGCTCCATTTAACCAGTATAGATGAAATTTTCATCATATGGGGGGAGGGCAGGATTGAAGCTGTGGGCAATGACATAGGACAGATTGCTAATTTTCTTGTGATTTGTCTTGCCTTTGTTCCATATTGACCAGGCCTTGGTCTAGGATTCCAGAGACGCTAGATATGAGGTGTGGCGTGAAATTAGCTGCTCCGTCTAATAGATTAGGAAGAGGAAAAGGCATATAACATTATACGGTTTTTGCCTTTGGAAGCAGAATTTAATGGTCATTGGCTGCTCTGTCACCAACCCTCACACTAAGCACAATACAGATTTCTGCTGCAGAGCAAATTGGGCTGTAGATCTGCAAAGCTTAGTTCAGGGCACTGGAGAATTACATTTTTTGGTCCAAGGGCTTTTTCTGATGAATTGGAGAAGAGCTAGGTATCTGTGTACGAACGTTCGGTTGACTGCTGTTAGGCAGCTTGTTGGACAGAGAATGTGAACACCTAGACTCCATGTAGAACTCCAGCATCAGCTGTGGGATGCTGGCCAGTTTTGCTTTCTTCATGCTTCTCTCTCTCTATTCTTTAGTAACTATCCTGACCTTGTAGGAATAGAGTGAAGACAAGAGAAGTGGAGATGGAATATTTTGTGCTTTTGGAGAAGTAATAAAGATTGAACTGGTGATTTTTTTTTTTTTAATGCTAGATTTGCTTGTTAGCTTTTACACAGCTTACTATGTGCCAGTCTTGCTGGCAGCCTCGCAGCCGTGAGAAACTTGGTAAGTCTGGCCAGGGTAGTTGTGATTTCTATGGATCTGCACCTCCTAAGGGAGGAAGAATGCGTTTGGATATTTAGCTTGTTCTCTTGTTTTGATTGGTAGGACCTGGAAGCTGTGAGAAATCTCAGTCTCTTGCCAGAAGGTATATGCCTTCCGCCTTAATGATGGTTGGAATCTCTATAGTCTTTGCTGTATAATTTGGGGCTTTTACAGTAACCTCTGGACATGATTCTCTTTGCTCTGTTTAATATCTACCTTTCCCACAGTTATCACTAGAAAATACTTCCTACAATCATTTTATAAGGCTAACAGTTTCCATAGTTTAACATTAAGAAAAACTTTAGTTCCTTTCCGATGTTTCAGAGTGTGCTAAGTGGACCTGCCTGGTTATTTTGAGCCTTAAATCTAGTATGAGTGAGCTTAGAGAACTCTGAAGTGAAGGATGAAACGGGCCCACCAACTACCAGGTTTCTGTTGTGGAGACTGGGCTAAGCCTTCAACACATATGTTGAATTTACAGAGCTGGGCTCGATGCCTGAGGGCTTCAGTGTAATATAGAATTGCTATTTCAGGAAAACCAGAGAAGTTCCCTTTTCTGTTTCACATATGTTGAGCTGATTGTCTTCCTTTATATTTGGTGAGAAATGGTATTTGATCTGACTTTTTTAAAAAAATTATAATAATACACGCTTGGTTGTAAAGTTTCATTGTTTAAGTTTTTTTTTTTTCTGAGTTAATGGCTAAGGCTATTACTATCGATCTTCATAGTTGTGAAGTGGAAAAATGGAGAACAGTTCTGTAGTCGTTTTCTATCTATTTGTTTTGGGGGGGAAGATACAATTCTGGAAGAGAGGCAGGCTGCCTTGGCATCAGTTTGGGACCCTGCTGTTGTGGACAGAATTGGCAGACGTGAGAAATCCTTTTCTCTGTTTCCTTGGGTCTTCAGGTCCAAGGGGGTAGTTTTAAGAAATAGCATGACCTAGTGAGAGCAAAATGATTGTATGGTGTGATGAGGAAGTTCTGACTCTACGTTTGAGTTTTGGGTCTATACTCTATTGATCTTTTTAACTATTTTTCACAAAGTGGTTGTGGTTGTGGTTGGCAGCTCTTGTTTCGAACAAGCAGCCTGGCTTCAGAAACCTCTTGTATCTTCCACTCCTTAATATTTATTTCCCCTGCTAACATCATTCCTAAGGTTTTAGACCTTGCACTATACCTTTTGGCTTTTCCCTGGAAGTTCCCTCCATAGGTTCCTTAGTTGGTTTATGATGGAGTTTTGGATCTGACCTTGCTGCACAGATGTCTGTGTATTGGAACTAAAAATGAACACATGGTTTTTGTGCCTGTAGCACATGAACAGACACTGGCTTATGACGTGTTGAAAATGGCACAGGCTGGCTGACTTGGCACTGTGTGCTTCAGCAGGGGCAGAGGTAACTTGCGGCTGTAAAGCCTGATATTTGGACATTCTTGCTTGGAAGTTACTGTAGAAGAGAACATGTGTAAGTCGTAAGGCATCAGTAGAGGAGATTAATGGACAAAGAAGGGAAGGCATTGCTATTTCATTGTTTATATTTTAGGTTTCAAGGAATTTGAAAAGTGGCCAGTGGTTATATCAGTGTGTTCTCGGCCTGTCTAGTCTAATGCTTTTAACTCCTTTTATCCCACAGATCTATTGCCATACAATTAGCAATTTTCAGAGTGGAGATGGACAGAGGCCTTCTGTCTCTTTGTTACCTGAAGCACAGGCAGTGCTTAGCTGTCACGAAGGACAACTTAGCCTCAAAGAAGACCTTTGCCTAAGGTCTCTTGCCACCCACCTGAGGCATAGCCCACCAGATCCTACCACCCCTCACCCCCAAGTCTTTCTGCTACTAAGATGCACATCGCCCACTAGCAAAGTTAACAATGGCTTAACTTTGCACCCTAATGCTCGTCAAGGTGATCTGGGGAGAAATAAAATAACATGGGAATGGGTTATAGAAAGGTTAGTTAAAAATGTTATCCCTATTATTCGTGCTTTAAAAAAAAACCACCACAGCACATCCAGCTTTTATCGTTTTAAATGTTTCATATATGCAAAAGGAGGTGAGTGTGTGTGTGTGTGCACTATAATAATAAATGCATACCTAGGTACTCATTTCTAAGCTTAGCAGATAGAATGTTATCAGTTACCTTTGAAGACCCCTGTGTGTTGTTTCCTGATTATATCTCCACAGCTACTGTAACCACCGTCCTCAATTTTATGTTAATCATTCCCTTGCTTTGTTTTTTTAATCGTTGTCTAGATTGGTCTTTTCATGAGTGACTGCCATTAGAATGCTCCCAGGATCCTTGAGACAGAAACTGCTTTGGATTTTCAGTTAGCGTCTCCCCGAAGAGAGAAAGAAACACTTAGTATTAGCCTTTCAGCCTCTTAGACCTACCTCTCCAAACTTCCAGCTCTGAGGCCCCCTTATTTGCCAGGAAAAAACCCATCCCGGTCTCTTAAATGACTGTGCCTGGGTTTAGATTCATATGTATTTCTTTTTCCAGATCCTAGAAACTATGATTTCCTTCTTCAAAATGCTGGGGGCGGGGGAGGAGATGAGGTGGAGTGAGAAGGCCTCCGCAAGCTGTGTGCGTTTGGGTACTGCCGTTCCTCAGTACTTGGCACTGAAGAGATTCGTCCCCAGCATGGGCAGATGGCAGAGTAATGCAGCTTCCTTTGAAAAGAGGCAGACAGCCAAGTGGCTGAGGTGTGAACCCTTTGAAAGACCAGTGCTTAGGTTTCTCCTTGCTGAGTTTAATATTGTACCATAGTTATCAAATAAAAATCAGTTTGGAAGCTCTTCAGTCTTGAAGTTCATGTCCAGTGGAATTAGCTTTCTATTTCAGCCCTCTGGAGTGTTGGAACTAAGCTGCAGACTGTCATGAGCAACTTTTATAAACAGGGACCATGCATCATGCTTGTGTCTTGCTTGATGCAGCCATTTCTCCCGTGGGTGCCATGGAGGGGGCATTTACTAGTATGATGGGCACCATCATTAGACTTCTTGTGTCTCAGCATGGAGGGAGGTTGCAGAGGGAGTTCGGGAGCGGAAATCTAGCTTCTGGGCTATTTTTGAGTAATATCTTTACAATATGGTTTTGAAATTTTGTTTGAAGTGAGTTCTGAGAATCTCAGATATCTATGCTAAAACATAAATGCATAAAGATCTAAAATAAAATAATTTTAAATATGATTTTCTTTGCTTCACCTCCCTTCCTGCCTCGGTGCAGTTGAAGTTTCATTTAGTCCTTTGGGTGAGAAGAATTTTGGAAGGTGAGCCAGCTACAAGGCCCAGAGTCAGGCCCTCAAGTCAGTGGTGGGAGGTTTTCGTTTGTTTGTTTTATAATTCTTTATTATTGAAAGTATTACATATGGCTGAAACCGGTTTGGCTCAGTGGATAGAGCGTCAGCCTGCGGACTGAAGGTTCCCAGGTTCGATTCCGGTCAAGGGGTGTACCTTGGTTGCGGGCACATCCCCAGTGGGAGATGTGCAGGAGGCAGCTGATCGATGTTTCTCTCTCTCATCGATGATTCTCTCTATCTCTCTCCCTTCCTCTCTGTAAAAAAAAAATCAATAAAATATATTAAAAAAAAGAAAGTAATACATATGTCCCCCTTTTCCCCCATTGACCCCCTCTAGCCCATCTCTTCCCGCCCCCCACCAGGCCTTCAGCACCCTGTTGTCAGTGTCCATGGGCCATGCATATATGCATACAAGGTCTTTGGTTGATTACCTCCCACATACCCATCCTCCCCTGCCTTCCCCCTGAGATTCCACACTCTGTTCCATGCTTCCATGTCTCTGGATCCACTCCGTTCATCAGTTTATTTTGTTACTTATATTCTACATATGAGTGCAGTCATGTGATACTTGTCTTTCTCTGACTGACTTATTTCACTTAGCATGATACTCTCCAAGTCCTTCCATGCTGTCTCAGAGGGTAAGAGATCTAGATTTCACATATAAGTGAAATCATAAGGCATCCACAGTGTACTATGGTTTCCTTTTCTCCACATCCTCGCCAGCACTTGTCATTTGTTGATGGTAGCCATTCTGACAGGTGTGAGGTGATACCTCATTGTTGTTTTAATTTGCATCTCTCTGATGATCAGTGATTTTGAGCATTTTTTCATATCTCTCTTGGCCATCTGTATGTCCTCTTTGGAGAAGTATCTATTTAAGTCCTTTGCCCATTTTTTTTTTTTTTTGGTCCCTGTTTTTTAATTGCATTGTTTGTCTTCCTTTTGTTAAGTTGTATGAGTTCCTTATATATTTTGGATATTAACCCTTTATCAGATGTATCATTGCCAAATATGTTCTCCCATACAGTGGACTCAGTGTGGGAGTTTTTTAAAAGTCTGGTTTATTGAGGTAGCACTTACATACCATCTAAAATTCACCATTTTTATGTGTCCAGTTCTATTAACACGTTAAGCGCCCAGCCTGTTTTGTCTTCTGGACAGAAAGTATAGTGTCAGTCACCGGTGACTGCCTGGGCGCTTAACATGTTAATTTTGATAAAAGTATATAGTCATCGTGACCTCTGTCACAATCAAGATACAGCATATTTTCTTTTTTACACTCCCCACTGGGGATGTGCCCGCAACCCATGTACATGCCCTTGACCGGAATCGAACCTGGGACCCTTCAGTCCACAAGCCGACGCTCTATCCACTGAGCCAAACCGGTTTCGGCAAGATACAGCATATTTTCATCACCTCCACAAGTCTTTCCCTTGTGATCGTCAGTTCAGTCATCCTGAGGTGATTTTTTTAAATAATGTGCACTGTTTTATTTATAAAATTTATCTTTATTGTTGAAAGTATTGAACTTAGCACATTTCTAGCCAGAAAGTCTATCTTTTCACAGGAGATCTGGGTTTTTCCAGCTCGCTTACTGGAGCAGCATCAAGGGGAAATCACAAGGAGAACTGTGTGACTGGCAGTTCAGAGAGGAGAAGGGGCCATCTGGTTTGGTTCCAGGCAGAGCCCTAACCTAAGGAAGCCCCTTGTTAGTTGACGGCTTTAACCCGTGGCTCGGAGACATTGGTGCATGTTTTTCGTGGTTGAAGATTCCATGTGCGTCCTGTAGTGCTGGTCTCAAACCCAAGTATGTTCTCTGGTTCACCTTGCCACCTGCTGTCCTAGGAGCAGGCCCAGAGGGAAAGCACCTGGTCAGATCAAGAGGCTTTTTCTTGGTTCCCATATGCAAGTCAACTGTGTTTCTGACTTCCTCTAGAAATAGACTTGCTAATTACCACTCAAGGTGTTTTACTCTTTCAATGCGCTGGGTGAGGAGAGATCCAAAGGGATTTCTCATGCTTTTGTAGGCTGGTGAATTCTGTAGCCAGATCTATTTAAGGAATTGCCTTAATTATTTTATTCTCCCCCTTTAAATTTTAGGCTTTATTACAAAAGTGTTGCTGATAATGACTGGGTTTGCTTTGTTTTTCAGTGCATATGGAATTGAGTATTGTAGAGATTTAACCACCCCCCAGCCCTTATTCTCTCTGTGCTTTTCACCCCCTAGGAAACCCAGGTTGACAAGAACTCAAAGTGCCTTTTCTCCGGTCTCCTTCAGCCCCCTATTCACAGGTAAGGTTGATCTCTCTCTCTGTCTCTCTCTCTCTCTCTTTTTTCCTTCTGACATCTGAAAGCAGGAGTCTTCTGAGACCTGTCAGGAAACACTTACGGATGCATTGCAGAGGGAGCTTCAGGCCTATCTGTGGTTATTTTCTTCATTCCCTGCCTGCTGGGTTTGGGGTGGGGCTATTTTTATGGTGTAGCATGTGTTCTTGACTTTGGATGCTTTATGGGTTGAGTGGTGACTGCTTGGTGGTAATTAAGTGACCCTGGCAGTTATGCCGTCCTTAGTTCAGGGTCCTCACTTATAAATTAAAAGGAGGAATTACACATTTATAGGCTTGCAGTGCATGAAGGACTCCTGAGAAATCATACAATTCCTGACTCTGCTTCCAGGGGAGTTCATGGATTAGCTAATAAACATGACCCATGATTATCTGGTCTATTTTTAAAGACTTTGGGCAAAGGGGATTACGTGAACTCTTGACTTACCCATTTTTGGGGCTAGCAGTTCTTGCAGCTGTTAGAGTTCTTCATTGTGTCTAATTTAAGTCTATCATCTAAGAGCAAGGAACGCAGTTGCTAAAGAAGGAAAGCGGCTGAATGTCCTTTGGGCAACTGCCTTCTCTTTAATGGGGAACTTTTTCAGAGGGAGCCCCTTTGTTATGTCAGTCAGATGTGAAGCTCCCACTTGAATAAGCTGCATGAAAGAAGGTCTTCACATTGCTTCAAGTCTCAGAAACTGGGCACTCATTGATTGTGACCGAAAAGATTTTTTTAAAAATCCCAATTTCAAACTCTTTTGGTACTGTATCCCTCAAAAAGATGATTGGAAGAATTATGATTAGGGATAGACATTTCCAGAGTTAAGCAGGTTAGTGGGACCCCCACCCCCAGCCCTTACTACATAGATAGCCATGAGCTGTCAGAACAAGTGTGTTGGTACCTGTAATAGGCACAGGTGAAGAAGGAGATCTCTGTGTTTTTTTTTTTTAATATTTTTTTTTTATTGATTTCAGAGAGGAAGGGAGAGAGAGATAGAAACATCAAATGACGAGAGAGAATCATTGATTGGCTGCCTCCTGCCCCCTACTGGGGATCAAGCCCGCAACCCAGGCATGTGCCCCTAACCAGAACCGAACCCGGGACCCTTCAGTCCACAGGCCGATGCTCCATCCACTGAGCCAAACCGGCCAGGGCGAGATCTCTGTTTTTACCTCAAGCCCAGAATTAATCTTTTTACATATATATATTTATTGATTTCAGAGGAAGGGAGAGGTAGATAGAAACATCAATGATGAGAAAGAATCATTGATCGGCTCTCTCCTGCACGCCCCCTACTAGGGATGGAGCCTGCAACCCAGGCATGTGCCCTTGACCGCAGTCGAACCCGGGTCCCTCCAGTCTGCAGGTCGACATTCTATCCACTGAACCAAACCGGCTCCGGCCAGTACTAAAGGGTCTTATCCTGTAGTAATATATCCTTCTGGTGAATAATTGTTTCCTCCCTAAAGTAAGGAACCCACATTTGAAGTGTTCTTGTTTCACACAGCTTAGCTCTTTTGAATGATGCTGAGGTGCTACACCTACAACCTAGACCTCTCCGACCCTTCAGGAGGCACACTTGTCTGGGTTCATTGCATTGCTCTGGGCATCTAGGCTATCGGTTACTAAGCTCCGTGATGAGTCCAGTAGGCAGTACAACTTGCACTGATGACTTTTAGAATAGCTTTTCTGTTTATCTTAATCTATGTTCAAGAACTTTGTAAAAACAAAACAAAACCCCAAAACTGTATTAGGTTCTAAAAGCCCTGCTCCTGACCTTTTAGAGACATTGGTCTCTAATAATAATAAAATCCAGCTTAGGGGCTAATTGAGCCTCCTGAATAAGAAAGAGATGTTGGAAATAACACCCTCAAATTAGAGAAATCCCGAGTTCTGACCTATTTTTGGCTGTCATCCTTAGTTAATAAAATACCCTTCATCCTCTGGTGACTCAGTGGAGAGAGGGTAGATGGGGCTGGGTGGCGAGGAAGAATGTATATGGCAGAGAACAGAACTGCATCACATGCTGGGAAGTAAAGAGAAACCACATGTCATCTCCCTAACCTCCCACCCCCAATCAGCTTCCTACTGAGAAGCTTCCTCTAAGCTTACCTGACTCTTGGCTGACTGTGGAAGTAGTTAATTATTAGGGTTGTAAATGTACTTTTCAACCTTTGTAGCCTCAGTTATTAAGAACTAATTCATATCTGAAATGGGTTCTCTTATGAATGAATAGTGTGAAAACTCTAGACATGGAAAGCCGTTCAGGAAGAAGTTAGGGCTAACATTGGGACCTGTATTTGCATGCAGTGTACCATGCAGCTCTTACAGCTTTTGGCACTTGCTTTCTATGTTCACTTGGGCTTGTAACAAGCTGCTCGTTTTGCTCCCTAAGGCAGAAATTAGTATGCAAGTCTGTAAAAATAAATGGTTTTCATTTGAATAAAGATGGCTTGGTCAAGGTTATATTGTCAGTGGCAGAGTCACAATGAGTTGACTTTACCACTGTCAAGCCCATGTTTTTATCCTTAAAGAATCCTTGACCATTAAGATGGTAAAGAAATGATAGCATTTAAAATGGACTTCCCAGGTGTTTAGGGGGTGATTCCAGTCCTGGGAGCATTAGATTTTGAGCTTTTTGAGAGCCAGGGACCTCTAACTTCCCTTGCTTGCCCTTTGCTTTCCTTTGCTCTGGCCTCAGCTTTGGGCAAGGTGTTCTATAACGTGCTTGCTCCATGAATCCCTCAGGTGAAACAGTATCGCTTGTGGATGTGGACATCTCTCAGCGGGGCCTGGCCTCTCCACACCCTCCAACTCCCCCTCCTCCTCCGAGAAGAAGCCTCAGCCTCCTAGGTATAGTCTCCTCCACTCTACCTTCTTGCTCTCGTGGGAGGGGGAGCTCTCGGACCTGTTTTTCTTTGCCAGGAGCCCTACAAGCTCCTGGGATTCTAACGATGAACCAATTATTTCCTATCCCTTTCTCAGCACCCCTATCATCTCCCTAAGTGGTTGAATGAGTGTCTTACCTGCATGCTATGACAGCATTTATTATCCATGTGTTGATTAGATCTGCATTTATCTTGCCCTGAATCTACAGCTAGTGGGCTGCTTTAAGAATATCCTACTTTCCTGCAGAGGAAACCAGATTAAGATGGTTGTTGCCCTCTGTACAAAAAGACAGGGTGAAGGTCAGGCCATCTTGCCCCAGAGGGCAGCCTGATGATCCTTCTCCGTCTCCTCTGCTTCACCTTGCTCAGTCTCTGCTCATATTTCTGAACCTTTTGCTTTTGTTCTCTCTTCTAGATGATATCAGTGGGACGCTGCCTACATCTGTCCTTGTGGCTCCGATGGGGTCTTCCCTGCAGTCTTTCCCCCTACCTCCGCCTCCTCCACCCCATGCCCCAGGTTAGCTTAGCTTAGAGAACAGACTTGCAAGAGTTGGGAGTACAAATGATAAACTTTTTGAAGGATGGGAGAAATCTATTTATGGGAATAATAGAACTTATGAGAAAGCTTATAGAACTCCTTGGAAATGAGGCCAAGAACTGATTTTTCTAACCTGTTTTATTTATGGAGTTGAATTCGATTTTTGTTAGAGATAAAAGACAATTGAATTTTTTTCGTCTTTTTGCTACTGAGACTTTTTTTTTTTAATCCTTGAGTAGACATCACTGAGGAAACTAATTTTAGGACAGTGAGGAGGTTTAATATATTGCTGATTTTCAAAGTTCTGTGGTTTTTCTAAGCTTTTAGTACTGACTGCAGCCTTGTAAATATGTAGCAAGCATTTAGTAGCCCATACCTGCTTTGCCAGTCTCCAGTACCCAAGGAATAAAATGAATGAAATCGGCATTTTTTTCTACTTGCCTGGCAAAATCCTTACACTTCCTGGGCAAGTAAGCGAGTCACTATTTCCAAGGCTGCTTTCCCGGCACTTCACCTCGAGGTGGGAGAAGTTGGAGTCACTCTAGGCTGGTGAAGGCCCTGAAGTAGTCACCTTAGTCAGGTCAGTGCAGCTCCCCACCCGCTTCCTGGGGTTCAGTGCCCTCACCATCCTTCACAGCTTACACAGCCCACACAGCTTTTTGTTCCAGCCCATCAGCTCTTCCCCACTGCTTTGGCTTTCACCCTTTCCAGCTTAGCGTCTAATGCCTTGCCCCTCTTCAGTTAGCATCTCTGTTTTGGGAGGAGGGTGTACTAGTGGTTGGGAGCATCGAGGGTAAGTGAGTGACCCACCACTCTCTCACGTTACAGATGCATTTCCGCGGATTGCTCCTATCCGAGCAGCTGAATCCCTGCACAGCCACCCCCCGCAACACCTCCAGTGTCCCCTCTACCGGCCCGACTCGAGCAGCTTTGCAGCCAGCCTTCGAGAGTTGGAGAAGGTAGGTGGCACTTGAGCACTGGAGGCTTGCCTCCTCTCCTCCTCCCTAGTTCTGTACCTGGTTCCCTTTGTATTATTTTTTACAGGGAGAGTAATTTCCTTGTCTCTATATTTATAGTGACAAAGCAAGATACTACTGTTATCAATTCTATAAAATATATTGTAAAATTGAAACTTGGGGGTGGTGGTGGAATTGAATGTGATAAGGAAAGGCGTGGAGAAATGTTTACATAGTCTAAACTGATTGTGGCAGATTAACTGACTCGGGTCCCCCTTCTCTTCTTTGAAGGGCCTTGGTAATGGAATTGTAGAATGTTCCTTCTGCTACTTTGGAGGGTTAAACGTATATGGAGCCTGGTGTGTATTTGCTAGGGGTTGAGACACTCCTACAGCTCTTCCCTACTGAAATGTTTTGGAAATGGGGTTCTCCTATGGTGAGATAGATTGTGCTGAACACTTTGACATTTCTCTGTTCTGTTAACCACTTGACTGCTTTTTATCTTCGATAGTGTGGTTGGTATTGGGGACCAATGAATTGGGAAGATGCAGAGATGAAGCTGAAAGGGAAACCAGATGGTTCTTTCCTGGTACGAGACAGCTCTGATCCTCGTTATATCCTGAGCCTCAGTTTTCGATCACAGGGTATCACCCACCACACTAGAATGGAGCACTACAGAGGTAAGAGGGGCTAGTGTTGGAGGGAAACCTTTCTCTACCTTTGCTATTTGACTTTTTCATAGGAAGCATTCATAGAAATGGAGAAAGTATCTCATAGAGTCAATTGAATGCTGATATGGGCACTGGTTTCAGTCACTAGAAGAAAAGTTGGCAGGGGTAGGGATGAGAGTAAGGGTTCCATTTAAAAGTATTCTCAGCATCTTGTTTCCTAAAATAGGAGGGCCTAAACAAGACTATATATATATAAACTGAGGTGGTGAGGCTTTGGATCCTGGACGAGGGCAGGACAATAAGTTGAGAAACTCAAATATATATATATATATTTTACTGATTTTTTACAGAGAGGAAGGGAGAGGGATAGAGAGTTAGAAACATCAGTGAGAGAGAAACATCAATCAGCTGCCTCCTGCACACCCCCTACTGGGGATGTGCCCGCAACCAAGGTACATGCCCTTGACCGGTGCCTGGGACCTTTCAGTCCGCAGGCCGCCGCTCTATCCCGAGCCAAACCGGTTAGGGCTAAATAAGACTATTGAAGAACAGAACAAAGCCAGTAAAACTCTCTTGGTAGAGAAAAGAAATAACCTAGACAAATTCTCCCAAACTTTGTTCATAATTAAACTTAACGTTTAGAGATGCTTTCTATTAAATCATATGGACAGAGAGAATTTAGTGTTGATACTGGACTGTTCTGTTCTGAATTTCTTTGCCTGATAGTCACATCAGCTCTTGTGCCAGTCAGCATGGTGATGAAAATTCTCTCTTGGTCAACTTTGTAGTCTCTTAGGAAATAGTCATCAGAACTCCAAGAGTTTGTGAAATCAACGTGCTTTATATAGACTGTCTACCTGCTTCCCAGGTGGTACCCCTTTCTGTGTGGTCATGTTGTGCTTAATGCTGCCGTCATGTCTAGAAGATGACTAGTTCAACACCACTGTCTGGATTAACTTTGCAGCAGGGCATTCTGTACTTAACTTGGGCCAGAAACTTGTGACAGTCATTGATGGTAGGACTGGATAATATATCATTTGTTGAAATATCTGCATATGTTATAAATTTTAAAAGTATAGAGAACGTTGGGGAGTTTTAGGGACTCCCATCTCTCACCTTTTCCCATATGTGACCCCCTTAAATGAGCTGTATTAGACATCCATCTCAAACGAGTCTCTTTCATGCTCTTCTGAGGCACCACCATGTCTTTCCTGCCCTCAGCCGTGTTCTGCTGGATTTATTTGGTTTGCTTCTCTTGTGAGGCAGGAAGTAGCTGTTTAGGTCAGCATGGTTTCCTCTGCCTCTGCCTTTGTCTTAGAGATGCATGAAGAGAAAGGAACTTCAGTCCAAAGACCTGAGCATTCATTAGTTAGATCACTGTGGGATAGACTGCTGCCTATTTTCCTACTGTTCCTAAAAGCAAAAATCAGACAAACAAATGCAAAACAAAGCATTTCAGAGTGAAGTATTTTTATAAACCTATTTTAAAATAAATGACTGGGCCATGGGAATAAATGTTTGACCTCTAGGTTCCTGATAGGTGAGATGCCAGGAATGAGAGAGCTCTTTCAAATGGTTCTCCAGTTACTTTTTATTGAAAGGGACTTTTCTTTCTTGAATAAATGGAATTTTTAATAGAAGCCTTGTGGGCCTTTTAGTTGCCAGTTTGCAATAGAGCATTTGTCTTCGTCTTTTTAAGTGATACTGTAAGAGTAGCTAGAGAGACTCAGATCTGCAGTTTTCTTGAGTGATTTAGTATCTCCTTTGTGGGTGATTCTTTTGGAATTTAGAGCTTTAGTTTTTTTTGTTTTGTTTTGTTTGAAGTCCTGGAAATTCAGATTCCCTTTTACCTTTGGGGTCTTGAAGTTTGGGGTGGGATCTTTGTAACATGTTGGGGCATAGAATTTTAGAAGTTAAAGGAAAGACTTAGAATTTGATTTTTTGTACCAACACATGAATGGGTAATACTCACAAAACCTCTCTTCTTTTCTTTCTTCAACTGTCCCATGAATACTTGAAAAGGTGAATCTTTTTGAGGGGAATGTCATTTAAACTCGCTTTTGCTATGGCAGTCTTTCCCCGCCCCCCCCCATTATAGTTGAATTCAATATTAGTTTCAGGTGTACAGCCTAGTGACAGCACATTTATATAACTTATAAAATGATCCCCCTGGTAAGTTTAGTACCTACCTGACACCATACATAGTCTTACCATAGACTATATACATACATACATACATACATATATACTCCTTTTTAATATATATATATTGATTTCAGGGAGGAAAGGAGAGGGGGAGAGAGATAGAAACAACAATGATGAGAGAAAATCATTGACTGCCTGCCTGCTTTTTAATTGGATTTGTTTGGAGGGGTTTTTTTTTGCTGTTGAGGTGTGTGAGTTCTTTATAAATTTTGGATATTAATCCCTATGGGATGTATCATTGGTGTATATCTTCTCCCATTCAGTAGGTTGTCTTTTTGTTTTGTTGATGTTTTCTTTTGCTGTGCAGAAACTTTTTAGTTTGATATAGTCCCATTTGTTTATTTTATTTTCCTTGCCTAAGGAGATATATCAGAAAAAAATATTGCTAAGAGAATTTCAACAAAGTATTTTTATATCTTTTTTCTGACTTGAATTAATTATTTACTTTAACAAAAGCCTTTTAAGACCTGATTTATGTCTTATTAAAGGCAATATCTTTCTTTCCATTAATTGTAGAACAAGTAGGAACAGGTGGCTTCAGGGACCTTTGTCTGATTCAGCTTGCCCATAAAGTCTTGCTGAAAAATGAGAATCATAAAAATGTGCAAACCAGCTTTCCAGGTCTTTTAAAATGTTTTACATTTTTACCTCTTCTTAATTTTCACTGGTAGGAACCTTCAGCCTATGGTGTCATCCCAAGTTTGAGGATCGCTGTCAGTCAGTGGTGGAGTTCATTAAGAGAGCCATCATGCACTCCAAGAATGGGAAGTTTCTCTATTTCTTGAGATCCAGGGTTCCAGGTATGGCTGTGGTTATTATAAAATTATTTAACTTACTTGGGTATAGTCTAGTATAGTATCAGAATGCACCTCCCTCCAACAAAGGCCACACTTGCTTAAAGCTTTTTATCTTGGCTCTTACAGGAAACCCTCTTTCTAGAGTCCAGTGGTTAGGCCCCTACCCATGTACATTAATCCCTCAATATACTGAGAAGGAACCTTTGCTTCTCTAACCACATGAGTTAGAAAACTGATCCTTCCTCCGATGTCCAGGCATCCCGTGAATAGTTTACACTCTGTGATGTCTCCTTGTCCCTGATCCAGGCATCTTACACTTACATGTGAAACAGAGGTGAGAGCTCTCAGCTCATTTCCACGGAACAGGGAAGGTAAAAGAGTGTTCACTAGAAAGGCAATGGGAAGGGTCAAGAATAGATTCTCTTGAGTGAAATATAGTAGTTGTAGCTCTGCAAATGGAAATCAGCAGCCTTGGTGGAAAGAAGCTTTTGCACAGAACACATAGGTAAACTATAAAGAAGCCCATTTCCTTTCCCTGAACTCTTCATCAGGGAAGTCATAGTTGCTTTGTTCCTACTGAATATTTCTCTTGGTTTTTCATTCTTGAAGGACTGCCACCAACTCCAGTGCAGCTGCTCTATCCAGTGTCCCGATTCAGCAATGTCAAATCCCTACAGCACCTTTGCAGATTCCGAATCCGACAGCTCGTCCGGATAGATCACATCCCGGATCTCCCACTGCCTAAGTATGACGTGGTCTTTAGGGTTGGGGCAGGAAGGAGGGTTACTTACAAATGTTAGTGAGGCCTGCAAGCCAATGGCGCAGGCAGAGCCTGGCAGTGTTCACAGGTTTCACTTCTCCTTTGTCCTGAACCTAACTCTAGAACTGTTGTTACATTGCAGCCAGAAGGGAGGAAGGTGTGTGTGTCAACCTCCCTTCTGCAGTCTCTATGAAGGGTGGAGGGAAGGAGAGAGAACTATAATAAAGTGAGAAAATGGGAATTTTGTTAGGGTTGCAAAGTGTTTGGAGTAGTCTCAACCATATAGGGATTGAAAAGAAGGAAGAGTTGAACAAAAGTGGTCTTTCTTTTCAATCTCTCTAAATGACACTTTGTGTGTATTCCTCTTATGTTTTTTACAGACCTCTGATCTCTTATATCCGAAAGTTCTACTACTATGATCCTCAGGAAGAGGTATACCTGTCGCTAAAGGAAGCGCAGCTTATTTCCAAACAGAAGCAAGAGGTGGAACCGTCCACGTAGCGAGGGGCCCTGCTCGTCACTACTGAGGGTATGAGCTCTCTGCCTCTCGTCCAGCCATGTCTCTTCCTGGGCACTTGTCATCATGCATGGGCCTTGTCCCCCAACCCCCACCATCCCGTGTGTATCCAAACATCTGCCCATAGAGTTGCCACATCTGATAACAGAATCCCCAAGGGGCACCCCAGTTGGAAAAGAGCAGGTAGACAAGGGAGACTTAAAGAATATTTTTGCCAAGCAACGTGCAGGCTAACTGCTGGATATGAAGAAGGACACACACGTGTAACTAAGTGTTCAACCTTCTCTCATACTTCGGCTGAGCTCCCTGATATTGCACAAATGATATACAAAGCTGGAAGCCAAAGGAATCTTTATCAAAGGAAACACAAACATTTCTTCAATTGCAATAGAAATACACTTCATTGCGAGCTCCACTGCCCCATGGCTCGGGATGGGGGAGAGAAAAAACAGCTCACTCTTCCCTTTAGGGATCCATTTAGGCCACTGAAAAGTAAATTGTTCAATAGAATAAGTGAATTAACTGAGGAATTCACTTCTCTAAGAGGCTATTCTCCCATTGCTACACTAAGTTCTGCTCATTTATTTTCCCATAAAATATCGTGGAATACTGGTTTCTGCAGATGAGTTCTAATTAGTCTTTTAAATTTCATTAAGGTGAACATTGAAAAGTAGAGGTGAGTAGGGACCAAATTCCCACAGAATAGTGGTTTTGGTAGTGCGGGTTTATGTGCACAATCTCACATTCTAGTGATGGGGTGCGTGATAACTCATCCCCATCTCTAGTGTGGAGTTTCCTTTTTAAAAATACATATATTTTGCCCTAACCGGTTTGGCTCAGTGGATAGAGCGTCAACCTGCGGACTGAAGGGTCCCAGGTTCAATTCTGGTCAAGGGCATGTACCTTGGTTGCAGGCACATCCCCAGTAGGGGGTTTGCAGGAGGCAGCTGATCGATGTTTCTCTCTCATCGATGTTTCTAACTCTCCCTCTCCTTCCTCTCTGTAAAAAAATAAAAAATAAATAAAAACTATTTTTTAAAAAACATATTTTTATTGATTTCAGAGAGGAAGGGAGAGGAAGAAATAGAAACATCAGTGATGAGAGAGAATCATTGATCCGTTGCCTCCTGCATGCCCCCTACTGGGGATCAAACTCGCAACCCGGGAGTGTGCCCTGGCTGGGAATTGAACTGTGACCTCCTGGTTCACAGGCTGATGCTCAGCTCCTTTTTTAATCCCTAGAGTAGGTAGTCCTCGGCGGGGAGGGTGGTAGAAATAGGCAGAAAATTAAGGAGTAAGGGAAATGGAAAGAGGGAAGTTAGAACCAGTTTTTGGCATCCAGGTTATAGGCTACTCAGGCCTCCTGGCAAAGGCTGTTGCTGCATCCCCAGCCAGCTATAGTGTTTGTGGAAGTGTTTGGCTCCATTCTCCTTTTGAGCTATACCCCAGAGGCTGGGCTATTCACTTCACTCTACTCTGGTTCCACTCTGGTGAACCACTCTCGTTTCTTTTACCTCCCCTCCCCACTAGGCATTTGGTTGCCAAGCTCCGGTTTTGAAGAACCAAATGAAGGTACCATGAAAAGAGGAGTGAGGAAAAAACAAGAGGAACTAGGAAGGGTTGGGATCCTCTGTGCAAAGACTTTGGTCCCCTCGCCACCCTGGGGCTTGGAAGAAGCACACAACCACACTGAGTGGGGCTCCAACCTTTCCCATCCGCCCATCTGGTGTCTTGGAACTGGATGAGCTCCTGGAAAACTGGAAGAAGTCTCAACACTGTTCCCTTTTCACAACTTTTGTTTTGGATATTTACATTTCTTGGTATGGAAAACTCAAAGGCAGCTGGGTTTTGCGCCCATTGGATTGGAAATGGTGTGAAGGGTGAGCAGGTCCAGAGGAGGGTTGGGCTGGGGATTGCCAGCGCCGGTCAAACAGCTGGTGCCAAAGGCAGATGCGAGTCTTCGCCATTGACCTTGTAGAAGGGGAGAAGGAGTCCAGTGCAAATGAAGTTAGGAGTTTCTGGAGGATGAGAATCTGCTTCTCTTTAAGCATATGTAGCTTCAGTAGGAGCAGGAGGGTAGGAGGAGGGAGGTCTCAGAAGAAAAGATTACTGCACAAAAACTGGCAGATGGCCTCTGCCGGGGGAAGTAGTGACTCCTTGAATCCTTTCCTTTTAATTTAGGAACCTGGTTTCAGAATCACCTCTCGTAGAAGCTGGATTCGTTTTGTTTTATTTAATTTTTAAGCTCTGTGACCTCAAGTTAACCTCATTCTTTCTCCATCCTCAGCCTGTCCCCCAAGATAACTGTACATTTCACTGTGGTCATGGTCACATCATTCCTATTGCTTTCGCCAGCTGTCAACGCAATAGTTTTTTCATCACCTGAGCAGTAGCGCTCCAATCATGGCTGCTAAAGTTAATGGAGCGTGCCTCCAGATTCTTAATGGCAAACCGTACCCATGACTTAGGAGCCAGTGTTACTTACCTCCAGATGTCTGTCAGCTAGTGAGAGGGACTGTGGAGGAAGGGTGTGAAGCGAAGCTATCATGGTTGGGCTCTTACTACTGAAAGCTCTCTAGTGTCTCAACTGGAATAGGATGTCCTTCGATCAGAGAGGAGAAGAGCGCTACATCTCACGGTGTATCACTGTCGCCCACTTCTGGAACGGGAGGTAGCAAGGGCTTCTTCATTTTCCTGTGTTCTTTCTGGCAACCCAAACATGTTCCTGAGTCAGATCCTGTTTGTCCTCCTTTGACTGGGATTCTGTCATGCTGATTTCGGAGTTGCCAGTCTTCCAGTGGAAGGGAGAAGGAGGAAGAAAAACTCCAGTGCTTCTCAGTGGCCCTCAATTTTCTCTGAAGCAAGCCATTGTCAGATCATGTAAGATTATGCGTTTGCTTTTGTGTAGAGTTACTCTGGGGAAAGGTTTGCTATTAAGATGTGAAAATTGAGCTGTTTGGTCTTTACTGCTCTCTTGCAGTAGTGTTCCATTAGACTGCCTCATTTGCTTCCTCTCTGCTTATCTCTGTCTCATCTCATTAGATAAATAGTTTGTCAGGTTTCTCGTTTCCTGATGGCTTGGGGTGAGGCCCAGTGATTTGGGGCCTCACCTTGTAGCTGAGCAGGGAGGAAATGTGCATTGTTATTTGCCTCTGAAGAGGTGGCCCCCAGAATGAGCTGTGAACCATAAACACAGCCACCTCTGGTTTGTCAGGAGGTCCCTCTTTCTGGCCTCCGTGGTTGTCTCACCAACCAGTTAAGACTGTGATCCCAGAAATGGACTTGGCCTGTGAGTCTTGCTTCTTGAGGGTACAGACTAATTTGCCAGCTTGCAGAAAGCACCACCCCACCCCCACCCCCACCACCGTAGAGCCTGAAGTCGAATCCATTTGGATCCTTGAGTGGCTGGTGTGCAGCTACCTGGGATTTTTTTTGACCACTTTAGCTATCATTTAAAACCATTCTTAGTGTTTGTTTGCCTGGCTCTGGGCTGGATATGGAGGAAAACACAAGAAGTGGAAGACAGGGTATCTGGCCTTCATGACCTTTTAGGTGACTGCCACACATGAAGCAACTGGAGAATGACTCCATGGCAGAGAAGCAAGGGCTGTGTTTAAAGAACTTCAGAGTGGGTAAGAGCAGGGTAGACCAGATGGTGTAGGAAAGCTGAGGCGGTGAGGCTCTGGATCGTGGGCGAGGGCAGGACCATAAGTTGAGAAACACAGGAACCAAAAGCATGGAGGCAGAAGTCTGCATGGTGTGTACTGAGCAGTGCACAGCCCCAGGTTAGAGCGGAAGCACTTCAGAGTCCATTTCAGTGCAGTAGTCGAGACCGGAACTTCCAGGTATTGGGCAGATCTGATTGCTGAGGGCTTATGATGGTAAACTTGGGTCCAAAGCCAGAAGTCACCTGGGTTCCTGCCCATGGCCAAGGACCTCATTGCTCTCAGTGCAGCCTGGGTGAGGGAGGCAGAGCTCCCGGACCCTCTGTGGTACCAGGTTTCTGTTGGAGATTTCCCGTGTTCAGGTACAAGTGCAAACGCTCTGAGGAGGCCCAACCCCACCCTGTCCCCCTTTTTCCTGGGAAGGGTGGTGTTTACCTGTGTCCGAGATCTGTCTGTGCTTTAGTCGTAGCCCAGGCTGCAGCCCAGTCCTTCCTCAGTAGAGTGGGCTAAAGGCAGAGGAGTACAAGGGGGACAGGCTCCATCAGATGTGGGGGAAGGGCTGTGGCGGAGGTGCCAGCTGCTCAGAGAGTAAACGGAGCCGGAGCAGCCCGCCTGTGGTCAGCACTTCCTTCATCTCTCTGGCTGGGCCCACGCCCTCCTCTGCTAGTTCTGTGCAGTGCTCATTGAAATGCAGTCTACGGAGGGTACTTACTCCTTCTGGGTTGTATTTTAAAGTCACAAACTGGAAAAGGCTCTCACTCCTAGAGACCCCTCATTGATAGCTAAGGTGGGTGGGTGGTGTCAGTCCCCTGAGGCCCTGCCTGTGTAACCCTCGCTTGTTTAAGGTTGATCTGCTGGAACCTTCCTCACTGTGAGCTAGTCTCAACTACTGCTACAACTTGCTACTGCTTGGAACTCTGTGCGCTGAGGGAGGAGCGCAGGAGTAAGGAGGGTGAGGGGGTTGGTGTAGGGACTAGGTGAATGGGTGACGCTGGGAGTTTGGGACCATTGGTGATGACCTTGGCTGGTCTGTCTGTGGCTCATTATAGTGAATGTGTATTCACTGGAGTCTGAGCTGAGGACTTCAACCATCAGCCTCCCGTGAGGAAAGGCATGGCCGGGAGCTCGCCGCCCAGTTTATGCCCCTCCACCTCTTCTCTCCTTTTCACTTGGCTGATTTTGCAGGCCCCTTATTAAGGCTGGGAATGATGTTAAAATAGCTGTGAACACCCATGCAGTGTGCATCCTGGAAGAACTGGGGAGCAGGGAGGGTGGCTCGTGGTCCCAGATCTGGGTGTAAGAGACTAGAGTGGAGCTGATGCCCTGTGGTGGCCGCCCATTCAGGCATCACCCAGAGCCCCCAGAAGAGCTGGGCCTGCTAGGCGCCCTCAGGGCCCAGCAGGGGGTGGCGGGTGAGAGGAACTTTTCCCTTAGGTTCCATCTGTCTGCCCTGCTGCCTCTCCCTTGGCCTTGAGCCCTGAGTGTGGAGGACTGGGCACTGGGATAGAGCTGTGGCTGCAGGAGGCAGTGTGAGAGTTGTGTGTGCGTGTGTGGTGTGTGTGTGTGTCTTCATTTGTGGAAGTCTTGTCGCCAAGCTGGGGTGTTGAGAGCATCTCCATTGCGGGGAGACTTGCCATTTGTTTTCCACTTTTAAGAGAATGACATGCCCCCTGTCCCTAAGGGAGGAGCTTTTGAGTTAGACATTTTCCCTATGGGAATCCTCTTGGTTTTGTCTGTGGGAAAGGGGGGGGACAGATGAATGATTTTTATCTCTTAATCGTCAACACAGCTGTTCTTACACTGAATTTGTGCTATTGCATACATGTAGCCATCTTTCTTTTCACTGCAGCAGTGTTTATTAGTAGTTCAAAATGATTTATTTGCTCCTGGGGAGTAAAACCTTTTTTATTAAAAAAAGAAAAAGAAAAAAAAATGTGACCCCCCCCTTCCCCATGATTGTGATCAGATTATTGGGCCACAAAGCTCAAGAAGGCAAAGTCAAGTCCGCCAGGCGCCTCGCCGATCCTGTGTGACATGGAGCTTCTTGCTCAGCACAAAGTGACAGGGGGCCTGGAGGCGGAGAGCAGAGCCTTGGGAAGAGTGAGATGGGGTTGGACCGCAGAGACGGGCGCTGGGGACTCGGGTGCTGCAGCCAGAAAAACAGATATGAATTGTATTTAAAATATTGACTCTAATCTGCCAGAGAAAGACCTTCCTTACGTGCAGATTCTATGTTGTCTTTGTCCTTTTCGTCCCTACTTGACCTTCCTTGGTGTAGGCGCTGTCCATTTCTTTCCTGGTTACTTCCTGTCCTTTCTACCCCCTTCTCCCATCTCTGTCCCGTCCCCTCTACCTCCCGGAAAGCCAGTCCTGCATGCTGAGTCTGTGACCTGCCTTCAAACCCATTTCATCTCTTGTAGAGGGTACCTGGACTGCTCCCTCCCCGTCTCCCAGCCCCCCTCCTCTGCCATGCTGAGGGGCATCAAGGGGCAGGCAAAAAGCAGCCAGCTGTGGCGGAAGACATGCATGTCTGGTTGCAGCTGGACTGCGATCTCATAGTTGCCCCTGGAGATAGAGTGCAAGGAAAGCTTAGGGCACTCCCGATCAGAACCCAGGGTAACATAGCCCCACTCAGACTGCATCCTAAGCGCCCTACCCAGCTCAGGTGGAGCGGAAGGCTGGTCTGACTACTCATCCTTGGTGCTCCCTTAAGCAGGGACCTTCCCTCGCTGTTAGGCCCAGAACCTATTCCAAGGGACAAGCGTAATCCAGGCACCACGCTGTGGGCAGGCCAAGTATTGGAATTCCCAAACTGGTGCTGCCTGTGGCATAGCCACTGCTGTACATTTTTTGGTTATTTTTAAGAAACTCAAGGCGGGTGTCATTCTGTGCTTGGGTAGTTGCCAATCCTTCACCAAAGGGGAACCACACCCCCTGCAACCACTTCTGCCCTTCAGCCCCCACCTGCCACCCATACCCCTGCCCTCCTCCAAGCCAAAGCGTGGCCTGGCTTTTATCTTCCCATTTAGTTTTTCTCCTTTCCTCTCCCTTTTTGTGCTTAATTTATTAAAATAGTTACTGTATAATTTATTTTCATAAGCTATAAAAAATTACTAAATGGTTAAAATAGACTTGCAGGCCAATCTTAAATGGGGTGGGAGGGGCTGAGGGTGGGGTGGGCAAAGATGTTTTGATATAAACAAAACAAATGCACTTTGGGTGTGATTTGGTATTTTTCTGGGGCTAGAGGGGTGGGTTGGGATGTCCCTGTAGGTTAGTTCCAGAGCGGGCTGTCTGTATATATTGTAGTAATAGGCATGTTTGACTCTTGTGAAGGGACATTAGTAGCTGCTGCAGGTCCTGTTTGGAACCCCATGTACAGTTCCCAGTTTTTTGTAAGTGTCAGTGCGGGAGGCATTTGACTCTTGTGTTTGTATCTCCTTTTTATGATTGCTGTACTGACCCATGTCTTTTTGGGGAGGGGTGAAAAGAGATTTGAAATAAAACTGTTTAGAAATTACTTCATATTATTCGAGTGTGTGGTTTTCAGTTCCTCCTCTCCATCTTGTATGACTCCTCACACCATACCCACGAAGGTCAGATGACCCACTCTTAGGGATCTGGGAACCCCTGAGACATCAGTCAGAGCGCATCCAGAACTGGGCTTGTCAGAATCAGATGTTGAAAATGTTTTTTTGCGTCTGATGACCGCTGCTCAAAGCTGCCTTCTCCTTAGGACATGCAGGAGCCTTTTTGCCTTGGTGAGCAGTGGTGTGGGGCTCATGTTTTATCTTAGAACATAGCCATTCCTAGTAGATCCTTAGGCTGGCCGTCAAGGTTTCATAAGTTTATCTGTTCCCCTCTGCCTTCCTAGCTCATTTCCTTGAGCTGTACTCTGGGGGAGAAAAAGACCAGGTATGTTTCTCTATGACAGTTGTGTGTACTTGGAGAACTCAAGTCTCTCCTTTTCACCTTCCCACCCCATCCATTAGCACGTTCCCCACTGAGAGGGCCAGTATACCACCTCGGCACATTTTGGGGAATTTTCTGCAAGTTCCCTGCATCCTCAGTGTGGGAAGCGTGCGGAGTCAAATAAAACCGGAGTTCTCAGAAGTTGCATTTCCCGAGGACTGACTAGAAGTGCCTCAAGGACGGAGTCTGGAAATCCCTGGTCCCCGTCCGCTCACAAGTCCCAGGTTCGAGGTCGGATGAAATACAGCATGTCAGTGACAGCATTAACTCCTGATGAAAGATTTCTTTCCTTTTGGAAGAAAAGGTGCTCCAAGCTATGAATTGTGAGCAGCATTACAAGGGAAAAGGCTTAACGCAGAATCAGCAATTCAGATGCTCTAATGACCAACTACCAGTTGGACATGGACAATCATAGGGAATCTTTGTTACCATTATCAGTCGAGAGTGTGAGTGTGCATCTCTGGAAGGAGAGACGTAGGTTTTCATCACTTCAAATTGGCACCATTCCTACCGGGATTGGTTTGTTTGGGAAGAGGCACTGGTCTCTTCTGACTTGGGTGATAGTGCCATGGAAGGAGAGGTACTCTTTCCGAAACAGGGAGCCCAAAAGTAAACTACCACCTCCCGTCCTCTTTACCCCCCAAACCTGAAACCACCACTTCATCCCCTGTGTTCCCTGTGTTCTCCTTTCAACCATCACTTTATTTTTTTAAATTTCTTTATTGATTAAGCAATTACATATGTGTCCTTATCCTCCCATTGCCTCCCCCCACCCCCACCCCCTTCATGCCCTCACCCCCCCGTTGTCTGTGTCCATTGGTTTGGCTTATATTCATGCATACAAGTCCTTTGGTTGATCTTTCTCCCTTTCCCCCAACCTCCCCTACCATCACTTTAGTTCTCTCACGAAGGCTGTTCCATCTCTCTTCTCAGTGGTGTCTCCTACACATACTTAACGTACTTGAATTCAGTTATCAGCATGTGGCAGATGGCAATAGTGCCAGGGATTTCCTCCTCCGTTCCTTGGTGTGCCGCCTGATGGAAGACGAGATGGGAAAAGTGAACTTTGCCTTTCTTGGTTCCCTCCAGCCGCTCCCTCCAGCAGCTTGTGCATAATGCTTCCAGTGCCTGTTGGTGCCACGTGGGTTCTGAAGACCAACATGTTCACCTGGTGCTCGAAGGCACAAGCCTTGATTCTAGTTCTGAAGAGGCACTAGCGGGGTTGTCCTTGTTCCCTAATGAAGCCCCTTCCCAAGAGGTTTCCAAGAGGACTTTGACTGCAATGTTATCTCACTTCCGCTGTGATCTCATCACGCATCTCCTTAATTGCCACATCCTAGTTTAGGCAGCCCCTTTTCACCTGAAGGATGCAACAACTGCCCAACTGGTCTTCATGTTTCCCCTCGCTAGTCCTTCCTAAAGGCCTTCTAAAAGTAAAGATGTACTTAGGTCACTTCCTTAGTTTAAAATCATCAATGAGTCCAGCCATCGTGTCTCAGTGGTTAAGCGTTGACCTATGAACCAGGAGGTCATGGTTCGATTCCTAGTCAAGGTGCATGCCTGAGTTGCAGGCTCGATCCCCAGTGTGGGGCGTGCATAAGGCAGCTGATCAATGATTCTCATTGATGTTTCTATCTCTTCCTCTCCTATCTGAAATCAATAAAAATATATTTAAAACAAATAAAATCATCAATGACTGTCAACCTAGAGAAGAAAACCTTGACTCCTCAACTTGACATTCAAGGCTGTTTCTCCTCTCCTGCCACACAAGCTGCACTCTGGTCACAATGTGTGGCTCGAAGTTCTCAGATCATGGCATCCCCTTCCTTCAGGCCATCCCCTCTTCCTGGAGCACCTGTACCTGTCACTCTCTTTACCTGCAAATATTCTCATTCTTCAAGGTTCTGCTCCAAGGCCTCCTCTGCAGTTTTCACCGGTCACTCCCAGCCCAACAGATGCTCTTTCCTCTGGTTAAGATTTTTGTTCATGCCCAGCTGGCATGGCTCAGTGGTTGAGCATCTATGAACCAGGAGGTCACAGTTCAATTCCGGGTCAGGACACATGCCTGGGTTGCAGGCTCAATTGCCAGGGTGGGGCATGCAGGAGGCAGCCAATCAATGATTCTCATTGATGTTTATATCTCTCCCTCTCCCTTTTTGAAATCAATAAAAAATGTTTTTTTAAAGACAATGGTCATGGTGACTTAATTTCAAAAAAAAAGAACTACTTCAGGTGTTTAGGAGAGGAAACTGGCATCCAGTCAACTTGTTCATGGCATGTGTGTTTTTCTTTAAGTTTTATTGATTGATTTTATAGAGAGAGGAAGGGGGGAGAGAGTTCATATGACTTCCTGCTCACTCCATGTCCTGTTCAGCTCTCTCCCTGCCCCCAGGCCTGACATAGTTGAATAGATGTGTCAAGGTGGTTGAAGAAATGTGAGATCAGCCCCCTCCAGGGATTGCTGCTTGTCTTCCTTGGTCTCTAGTCAGCCAGCCTTGAACCTGGATTTCCACCTTTCACACAGGACAGCTTGATTGTATGGGGGGAGGGGTGGCCACTAAACGTCAGTCTTCAGAATTTTTCCAAGGGATTGAAGTTTTGGTGGTTGGAGTAAGAGTGTGAACAGCTGTTAATTCAAAATATTTCAAACCTGGGATGTGGACTGTGGACCATTTCTTCTTGGGGCCAATGGCATCAGGGAGAACGACAGAGCTGCTGCTGCCCTCTGGGTGGGAGGTGCTGCTGGTGTAGGGTCAGCAGGCTTTGTCCAGTGACCAGAGGTTGCACTGGAAACCCGCTCTCCTTCAAATCCTGGGCTTCTCCTTTCATTTCTTGGGGTATCAAAGAGGGACGGGGGAAGCCTTTGTTCTTGGCTTTGTTTCTGGGCCTTTATTCTGCAGGTCGAGGGGTGGTGGGTCAGGCGGAGAGTAGGAGAGGCTAGCTGGACTTATCCTGGGAGAGAGAAAACAGGCGTGAGAAGGTAATGACTGAGCTTGGGATGGGTTTGGAAGGTTTGGAATGAACAGGAGAATCTGGCACCGCTATCTTATATGAGGGATTGATAGAGTTAAAGAAGATTCCAGGGACTCTGTGCATTGGGGGTCATATCCTGGTGCCCCTTCCCTGCAGCTGCCACTCTCCCCCATGGCCTGGTATTGGTGAAGAAAACTGCAACAGAGATACAGAGATAGACACCCTTTTCTTCTGGAGATGAGCATATGTCTTTGAATGGGACACCGTATGAAGAAGTGACTGCAGGCCCAGCTTTAGACATGTTAAACCCTTATTGCAGCTGGAGAGTGAGCTCTGGGTCTTTTTAAAAAAATGCTTTTATTGATTTTTAGAGTGAGAAGAAGGGGAGGGAAAAGGGAGAGAGAGATAGAAAAGTCAATGAGCCCCAGCTGGTTTTGCTCAGTGGATAGAGCGTCGGCCTGTGGACTGAAGGGTCTCGGGTTAGATTCCAGTCAAGGGCACATGCCCAGGTTGCAGGCTTGATCCCCAGTAGGAGGCATGTAATCTCTCATCATTGATATTTCTATCTCTCTCTCCCTCTCCTTTCCTCTCTGAAATCTGTGGTGAGTTGGCACGGCCGTGGCATACTCAGCCCCACGTTGGGCGCCTTACCCCCAAAGAAATCAATAAAAATATATTAAAAAAAAGATAAGGCAATGAGAGAGAAACATCAATTGGCTGTCTCCTGCACGCCTTCTACTGGTGATTGAGCACACAGGCGTGTGCCCTGACCAGGAATTGAACCAGCGACTTGTCTTCTCTGATGGAGAGACAGTGACAGCGCCACAGACTACAAGCTGTGTCTTTATTTTATAGCCAGATTCCATGAGGCCAAGAAAGGGCGTGGTCAAGATGTTTACAACATTCTCGTGGTTTTTGAATCTACTCAACTACATGCACCTGAACTCTATCAAGCCTACATCTCTCAGGCACGTGGGGCCACGTGTTCGGATCATAGGTTCAAGCTTACAACCATAGCTGTTGGCTATAATTGTGCTGGGAGGGCTCTGCCCTCCAGCTGGGACTTGCACGTGGCCATGAGAGGACTGTGCCCTCTCATTAGTCTGAGGCTTGAACCTGTCCAAACACTGTAACCGCTCCCCCAAAGAAATCAATAAAAATATATTAAAAAAAAGATAAGGCAATGAGAGAGAAACATCAATTGGCTGTCTCCTGCACGCCTTCTACTGGTGATTGAGCACACAGGCGTGTGCCCTGACCAGGAATTGAACCAGCGACCTCAACTACTCAGCCACACCGGCTGGGCTGGACTCTGGGTCTTGTTCATCATCTGCTCTGCCCCCTACCCCACAACCCAGCACTGGGCCAGCACACATCGTATCAGCGTTTGCTGGATACAATGGAGTAGGTCAAAGAGAGGAGGGAAGGTGGCAGTGGGAGGGTCCTGTGAGTGTGGAATAGGAATTCTCATGGGAGGCAATACTGGGGAAGGGAGAACCCAGAATTCCACGGGGAGTCTGGGGGAGAGGCAGCAGGGCGGGGTGCAGTGGTCTCAGCCAGGACAGTGGTTTTGTGGGCCTGATTGTCACTTGCACCATCTTTTCAAACCTCACAGTCTCCCCTAGACTAAGATACCTTCCTAGAATCTCAAGGAATCGGGTGGGGGAGAAGGTGGTAAAGAGGGTGGACACAACTTCTCAGGTGCATCTGATGGGTCCTTTGCCTCCTGCCCACCCCAACCTACTGCTAACACTCCCGGGGAAGGCCCCGGCCAGCATTTGCAGACCCAGGTTTGAGTGCCGGCTCCACCCCTTGCAAGTCATGTGATCTTGGGCACTCTATTAATGCTTTCTCAGTCAGTTTCCTCTTGAAAAGAGGGAGAGCATTTTTATTTACCTCCTGTGTAAGCGAAGGAGATAATGCATGTAAAATGCCGGGCACTTCTTCAGCACAATAAATAGCCACAGGCTCTACCTATTACCATCATTAGCAGCATTTTGAGAAGAACTGGAAGCTTTTTGCCTTCCCAAAGGCAGAGGGAAAATGAAAAGACTTCAAGCCTTTTCAGTCTGCAGAGAGGGGTGGGCAGGAGGGAAGAGGGAGGAGGAAGGAGAGGTTTCGGGGAGCAGGGCTGAGGGATGGTGGTGGGAGCCAGTGGGGCGGCATGAATTGTTGGGCTTTTCCTGCCACCTAGTGGTCTCCTCTGGGATAGGCCACCCAGCTGTCCTCGGGTCTGGTGGTGATGGGGTGAGGCTGGGCTTAAATATTCCTAAACACAGTATCTCCATCCTCTTCTGCTGACCCCCTTCAGTGCTCTGGCCCTTTGGAGACGCTGGCCCGTGACACCTCCTCCACATGGCCCTGGTGTGTGGGACACGTCCCCTTCCCTTGGTGGAGGGCAGGGGGAAGCCTTTGTTCTCTTGGCTCCCAGGCAGAGTGGGGATCTGAGGCAGACACCCCCTCAGGTCTACCCTCACCCGCACGGGCTTGATGGCTGCTAATGGTATCCGTGCCCAGGGGGATGCCAGGGCCTCCTGGCACTGGGGCTCCAGACCTGTCTCAGTGTCCGGCTTGGGTTGTAGGTAATTCTATAAACATGTACTATTCTGTGCAGGCCCTGGGTTAGGGTTGTCCCGAGCCTTCCCCTCCCACCTTCCGCAGAGGATTTTTGCCCTTCATCTCCAGGATGAGAGGAAGGGGGGACAGAGAACTGCAACCCCAGGTCTGCTGCTGACGGGCCCAGCTGGGGCCTCTGAGGCAACTCGGTGTCTGGGTCTCTCATCATCGCCCTCCCCCAAGGGGAGGAGGCTGCCTGGAATGATGTCCTAGTTGCATCATGTCCTACTCCAGCTGTGACTTTGGGGGGGGAGAGGTCTGACCCTGGGGGAGGGGCTTCAGGAGTAGGCCAGGAGACACATGAAGGGCTGGGAATTCAGGGTCAGGCATCCACAGGCCCCTCATGTCTGCCCTGTGCCCACTGCCCTCCCCACCCTGGACACCCACTCGTCCTCTATGCCTTCAGCCTCAGCTGCAGCAGCCAGGATTGCATCATCCTTGGCTTTGTTTGCAGAGCAGCAGGTGGAGGAGTGGGGCCTGCTGCCCGCCACCCTTCTTCCCTCTCATCCCCTTCCACTCCCTCCTGGGTAATCCTCCTCCTTCCTCCCTTCTCAGGCCCATGGCACCCCAGGAATCGGCTGCCTTACCCTGAGGCTGTCAGCTCCCTTCCCACCTTCTCCTGCTCCTCAGGGAGCCCCAGAGGCTACAGGCTGCAGAGGCAACGGGAAGGAGCCTGGGGGCCGGGATCAGCACAGGCTGTTCCCCATTCAGCTGAGGGCAGTGCTTCCCCACAAGGAACACCTGGTTGTAGGCAGGGTCTGGCCTCCAGAATTTGGGGACAAGGTCAGAAATGATCACCTGCTAAACTGAAGCTAATAATGATCAGCATAAGATGAAGCAATTCCGCTTTTTGTGCAAAGCACTTCTACCGAGTACTTACGTGCTTGGCCAGAGGCCCAAGCATTTTATATTCGCATCTCACTTCATCTCCCATCCGCCCCGGGAGGTGGTGCTAATATCATTCCTGGTTTATGGGTGAGGAAGCTGGGACTCATCTGGTCTGCTACTAGATGGCAGACCTGGGGTTGGAATCTTGGCTTGTCTCCCTCCAGCGTGGCCTCCAGTCCTCAAAGAGACGGTTGGAAAACACAATGCTGACCAGACTTGGACATTTTTTTTATCCCCTAAAAAGGAGGTTTTTGCCTAAAGATACTCATCAAGAGACAAGACTGTCCTCTTTTAATTTTATGGAGGAAATGAAATAAGATATCAAATGGCCTGGGCTGAGCCCTGCCTCCACCCCCACTCCCCACGGCTGCCCCTCCGAGGTAAGGCTGTTTCAGCTGAAGGTTCCGGCCCATGTGGGGTGTAGAAAAAGAGAACAAAGAGCAGGAGATTTTGGGGGATCCAGGCAGCCAGGGAAGACCGGGGGGTGGGGGTGGGGCACATGCGGACCCTGCAGGCTGGGGCAGAGAGGGAGGGCAGTACAGTGGTCTCTTCCTTTCACAGGGACTCTGCTTGTGATGCCCCTGCAGTGCTGACAAACCAGCTTTGGGTTCAGAAGTCGAGCCCCCATGGCTCTGGCTGGCAGGAGCCTAGTCCTCAGGGGGAGCTCAGCATCTCTGGGGACAGACCATTCTCAGCCTTTCAAAGCTCAGCTCCAGACCTCAGGCCTGGCCAGGCAGCAGCTGTTTCAGAACCCAGCATGGGCGGCGGCTGCCACCCAGGCCACCTCCTCCTCGTTTTCCTTTCCCGGTGGCTGCTCAGCTCTGCAAGAAACCAGAGGGAAGCCAATGGGAAGAACGGAGCCTGCCTTCCACCACCACCGTGGTCCGAAGGACGCGCTTGCTGGCTGACACTCTTCTCTGTCTCCCGTCTGTTTAGCCCAGGACCGACTCCGTCTGAAGGGACAAAGGGCCCCATTGACCCTATAGCCTTATGACCCCACCCAAGTCTGTCCCTCCCCTCCCCAGGCAGCCAGCAGGGCACTCACTTGGTAACAGACAGGGGCCACGAGGCCGCGGAGAGGGCATGGCAGGGAAGCCAAGAGAAGCTGCAGCTTGCTGGGCTGGGAAGACTCGGAGTGCACGGGCAGCGTCCACCAGATCCCTGAAGGAGGGGTGCAGGGGTGCAGGGGTGCAGGGCTGCCAGGTCTCCTGGCTGCAGTCCCAGGAGCAAAGCAGCAAATATCCCAAAGGGCCAAAGCATGGGAGGGTAAGGGGAGTCCAATCTCAGCCCCAAACTGGGCTGCCCGGGAGCTCAGGGCCTCCCAGCCTGCCTTCCTGCCTCCCTGCCCCCCGCATGCCCCCCACACCCAGCCTATAAAGCCCCCTTTGTCCGGGCCCACTGAGGATCTTAGCTCCCATCTCAGCTTCCTTCCCCCTGCCCCCTCATCCTCTGGTGCCTAATGGAAGCCAGGGCACAGCGAGAAGTGGTGAAACCCCCTTCATGCCAGCCTGGGCACCAGCCTAGAGGGGTTGGGCAGTCAGCCCCTGAACACTGATGCCCACACCCCCACCGCCTGCCTCAGGGCAGGTTGATTCCCACCCCTGTCCACTCAGGACTCCACCCTACTGCCCTGGGCAGCATGCCCGCTTCTCACATGCCTGCTCATGTGATGCCCCCTCGGTTGGGCAGGACAGGGCAGGACAGGGAGCAGTGGGCAGTAGTGGGCAGTCAGGAGCCAGGCCTGATGGAGGTGGGGCCGGGAGGAGGAGGCAGTCTTTTTGCCACCACCCTGCTCTTCACCAGAATGGGCGGCTTCACAGCCCACACGGTTCTCAGATGGTATCTGGGCTTCAGATGCCCCTTCTCTGGTGGTGGACAAACAGTCCAGCCGCCCGGGTTGGCACATGCCCGGGGCAGGCGCATGGTGGGCGGCAGGAATCTCCGTGCTGTTCCCCACACCCAGCCCAGGGCCTCAGAACACAGTTGAATAGAGGCTGGACCTTGGCCACAGGGATGGCCCTTTCCCACTGGGTCCTGTCCTTACAGGGTCCCAGAGTCCGCTCCCCACTCACCCTGGTGGGGGCCACGCGGTGTCTCCCTGAGTGCCAGGCTCGGTGGGTGTCTCTGGCCTGGGCCCAGGCCACCCCTGAGGTGGGGCATCAGCCTGGGAGACGGTGTACTGGGCCATGGCCGCGGGGTCCGCTCTGTCATGAAGCTGCTGTGTGACCTGGGCAAGCCCCTCTGCGGCCCCTGTGCGATGAGGGCTGGGGGCCATCTGACTCTGATCAACCTCAGGGGTGGGGAGCGGGGCTTCCCTGGGAAGGTGTCTCCTCCGGAATGACAGTGCCCCCAGGACGGGCAGAGCAGGGGGTGCTGGCAGGGATGAGCCCTTGAATGTGGAGGAGTGTGTGTGCATTGTGTGCGCGTGTGATGGAGGGTGCACGCGCGCGCGCGGGTGTG
>NW_006298628.1:3729263-3736641 GCF_000327345.1 Myotis davidii
GGGGGAGGAATGGGGCTGGTTTGGTGTGCACACACTCACACACACACACACACACACTCACACGCGCGCGCGCATACGAAGTGCCCCCCACCGCCGACACACAGGGAGGTGTGCAGGAGGGAGCACCCCGCCTCTCCTCACCCCGCTGCAGAAGGAAGCCCCCTCCCCACTCCGTAGGGTCTCAGCGCTGCGTGGATCCTAGGCCTGAGGGGGCTGCAGGCTCTGCAGAATGAAGGAGTGACAGGAGGCGGGTGGCTCTCCCAGGCACACCCTACCACCCGGTGGGACCCCCAGACACAGCTGTCTGCTCTGCCCCCTGCACATCAGGGTTCTCTCAGCTGGGCTCCCCCCGCACCCCCGCTCCCAGTTACAGCAGCAGCTGCTGGCCCCTTCTTGGCAGGAAGAGATGGGCTGGGTGGGTTGGGCAGCTTCTCTCTATGCCCCCCCCCATACAGACTTGCACCCCAGCCTGAGGGCGCTGTCCTTTTCACACCGGCCCCATCAGGATGGGGCAGGTCAGAGCTCCTGGTCCTCTCCACGGAGCTCAGCCAAGCCTAGGTGAACGGGGCAGTTTCCTTAAGAGGGGAGGGCTCTGTCCTGACCTGCAGCTCCGAGGGGCTGAGCGAGGGCTGCTCGGGGGGTAACCCGACTTGGTGCACAAGGTCTGGGGTGGGGCCTGGAGTGGTGCTGTTTTCTGTTCCTGGGAGTGACTGCCTGTGAGAGCTGGGCTTGTGCACACTCCCAGGCCCCTTGGGGGCTGCTCTGCCTATAGCAGTGGCCTGGGACCCTGGGCTCTGAGACACCCCCCCCTTCAGACTGAGCTGGCCCCCTGACTCTGTGGCAGAGAGAGGGGTTCATGGGCTGTCTGTGATGCTGGTGAGAAGGGGCATGAGGAGGGCTGGAGGGGGAGGGGAAGGGAGAGGTGGAGCCTGGGGGTAGGCTGGTCCTAAGTTGTGTGTTGGAGAGGGACACTGGGAGGGAGGATGAAGGGGTCTGGGCATCTGCTCTGGGTTCTGAGTGACGTTTGGGGTGGGATTGTGGGCTGGGCTGGTCTCCAGGCCTGTTTGGCATCTTGGTTGTTAATTTAAATGGCCAGTGGCAGCTCCCGGGGGCGCCAGCCTGGCCGGGGGAAGGGGACTCAATTCACCATTATCTGCGTTGTTATTACCGACTCCATCCTCAACTCCACTCTGAGCGTAGGACAGTATTGAAGGGGAGGGAGCGACTAAATGCCACCGAATGGCCCAATTGAAAAGAGTTAATTTAACAGAATGTGAAATCCGCCTCAATAACAAAAGGGGGGGTAGGGGCCACCACGGCTTCCTGCCTCCATCACCCTAAACGCATCTCACTGGGGGTGCAGCCTGGCCTGCATTGCTCCTCAAAGCCGCCCCATCACCTCCCTCAACCTTCTGTACTTCCTCTGGGGGCCGGCGGCTCCCCCTTTCCCAGAGCACAGAGCGGTCTCCCCTGTTCTCTGGCATCGCAGGAGGGAGGAGAGAGGGGGACGGAGGGTCCGGACATTGGGCTCCTGCTCTGGCCCCGGCACAGGGCCGCTGGGAGGCCTAAGCTTCTGCCCTCTTGGGGCTGCTGTGACACCCCTGCCGGCTGTGCTGAGCGGCGGCTTTCCGGGTCCTTCCTACGTGTCCGTGTCCGAGGGCACCGCTGCGGAGGAGCACTGCGGCCAGCCTGTCCCTCCACCCCCTGGGGATCCTGATGATCAGCACAGAGCACAGAGGAGGTGCCCAGGCTGATGTCAGCGCCTTAAGGCAGCCCCAGCCCTGCCAGCCCCAAGGGCACTGCCAGCTCTCTGGATGTGCGGAAGCAGGGAGTGTGTGGGTGCTTCTGAAATCAGAGCTGCTTTCTCGGCACGGGGGAAGCTCCTATTTTAAGTTTCCCATGTGCTGAGCCGTCTCGTAAAGCAAAGAATCCTTTTATAGTGCAAGCGCCACCCTGATGTGCCTGTTTGGTATGTGTGGGTTTTGGCATGTAGGGTTTCCTTAAAGGGGAGCATGCCTGGAATCTCTCACAGGGGCTGGAATTATTGCCCTGGGGTGTGTGGGGGGTGGGGGTGAGCTTGCCCCATTGTGGTCAGTGCCTGGCCTCTCTGTCCTCTCCATCTAAGGCCCCTCACTCCCACCCAGGGCTGGCTCCCCCCAGGGCTGGCTCGGGGCCAGACAGAGGCGAGGGGAGCAGCTGCGGGGGATTTCCAGAGCGTCCAGGGGGAGGTGGGAGCCACCCTTCCCCGCTTCCTTTCACCCCTCCCCTCTGTTCCTGTCCCTTCTCCTTCCCTTCCCTTCCTCTACACTTCCCTCCTCTCCCCTCCTTCTCCTTTCTCCGCCACCCCCACCATGGAGGAGCGTGAGCAGGCCCCATCCTGTGTGCAGGGGCCAGGCGGGGCTAGGCAGGGTCTGGGGCCTGTGTAGAAAGCAGGGTTGGAGGTCATTTGCTGGGAGAATGAAAAAACCCTCACACGGAACCATGGAATTTAGCATCTGGGAGCTGGAAGGGAGCACGTGGCCCTGCTGTGCGGGGGGTCATGCTTTGTAGAAGAAGGAAGAGCTGAACATTAGACGTCAGCAAGTTACTTCTCCCCTCCTTTAGGTAGCGGGCAAACAATACCACCTTATGGTGGTGTCACGGGCAGTACGTGGACTCAGGTTTGTAAAGAGCTTGGTGCATAGCAGGCACTCAGCACATTTCAATGCCTTTCCCTGCCATCTTGGTGTTTCCAAGCTCCTGCGAGGTGATGTCCGGGTCCTTATGCGTCATCTGTTGGGTTACCCTTGCACACACCCTCGCACACATTCCAGGCCACCGGCTCTTCCGTGGCCAGGTGGCTGCAGGGCTGAGACCCCAGACCACAGCCACGTCTCCCCGACCCATGACACAGGTTCCCCGACGTGGTTTCCCCGCGGGGCTGCCAGTGGACAATAGCAGGGCTGGGGCATCTGTCATCCACCCTCTGCCCTGACACGGGGCTTCTCTTACCCAGACACATTGATTGGTTGCTCCTACATGCACCCCGACCAGGGCTAGGGAACCTGCAACCGAAGTGCGTGCCCTTGACTGGAATCGAACCTAGGACCCTTCAGTCCATGGGCCGACACTCTATCCACTGAGCCAAACCGGCTAGGGCAAATTTTTTTTTTTACTTGAATGAATTGAGCACCCCCCCCCCCACACACACACACACTGCTTTGGAGATGAAAATTTAGGTGAGGCTGGGGTGCTTTGGGGGCACCAGCAGAGACTCTGGTGGCTGAAAGCCAGAGAGACCCAAGAAGAGGTCAGGTCTCGAGGCTTCAGCATTCCCCTTTAGTCCTGCCCTCTTGCCCTTCTCCACAAGGGGGTGCTCTTTTACCTCCAGTGTGTGGCCCGGTTTACGGCCACCTGTCCTATAACCCGCCTTCCCCCACTGTTTTTCCTTTTCGGCTCAGAGCTTGCTTTGAATACATATCAAATCGGAGGCAGGTGGAAATGGCCTTAATCTTACAGAGGGCGAGCTGAGGCTCCGAAAATGTTCTTTTCCTCAAAGACTTACAGCTCCCGGATGGGCAGGACGGGGCCCTGAACCCACGTCTTGGGACTCAGTGCTCCCTGATGACGCCACACACCACCTTGCGAGCTCCTGGGCCAAGCCTGATCCTGCCCCGGGACGGTCTAGTCTGGGGACTCCCTGACCTTCCCCGCTGCTTCCCTTCTAGCCCTGCCTGACCCTGGCAAGATGTGTTGGTTCTTTTTCCTCCACTCCATCCAGGCTCTCTCTCCCTTGGTGCCTGCTCAAGTCTCCCCTACCTCCCCCGTGGCTCACCTGTGCCACCCTCTCCCACCCTCTCCTGCTAATTCTCTTAGCAGGTACGATTTCATGCCCTCACCCTGATGCTCTTCCTCACAGCACAATCTGGCCTCTGCCCCCACCGCACCCTGAAAGTGCCCTCTCTGCCCAGCACAGTGCCACTTCCTCCAGCCTTCCTGGGTTTCCTGGCTGCCTCTTCCTCTCTGACCTGCCACTAAGGGTGGGTGCTCCTAGGCTGCTGTCCCACACCTGTCTCCCCTCCGCTTTGTCTCTGGGGAATCCGAACCACACTCCTGGTCTCCCGATGACTCAATCCATGTCTCTAACGCCGGCCTCCCTTCAGGGAAATGGATGCAGGGTTTAAGCTGCCAATCACTACTCCGCACAGCCTTAGGGTTAAGTCTGCGGGCTCTGGAGCCCAAATGCCTGGGTTCAAATCCTGAGTGGCCTTGGGTAAGACATTCGAGCTCTCTGGGCCTCCGTTTCCTTATCCAGAAAGTGAGGATTATAATATCTATTTCACAGCCCCTTTGTAGGGCTACATTTGAATAATACATACAGAAGAGTTAGCATAGGGCATGTCTCTTCTCCCTGAGAACTCTTGAAACAGAAACTTTGGAGTTGTTCTAAACTCTTCTATTTCCTTTCCCCAACACCCAGTTGGTCACCAAGTCCCAGGGCCTCTGATGTTTATTGCTCCATGCTCTGGAGCAATGCCCCACCTCCTTGCAGCCCCCCTCCTCCACCCCAGCATCAAGCCACAGTGGCCATGGCACATCTTCTCTTGAATCCCTGCTCCAAGCCAGGCTAAAGTTGAAGTGCCTCGGGCCCAGTCACTCCAGGGTCATATCCCCACCGGTGTTTCCTTCCTCATCCCTCCACGCTTCCTGTCCACATGCCCTCTGCTTGGCTCCAGCCACACCCACACCCCAGCCAGCTCCCTCCTGCTTCCCTGCCTTTGTCCATGATAGTCCTTCCTTGGGAGTGCTTTCCCCCCCATTCCCCCTCCTGCCCACACCCCATCCATGAAGCCCTTAACGACTTAAGGCCACCTCCTCCTGGGAGCCTTCCTCTGCTTCTCCAGCCTTGCTTGCTCCTTCTCTGGGATCTCACGCTAGAGTCAGGATTGGTGAGACCCAGCCCCCTCAAGGGAAGGAGCTAGGCTTGCCTCTAGATCCCAAGGCGCCACCGCCACTCCCCCATTTCCTCATGTGTTAGCGCTCCCACTAAACATTTGTGAATGAAGAAAGGTGCTTGGGTTGGGAGGGGAGTTTAGAGTATAAGGAAGGTCCGTAGTGAAGGAACCCTCCACCCCATGTTGGGCTTTACTGCCTGAAACCCCAGAAAAAGAGCATGCCAGGAAGACAGTAGCTTTGGGGGTGGATGGTGGGATGCAGGGAGTGAGATGCGGGAGTCAGGGGCTGGGGAGCCAGGATGGAGAGCACGGAGGGGAGGAAGAGGTACTAGAGAAGATGAATGGGGAGGGCTGGGACAGGATGGGGGTGCGGGTCAAGGTGCAGGAAGAGGTGGGAAGGGCAGCAGGGTGGGGGCAGAGCACACTTTCTGGGAAGTGGGGGAGGTGAGTGCCGTGCATTGTGGAGGGAGAAACGGCCTGCCGGCCAGTGTGAGCTCATTTCCTCTCACCGCCTCCTGCAGTGTCTGAGGGTATCAGGCTCTGGAAAAAGTGAGCCAGGGGCACCCCAGGGGCCACCACGCTCCTCCCCTCCCCCACAGCCTCAGTTCAGTCTGGATCTCAGATGCCAGGGCTTCCCCCCTTTATGTGGACAACCCATTTGTTTAGAGAGGAACGGTCCCCTGAGCCAGGGTGGCAGCAAGCTTGGGGCCACTGGAGCTACAGGGCGGAAAGAATCAGAAACAGGAACCCGGGTGAAGATGAAGCAAAAAAAAATACAGTGTGATGGGTGACAGTCAGATAGTAGGAAGGAGCAGGGGGGTGTGGTGGATAATTCTGGCCGCAGGTGACCTCGATGAAGAGCGTGGGGGAAGGGAGAGGAGTCATGACTGCCCCCTGTCATTAGAAGAGCACCCGTTCCACTGACTTCTAAGGCAGTGGTTCTCAACCTTCCTAATGCCGCGGCCCTTTAATGCAGTTCCTCATGTTGTGGTGACCCCCAATTTCATTGTTACAAATTGAACTTCATTAAAGCATCGTGATGAATCACAAAAACAATAGGTAATTATATATGTGTTTTCTGATGGTCTTAGGCGACCCCTGTCACAGGTTGAGAGCCGCCGATCTAGGGGATTTAAAATAAATTAAATGGAACATAAGATTTAAAAGCAAGTCAGTGTCTCCTCCCTCAGGTTCACAGGAGCAGGGATGGCCTTGATCCCCATCAGAGGTGAAGGGCTGGGGGGCTTGGGGCTGATCCGCGCTCAGGAGTCAAGGCAGAGGCTGTATGAGTCTTGCCCCAGAGGAGTGGGTGATCCCAAAGGACGCAGAGTTGGCCTTCCCACTCTCCTCGCCGCCTCATCCAAGTCATATTCCCGTCTATTGGTGGGCTCTCCCTTCCTTTCTTCATAGTCTGTAAATGGCAAGCGGGCATGGGGAAGAGGTGAGCATGGGCTGGAGGAAGTGGGAGGTAGGAAGGATGCTTGACAGCAGAAATGAGGGACCGAGGGGCTGGGCCCTCCTGGGTGGGCTAGAGGGGTGCTGCTTGGGGGGCAGAAGCAGGAGGAACTGGCTCAGGACCCGTGGCTCTCCAGGCCCAACTCAGAGCAAAGCAGGGTCGCTGGTGCCTGGGGGGCCTGGGGGGGTCTCTGCTCTCAGGCTGCCTGCCGTGGGGAAGGTCTCTGAGCTGCTGAGAGGCCTGAGCCGCAGGCTGGCTGCGTGGGAGTCCGAGGGCTGGGGCGCCTGCCTGCCCCTCTCCTCCGGCCTCTGTACGGTCCTGGGCGAGACTCTGACTTGGGAGGGGGTGTGAGACCGAGGGGAGCCCCTGCAGGTTCCCCTCCGGAACCCTCGGCCACGCGGGCATCGCCGTCTCTGCCCTGGTCTCAGCCTCCTGGTCTCGGGATGGAACGTTCCCTAAGCTTGTTTCTGTCTTTCCCTCTCACCCACCCCAGGTCTTCCATCTCTGTCTCTGGCTTTCTCTGTCTCTGCTCCTGACGTCTCTGTCTAGCTGCGTTTCTCTCCGCTTCCCTTTCCCTTCGTGCCTCGCTCACGCCCCCTCCATGTGCCAGTTCTGGGTTCTGTGCCCTCGTCCCCTTTCCCGGGCCGGCCCGGATCACCGTCTGTTTGGCCGGTCCCCGGGAGGCTGGCCCGGACGGTCCCCCGGAGACCATAGCCCTGGCCCGGCCGATGAAGAAGCCAAAAGAAGCAGTAGGGTAGACGCCCACAGGATTAGAAGAAAAACTGTCTCATATAATCCCAAACCAATTTCTTTTTTACTAGCTGTCATGTCTTGAGCTACAGGACTGTTCTATTTCCTGTAAATTAGAGGGAAAAGATAATGCCATAAGCCCTTGTGCAAATGCCTTGCCTAAAGTACGCAGCAGAGCAGATACGCTTCTTTTTTTTTTCATACTTGGTTAGATTAAAATATATCTGCACAGCCTTGG
>NW_006298628.1:3736953-3737228 GCF_000327345.1 Myotis davidii
GGTGGGTCTGGTCGCGGGGTGCCAGGGGATTACTCAGCGCTGGGCTGCTTTGCTTGGGTTCTTTCATCTGCCAGCTGCTGAGGGTGGGGAGGGGCCGGCAGGTTTTTGTTGATTTTACACAGTGATAGATAATAGTAAAGTTAAACGATGCCTGTTGCTACTACTCAAAAGACATCACAAGGTGAGGACCAGTAAAGGTCCCCTTTAGGCAAGTTAGTGGTTCCATCATGAGTTTCCAAACTAACCAGAGGTATTTATTAGTTTTCACAAATCTA
>NW_006298628.1:3737286-3745587 GCF_000327345.1 Myotis davidii
CGGGCACCCACACATGCACTCCCCCCCTTCCCAAAACTGTCAGGCCAGTCTGTTCCCTGGGCTTGGAAAGGAAGTTCCCTGGGGGTCTATGTTGGGGTCCAGGTCTGGGCTGAGGCCTCTTCCTCCTCTGACAGGGCTGCGGGCCGCGGGGGTGCTCCTCCCAGCCCTCCCCCCAGGGGGAAGCTGGGGTCTAGCACTTTGCAAACTCGGAGACTGTGAGTGTCCCGGGAGCTGGAAGGATGAGTGCTCACTTCTCCCGGACTCCCCCTCCGCAGCTCAGTCAAAGTGCTCCTAATTACAAACTTGAAATTCAGGATGGACAGGGGGTGGGGGTGCAGGTCATTAAGCCCGAGTCCCTTGGATTACACTCCACCACCACCACCACCACCACCACCAGCACAGACTTCATCTCTCTCCTCTACCATCTCACCCCCACCCTTACCCTGTGGCCTAGCTTGGGGAGGATGGCTTTGATCCCACGTGGTTCTCCCCCTCTGCCAGGGCAACAGTCCCATTCCCAAAAGTGGCCGCGCTCTCGCGGAGATGCTGTGCTCACTGGCATTCGATGTGAATCTCGACTCCATAACCTCATTTCACCTCCAAACATAACTCAAAGGTTCCCAACCTCAGCCTCTTCCACTTGCTCACATGGTGGCTGAGTCCACCCTCAAGGGGCTAGGAGTTCCCAGTTTCTGCATCCCAGGTCCCCCAGTCTCTTGATGGGAGTCACAAGCTGAAAACTTTTTGGAGGAGAGCGTTATGAGGAAGGTGGCTTTCGGACACCGTGGGGCATGGGGCAGGCTTTTGAGGATCCCAGTCCAAGCAGAGAGGGTCTGGGCCTGGGGAATAGGCCCTGTGTCAGGGCAGCCTGGTTGGAGTCTGTGCTCCCTCCTCAGGCTGACCCCGAGCTCATGGGAAAGGGGAGCAGGAGGCCAGCATTTTTGGCATGAATGCGAGTGGGGGTGAGGGCAGGTGTCGGTACAGAACAGGGCAGTGCAGGAGTGGGCAGAGGCATGTATTGCTTCACCCTTCATTGCAGGGATTCTTAGAAGGATTTCATGATGTGCATGGTTAAGAGAGTACAAAGGAGGAGAATGGAATCAGTTACAATAGGAGGGATTGCAGTTAGCTCTTGGGGAGAACTTCCGGGGAGAGGCTTACGAGCTGCAGCATCCCAGGCTAGCCTGGAGCATCATGCCGGGAACTTTCCTCCACGATAGCGGGTCTGGTAGATTCCGGTGGAGGTGGATTCCAGTGCGGAAATACAGAGGGATTCATAGGGGATCAAATATAGTCAAACAAGCATATACATTAGTGCCCCCAAACATGTGTTTTTAAGGAGGGGGAGTTTCTTTCATAGCACAGCTGACGGCTAAGACGTGGGCCAGGATTTATATAAACAACCTCATTTAATTTTCACAACACAACCATGAGGTGTGGGTACCATCATTCCCATTTTACAGTTGAGGGCACTGAGGCACACAGAGCTAATAGCTTGAATAAAATCACATCACTAACGGGTGGCAGAGCCGCCGTAGGGTCCCGGCTATCCGGCTGGAGTCCATCCTCTCACTCTGCTATCCCTCGTCTCAGGACCTGCCTTGTCCTGCTGTCATTCGCACCCCAAAGCTGGGTCCATCTTGGACACAGCCCAAGATCAAGGTCAACCTCTTGCTAGATTGGAGCTTGGTGGTTTTCCTTTCAGTTGGGACAGGGATGGGCACAAGAGACCTCAGGGTGGCAAGGCCTCAGGTGTCCATGGGTGGTGGGTGGGGAATCAGCTCATTTACCCTCCAACCCCCAGGTCCCATGCCAGCCCATAGACTTGGTCATGGTTTGGTTCATTGGTGTTTTCCTTCCAAAGGGACATTAGCCCTGGTCTGCTGGTTCAAAGGTGAGATATTGGCTTGGTCAGGGACTTGGATAAAGCCTGGCCTTAATTATCCTGCTCTCTCTCCCTCCCCAGAGAGAGCCATGAATAGGGCCTGTGGGAGCTGGCTCTGCCTTGCCCCCAGAACCCCCACCCCTTCCAACACCCTGCCTTCAGATCCAGGCCCCCTGTTCCACGTGAAATGGTGCCAGCTCATCAGCAGGGCAGTGCCAGTTAGTGCCAGGCAGGCATCTTCTCCCCACTGCCTCGGTGGGACAGCAGGCTGGGGTGGCCTGGGGACTGGACTTTGGGGCGCTATGGGGGTGGAGCATATTCATCAGCTGTCAGTGTGGGTCAGGACCAGAGGGGTCTTCTTGTCCAACTCCCTCCTGCTCCAGTGGGGAAACTGAGGTCAGGGAGTGCCCAACGTCAGGTGGCCTGTGAGTGGTGGACATGAACCCAGGTGTTCTGGTTGCCGGCCCCCAGGCCATGCCTTTCCATGCACAGTTGGTTCTGTCCTTAGTGTCCCCCTCGGTGCCGGGTTCTGGGACCAGGCCCAGGAGGGAGAAGGGAGGGCGGAGGGGAGCAAGGATGAGTGGACAATGTGTCCCGTTCATCTCTGTGTCCCCAGTCGCCAGCACAGTGACTGGCACAGAGTGATTCTCCATAAATGTTTGTGAAGTGCAGGCCAGGGAGCAGCCCCTCCCCTGGCCTCCCAGGGTGCACCGTGCCTAGCTCTGCCCCTGGCATGGTGACCATCGGTCTACAAGTCAGTCTCCCCGACCAGACTGGCATTATTTGAGGGCAAGAAAAATAATAATAATAATAGCTACTTCTGAAGTGCTTACCACTCTAGGTAGGTACATTATCATCATCCAGACAAAGAAATTGGCACAAAAAGGTTACATGGCTTCCCCATGGCACACAGTGGTGGCAGAGCTAAGGAGTTGACCTTGCTCTTGACCTCATTCCAGGCAGGCCCAGAGGTGTCCTGTTTATCTCGGTATCCACAGAGCCTGGCCAGAGCAGTGCTGTTTGTTGACTGACTGAATGACTGACGTGTATGGAAAACCACAGAATTCCATCATCTGACCCTGTGGAAGCAGCCGGGATTGGAGTCTTGGGAAGGCAGCCGAGAAGTGCATTACTGTGTTATCTGCGCCAGGAGCGCCTGAGCCAAACCTAGAAAGAAAAGGAAAGCTCACCCACACCCTGTCACCAATGCCTTCCACTGCTTAACGGGGGCCACTGGGGGCCCCCAGTCCTCGGGCTTCTCTCTTGCCCTCTCTCCCTCCCTTCTTCTCCCAGAGTTCCAAGGGGACAGTGCTGGGCAGTGGGCACATGGGAAAAGACTACAGATTGGATTAAAGAGGCCTGTTCCTTTTTTCATCTCTCTGGCCCTGAGATGTTCAGCTTAATAGTTGGAGGGCGCACGGAGTGTTTGGTTTGGGGCAGGGCCTGTCATAGCCATCAGTTCTCTATGTCTGACAGGAAGGGGTATTGGACTCCCGGTCCTAAACCCTACGATGGCCAGGGTCATTCCTCCAACCTGCTCAAACCTGTGTGCTCCTGGGCAGGTGACTGCTTCCCCTCTGGCTCCCCCTGCTCCCCATCTGCTGGTTTGAATGAACATCAGACTCCAAACCAGGTCACACTGGATGTACTGACAAAGGCTGGTGGGGAGCTGGACCGGAAAAGAGAAGACTCAGTGTGGGGAGGTGCCTGGGCACACTGGGAGGTAGGCTGAATGCCTGGGCCCTGACTTCAGCCTTGCTGAAGTGCAAATTTCAGCCCTACCCCTTGCTCACTATGTGACCTTGGCCACGTTCGTTGTTTTTTGGCCTCCGTTTTCTTGTCCCTGAAAGAAACCCTCAAAATTGTTTTGGATTAAATGAGGTAATATAGGTAAAGTGGCTGACATCTGGTAATCTGAACTCTTAGTAGCAACTGGGATTACACAAACAATAATCAATGGATGGAAATGAGAACAACATACTTTGGGCTCAATAGGGGGAACCCTTTATGGCCTGAGTAATCTGAAGAGGAAATGAGCTGCCCCTGGAGGTGATGAGGGCCCCACTCAGAGGAGGTGAGCAAGCTCCGGCTGGAGGGGAGAGAATGCAGGCACTGGGTGAGAGGTTAACCCAGAAAACCTGAAGGGCTCGGCTCCGGGATTAGCGCCGGGTGGTAGGCAATCAGTGGAGCAGGTGGGGTCTGGTTCCTGCTATCAGGGACCGGAGAGAGGAATGAGAGGTTCGCGGCCGTGCGGTGAGGTCCCTCCAAGCACAAGGGGTCCTGGAAGACTTCCCGGAGAAGGCCTGTAAGCATGGGCTTGGTTCTGATGGGTGGGAGGCCCTTGCAGGCCTGCAAAGGGCTTGGTGGTTGAGGGGTGGCGAGGCCCCAAGGCCGCCTTCACATTCTGGCTGCCCGAGGGGGTGGGTGTTTGGTGGTGGTGGTGGTCATGGGGGAGCTGGTAGCTCCCTGTCTCCCCCGACGCCCCAACTCCCAGTCTCTCTTGGAGGAGGGACCAGAGCTACTCCCAGTAGCAAAGAGCAAGGGCCTGTACGGAGCGGAACTGGGGAAAGAAAGACTTCTTATGCCCAGTGCATTTGGGGGCGTCTGGGGGTCGGAGGAACAGTGGAGCCTTTGTCCCCAGCCGCCGGGAATCTGGCCGAGGAGCCAGGCCTGGGTCTGGCTGGGCTCTCACAGGCAGGTCCTCTTTGAAGTGACCCTTTCAAAGCTCAGCCTGAACCCCTGGGTGGAGAGACAGCTTGGGGCGGGGTGCAAGGATGACGGATCTGCAAGCCAAGGATGGAAGCAGATGAAGTGCCTTTGGGCAGCAGGCTGGCGGGAGGTGTGTGGGCTGGAGGAATGTGGCCAGGCTGGGGGCACTTGTGGGAGGACACAGACCCGGGGTCTTGGCCTCCAAGTGGGGGGTCAGTAAAGGGAAGGGCAGAGTTCATTTTGGCCCCGCTAAAGGTTCATTGGCTCCTATCATGATTTCTGTCTGACTCTGGGCTCCTTAATTCATAGCTTCTTTCTCTTTTTTAATTTCCTCAAAGAGTGTGAGAGTTCCTTGGAGAGATTGGGGGGGCGGTGCGGAGTAGAGGGGATGTGGGACTTAGAGCCCTAGGTAAGAGGGAGGGGTAGAGATCTGGGTCATCAGAGCTTTTCCTGCTCCTGAGAGCCCCCAACAGGCTGAAAGGGGGGGGGCTGATGTGAAGACTCCCACCCTCCACCACAGAGACTCCCCCATTCTCCATGGGGAGGAACATCTGGATTGTTCTCCAAAAGAGAGAGGGGGGCGAGGGGTGGGGGGCGGGGAGAGAAAGTCTCTGAGAGGGAACATCTTCAAAAGTTTCAGCTGGTACCCTGGCTGGTTAGGCTCAGTGGATGGAGCGTCAGCCTGTGGACAGAAGGGTCCCGGGGTCGATTCCAATCAAGGGCGCATGCCCAGGTTGCAGTTTCAACGGGAGATAGGCCACCCCTATTTCCCTTCCTCTCCATTTGACTCTTGGGGAAACTGAGGCCTGGAGACAGGACAAGGAGGCAGAGGGCAAGGGAGCGGCGAAAGTGGGAGGAGAGGGAGGATGGGAGACAGCTGAGAAGGGAGCTCCGGTTGTTGAGTTACAGCCCAAGGGTAGTGAAGAGTCCCTCTTCTGACCCGCTGGGATTCCATGAAAGGAGGGGGGGGGGAGCGGAGGAGTGGGTTTCTGTTAGTTTTGTTTGTTTGTTTTTTATTGAGTAGTGGACAGTGGAGCCTCTGGCCACCCAGGTGAGAGCCCTATCCTGATGCTGTTTTCTAGTTCATGCCCCCACACCCCAGTCTCTTGGTGGCATCATGGCACTCGCTGTACTTGGGAAGACTCTTCTAAATCTCCCTTACCTCTTCCGAGGATGTGGCCCTGGTTCCCCCTCCAGAGACGGGGAGGAGGGAGCTGAGGGCCGAGGTCCTGATGGGGCTGCAGGCGGTCGGGTCCTCTTCTGTATCTTGCACTGGCATCTGCAGAGCTGAGCCCTCATTAGCTGTAATGAGGCCTTGGCACTGTGCCCCCTCTGCCCTGCAGCACCTGGCGGGGACGATGGGGCAGCTGAGGTTGGGCCTAGACACCAGGAGGAGGGTGGGATGTCTGTAAGAGGAAAGAGAGGGAGTCAGGAAAGGGGGGCCATGCAACAGGCTAGGGCTGCTGACAGACAGAGGAAGAGGCACATATATCAGCTGACCTATCATCATCATTGATGCTACAATCTTTCACTCCCCCTCCCCTCCTCTCTGAAATCAATTAAAAAAAAATATATATATATATTGATGTCAGAGAGGAAGGGAGAGGGAGAGAGAGATAGAAACATCAATGATAAGAGAATCATTGATTGGCCGCCTCCTGCAAGCCTCCTACTGGGGATCGAGCCCATGACCCAGGCATGTGCCCTTGACCGGGAATTGAACCATGCCTTCCTGGTTCATAGGTCAAAGCTCAGTCACTGAGCCCACTGGCTGTGCTCTATGATTTGACTTTTAAAAGGCAAATGACTCAGGGGTTATTGTGTGACTAAAAAATTAAGCCAAGAAAGTAAGAAAATGAGCCATAGACCGTGAGAAAATACTTGTGAAAGACACACCTGGTAAAGGTCATCCAAAACACACAAAACCTCTTAAAGCCCAACAATAAGAACACATTCCTTCCCCACTGGGACCTTGGCCTGGCCAGTGGCTCCCAGATGCTTGGGTCCCACAGTGCTAGGGAGAGTGTTATCTGGGAGACGGGTGTGGCCCAGGAGCTTAAGGACATTCCCAGGCCTGGCCTCAGCCTGGGGCAGGAGAAGGACCTGACTCCAGAGATTGGAGGTTCTGTGTCTGGGAAAACGAGGCAGCAGCCAGATCTCCATGCCAACCGGCCGTGGTTCATTTGGTGATCACTCCTGTGTGTCCTCTCATTTCTTGTGTTTCAGGCTCTCTGTGGGTCCTGGGATCTGGATGAAAAAGACACAACCCTGCTATCAGGGGGGTTCTTGTCTGTTTTTCCTACCACCCAACAGCTCCACTAAGATTTTATAACCACAGGTTCTGAGATTTTCATCTACACTGTCTGCCAGACCAGAACACTCCTTGACACCCTCTGTCAAAAATATTACAGCACGGCCAGCATGGCTCAGTGGTTGAGCATTGACCTATGAACCAAGAGGTCAAGGTTCAATTCCAGTCAGGGCACATGCCTGGGTTTTGGGCTCAATCCCTAGTGTGGGGCGTGCAGGAGGCAGCCAATCAATGAATCCCTCCCATCATTGATGTTTCTATCTCTCTCTCCCCCTCTCCCTTCCTCTCTGAAATCAATAAAAATATATATATATATAAAATTTTTAAATTACAAAAAGATGATCTGGCATAACTGGGGAGACAGAACCAAAGCAGACACTAGCGAGTATCGTCACTGTGACGTCATTTGAGTGTGAATGTGGCCACAAAGGCGGTAACAGCTGTTTAAAGATGGAAACAGTACGGCTGGGTAGAATCGCTGTCGGAATTGGTTAAGAACCAATTGGCAATGTGATTAATCTCCTTTCTCTCATTTCCTGTTTCCAAGCCTATCGTTGAGGATTCTTTAGTGAAACTTCTTTTCTATGAATTTTCAAGGATCATTGTGAAGTGGTTATCTATTTACTGATACAAGAGCTGAGACCCTGAGAGGGTCTGAGACCCATCAAAGGTCACCCAGCATCTGAATTTAAGTCTGGGTCTTTCTGAATCCTAAGCCTGTCCTGTGTCACGGCTACCTTCCCTGACCAGGAAGAGCCTGCGAGAGGTGGACACTCCCGCCTCCCCCCACCGAGCCCTGAAACCCAAGTTGGGGTCTGGGTGATGAAGGAGGGGTGGAGGGTGCAGATGCATGATTATGTTCTGCTTCTCCATGCCTCCGCTGTGCCTGCCTCTCCTCATGCCTGCCTAGAGTCTGGGTTTGCCCTCGAGTGGTATGGAGCACCCCAGGGCTCCATCAATCAACATGGGTTGAGCCCCTGGTTCTTCTAATGATGCTCAAGCTCTGAGGGAAAGAAAGCTTCATTGAGGGAACAAGGCTGGCCCGGGCCTGAAAGATGTCCGCTGGAGCAATAGAGGGGTGGTAAGCATAGAAGGGAGAGATGGGCATTCCAGACCCAGCATGACTTGTTTTCATAGAGACTGTGGAGCCATGGAAGGGTGGCAGGCAGCGGAGACAGCAGACCAGATGATGAGGGCTGAAACCGGAGCTGGGGATGGAGAGGACAGAATAGGAGCAGATACATCACCCTCTTCCCTTTCAGAAACTTGCCACACCATCTCTTCACCTTCTCTGAATGGCCTTTCCTGTCTTCTCTATTTCTCAAACTCCTATTCATCCTTCAATGCCCAGTTCAAATATCCTTCTCTGTAAAGCACCCCCCGCCCCCCCCCCCCC
>NW_006298628.1:3745644-3746616 GCF_000327345.1 Myotis davidii
AAGTCCGCAGATATGGGGACTTCCTCCTCTGGGCACTAGACTGCAAGCCCCATGAGGGCAGACTTGGCCTTGTTCACTGAACTATCTCCAACTTCTAGCCCAGGTCCTGATGACTGAACACTGTGGACTCATGAACTGTGTGTTCCCATCGCACCTGGCGCTGCATTGTGAGACCCACATAACAACAGCCGGAGTACTGGGTGTCCTAACATTGAGCCTTTCAGTGCCAGACACTGCTGTGCTGAGCACTTCACACAAACTATCTCTTTCATCTTCACAACAGCCCGATGAAGAACAGATGATCCCTGTTTTATAAATGCAGAAAAATAAGCTCAGAGAGGTTAGTAACTAGTCCAGCGACACACAGTTAGGAAGTGGGACCAAGTTGGGATTCAAACCCCCAAATCCTCTGAGTCCTGTTTTGGAACTTTTTAAACACTACGGTCTGCATCCTCTTTATTTGTTGCATGTCTGTCTCTTTATAAAGTCAGAGACTTTTATTAATTTAAGAAATCCCTTGTGGACTACCAAACTAAGATTTGTTAAGCATCTTGTAGGTGCCAGGCCCTCAGTGACACCCAGCCCATGGTGCTGGAATGAAAGAAAAAAGGAGTGGGGCTGAGGTTGACTGACCTGTTTGGGGGTACACAGGGCAGGGCTGGGCTGGGGACTGGGTTTTTGGCCTCTAGCCCAGTGTGCTCCCCACCGCGGTCACTGATGGGGAAAGGGGGTCCCCAGGCAGGGCAGGTGCAATTCCCAAGGGCCCAACTGTCTAAGTGTACGGAGGCGGAGGCGAGGCTGACCTGGCCCGGGGTGGGCAGGGCGGTGTCTGAAGGCAGCAGGCGCTGGCCGAGGGGGTGCGAGGCCTCCAGGGCACAGTGTCCGTGGAGTCTGAGCCGCGGTGACTCTAGGCTTGGGAACCACAGCCGCCAGGGAAGCGGAAGAGGGCGGAGGCCCCGCGCGGTGCTGAAG
>NW_006298628.1:3746757-3757564 GCF_000327345.1 Myotis davidii
TGCCAGCCTGGCCGGCCGCACTATTCATAGCTCTGGGGCTGGCGTGGTTCGCATACTTGGCGTTTCTCTAGTCTGGCTGGCCTGAAGCTGTCGCCCCTTCGCGCTCCTCCCTACTCCTCTCGCCTCCCCTTTCCTCCTCTCCCTCGGCCTCCCCCCTGCCTTCATCCTCTCCGCCCATCTTCTTGAAATCTAGAGTCCGCAGGGGGAAACTGAGGCCCTGAGAAGGGGCGTGCCTTTGGGCCGGGCCTGCAGGGAGAAGCTGGTTGTAAGGAGGCTGCAATGCAGCGGCCCAGAGCCTGGCCTGTGTCCGCAGACCGGCGACCGGGTGCCTGGGCTTGAGTCGGAGCTGCCACTGGCGTGGGACCCTGGCGAGCTCCGAAGCTCGCAGTCCGGGAAGCTTCTCAGAAGCAGTCAAGCTGAGACCTGGAGGACAGGGATCCGTTAAGGGAAGACGGGGGACGGGGAGAGACAAGGGTTATATTCCAGAGAGACGGGCTGGGGATGTGGCGGGCCAGCCCTGAGTGGACAAGGACTTGGCTAGCTGGGGTGAGGGGACCCAGGACACTGCAAAGGGGATTGAAGCAGCTTCTCCCCCCATCCTTATTCCAGCACCCCACTTTCCGGATCTGGATCCCACTGAGGAAGGGGTAGGATGCAAAAAAAATAAATAAATAAAAAAATAGACAAAGGTCTGAAGCAGCCCCAGCACCAGGCAGACACCTCCCAAAGACTCTCTGTGAGGAGAAGCTCATTCATCCCTTCACATTCAGAAATGGTTTGCCCAGCGCTCACCTTGTGCCAGGAGCTGGGGATTTGACAGCCAGCAAGGCAGCCGGTCCCTGCCTTCCAGAACTCACAGTCCTGGGGTGGGGTAGGAAGATGGTCAAAATGACCTCATAATTATATAGACGCCAGCTCAAGGTGCTGTGAGGGGTGCAGAGTGACCAGCCCTGGTTAGGGGCCCAGAGGAGGTGTCTCTGGGGCAGTGACTATTCTTTTCCTCCTGAGAAATGCAGGGTGGGTAGTAGTTAGGGTGTGTGTTGGTGAGGCAGGGAGCGGGCTGGGGAAGAGAAAACAGCATTCCAGAAATAGCATGTGCAAAGGGCCTGAGGCTGGAAGGGTGCCGGGTCCTCAAAGGAACTGGCAGGAGGCCAGGGGAGCTGGAACACAGAGGAAAGGGGTGGGGTGGGCGTGTGGGAGCCGGGAGGCATGTCCCACAGAGTCTGGTGGCCATAGCATTGAAGCAGCCGGTCTGGACTGTCAGGGGAGTGGTGGCCGCGAGGAGCAGAGCGGTGGACGTGGTGAAGCGGTGGACCCGGGAGACGGTTGGAAAGCAGAGCTCACTGACGGGTGGAATGCAGGGCTGGGGCCATAACACCTCCCCTTTATCAGCTCCCCAAATGCTTCCCCAGCAGCTTGTCAGACCGCTATCCCCAGCTTCGTTTTGTAGCTGAAGAAATAAGAAAACCCCAGTGACCTTGAGGTCACATAGCCGGAAAGGGCCAGGGCCAGTACCGAGGGCAAGTGTGACCCCTTCCCGTATCAGCCTTCTCGATCCTGGGACAGTGAGTGATCTCTCACCAGCCTCCTAGCTCCAGCCCCTTGGTGCTCCTGTGGGTTAGCCCAGCATTTCCTACCTAGCACCAGACTGGGGGGTGGGGGCAAGGGGCCAAGATGGTGTGTGTGTGTGTGTGTGTGTGAGAGAGAGAGAGAGAGAGAGAGAGAGAGAGAGAGAGAGATCCCAAGAGGCTGTTCTGCTTTAAATGAGGTCATGCATGTGCAGCCTGCCTGGCATATAGTAAGGACTCAACAACTATTAATATGGGGCCAGGCAAACTGGTGAGGGGTAGGATATAGGGCTGAAGGCAATGCCATCTGTCCTCTTCTGACCACAGAGCCCAGCCCAGAAACCACCTCAGCTCCCCTATGGGCAAGAGCCAGGGGAGATTGTCCCTACAGAGCCACCGTCCCCTCCACCCTTCCAGCTGCCTCTGGGCCATCATGGACTGGGTGAGGGAGAGGCTCAGCTCCTAGGTGGGGTGAAGGGATGACCTGGGCAGGTTGGGCAGGGCCTGGGTGAGGGGGTGGGTGGTTTCAGGGGTGGGGCTGAGCCTCTCTTCACCGGCAGCCCCAGGTGCCCTGAGGGAGACTTTCGGAATCTGCCGAGGCCTGCCCTGGGAGATGTGGTCTCAGCTTGACTAGGACCGAGCCCTCCCCTGAAAAACAAAACAAAACAACAGTGGGTGCACCTGTTGTCTTTGCCCAGGTGGTCAGACAACAGGCAGATATTCATAGAGAGAGCCACTCCCAGAGTTCCCCCCCCCTCCCCCCATCGCTTCTGAAATGGGCTTCCAGTGTGGAGTCTCCCAATGGATATGATGGTTTTGGAGAAGAGTCATTGTACGCATTCTCCTGCCTCCGGGAATGACTGCCCTTCACTCGATCTAAGAGGCTCTAGCCCAGCGGTTCTCAACCTGTGGGTCGCGACCCCTTTGGGGATCGAACGACCCTTTCACAGGGGTCGCCTAAGACCATCGGAACACACATATATAATTACATATTGTTTTGTGATTAAGCACTGTCCTTTAATTATGTTCAATTTGTAACAATGAAATTGGGGGTCACCACAACACGAGGAGCTGTATTACAGGGTCGCGGCGTTAGGAAGGTTGAGAACCACTGCTCTAGCCTCTCTCCAGTGCTCCTTGACCAGAGGGAGAACCTTCCCAGGTTCCATAGACCCTGGTCCCGGGAGGAGGTGGAGAGGGGTGGTCCTGGGGTGTGGTTGGGGCTGAGGGGAATGGAGGATGAACGGGGAGAGGCAGGGTGGAGGGAATGAGGGTGGTAAGTGTGCTAGTGCTGCGCCAGCAGGGGGCTCTGCTGCACATGGGACCTGCCTGCATGTTGGTCTTGGAATGTGTGCCTAGGAGAGCATGTGGGAACGGGAACTTCCTGTGTGTGCGCCCTCGTGTGTGTATGTGATGGGTGTGCTGTGCGGGGTCGGCCCTCAGGAGGCGGGAACCTCACACTTAGCCCCGCTTTTGATAGGAAAATTCTTCCAAGGTCCTGACACCATGGGATACGGCATCCCCAGAGACTGCGCCTCCATCAGGTCAGCCCCTGATAGATGGCAGGTCCTCATCAATGCCAAGGGCGGACTGTACCAAAGTTCGGACTCCCTGGCAGCCCCAGAGCGCCCCCTGTGCCGGGGGTACTAGGGCCCCCAAAGATGACAATCAGGGGTCTGAGAAGGCACGGAGAGGAGAGGGGTGGGAAGGAAACGCCCTTAGGCAGGCGGTTCCCAGCTCCCGGACAACCTCTGGGTCGGGCTTGCTTCTGGGCCCCAGTGGGAGATTGTTCACTTGTTCCCTCTCCTTTCAACAGGAATTTTTTTCCCATTTGAATTCTGATCTTGCCATTTTTTTCTATTGTGGTAAAATATACATAACATAAAATATACCTTTTTATTGTTGTTGTTAATCCTCACCCGAGGAGATATATACATATATAACATATTTATATATATTCCCCCCCCCCATTGATTTTTAGAGAGAATGGAAGGGAGAGAGGGGAGAGGAGAGAGGGAGAGAGAGAGAGGGAAAGAAATATCACTGTGTGAGAGAGAGACACATCGATTGGTTGCCTCCCACAGCATCCCTGGCCAGGGACTGGGAATTTAATCTTGACCAGGTATGTGCTCTTGACCAGGAATTGAACCTGAGACCCTTTGATGTGCCGGCAGATGCTCTAACTATTTAGCAACACTGGCCAGGGCTAAAATGTACCACTTTTAAGTGGTATTAAGTACATTCACATTGTAGTGCAGCCATCATCACCACCATCCATCTCTAGACATTTTCCATCTCCCCAAACTGAAACTCTATACTCATTCAACAGTAACTTATATTTCCTGTTCCCCCAGCCCTTGGCAGCCGCCATTCTATTTTCTGTCTCTATGAATCTAGGTATTTCATGTAAGTAGGATTATACAATATTTGTCCTTTTGTGTCTGGTGCATTTCACTTAGCATAATGTCCTCAAGGTTCATCCATGTTGTCACATATGTCAGAATTTCCTGCCTTTTTAAGACTGAATAAAATTCCATTGTATGTATATACCACATTTTTTAAATTTTAATTTGTTTCTCCCATCACCATTTATTCCTCATGCCCTCTTCCACCTCCACTCACTCCCCCCGCCACCCCTGCACAATCACCGCACAGTTGTTCGTGCCAATGAATTCTTTCTCTTTTTTTCTTTTTTGCTCAATCCCTCCACCCCCCCAGCCCACCCCCCACTGCCTGACAGCTGTCAGCCTGCGCTCTGTCTACGAGTCTGTATTTTACATGTTAGCTCACTTTGTTCATTAGATTCCACATATGAGTGAAATCATTTGGTGCTTGTCTTTCTCTGACTGGCTCATTTCACTTAGCATAATGTTCTCCAGGTCCATCCTTGCTGTTGCAAAGGGCAAAATTTCCCTCTTTTTTACAGCTGATTAGTATTCCATTGTGTAAATGTACCATCGCTGTTTTAGCCACTCATCGACTGATGGATGCTGGGGCAGACCACATTTTGTTTATCCATTCATCTATTGATTGACACTTGGGTTGTTTCCACCGTTTGGCTTCTGAGTAATGCTGCCTTGAACATGAGTGTGCACATATCGGTTTGAGTCCCAGCTTTCTTATCTTTCGGGTACAGAGGCAAAAGTGGAATTGCTATGTTTAATTTTTTGAGGAACCACCGTACTGTTTTCCATAGCAACAGCAACCATTTGGCATTCCCACCAGTAATGCATAAGGGTTCCAATTTCTCCACATTCTCACATGAACAAATACCTATTGAGAGCCTACTATGTACAAAGCACTCCAGTAATACAGATCTATATCTGAAAGTTCAGTAGCTCCTGTCCTTACGAAGCTCTCTGTCTGATGGGGAGACTCAGGTCATGAGCATTCTCCAATCTGAGGAGAAAGACACAGGTGGTGACCTCTGGGAGACCCTAGATCAGTGGTTCTCAACCTTCCTAATGCCGCGACCCTTTAATACAGTTCCTCATGTGGTGGTGACCCCCCAACCATAAAATTATTTTCGTTGCTACTTCATAACTGTAATTTTGCTACTGTTACGGATCGTCATGTAAGTATCTGCTATGCAGGATGTATTTCCATTGTTACAAATTGAACATAATTAAATAGGCATAGCGGTTAATCACAAAAACAATATGTAATTATATATGTGTTTCCGATGGTCTTAGTGACCCCTGTGAAAGGGTCGTTCGACCCCCAAAGGGGTCGCGACCCACAGGTTGAGAACCGCTGCCCTAGACAGATATGGGGCAAAACAAACAAACAAACAAAAACCCCCAATGCTGCTGCAGGGAGCTCCCAATCTGAGGGAGGAGGCAGAGGCCCTTCTTTCGGGGGGAGTCCCAGACAGACCCAGAGACCAGAAGGACACATGGAGGGCATGCATCGAGACAGCCAGGGGCTGCTGCGTGGGGAAAATCAGGGGGTTGGACAGGGCTGTGGTGGGCCCTGGCCCACACTGGCCTGCAGTTGCCTCGGCAATGGCCCTGCTGTTTACTTTGTGGCTGGCTCTAGACTCACCCTTTTCCGCAAGTGCTCATTTCCCACCAGGAGGAAAGATGCTCATCTGTAGTCCTCCCTCCCGGAGGAGGAAGTTGGCTCTCTTGCTGGGAAAGGCCCTGCCAGCCTGGCACTTCTGCCAGGTTCCTTGCCTGCTAAGAGCAGGCCCCATCCTGGGGTCTCACGTCGCCCACCTCTTCCCCATTCCCAAAGGACCTACAAGACCAGGCTCTGGGCCTGCCCCAGTTCTGCTAGGGAAGGGGGGCTCCTGAAGATTCCTCTCAGCTTGGGGAGAAGTGGGGCATGTAGGAGCCTGTGGGGGGCTGGCTGGGGGAGGTGGCAGTGATGCCCACATGAGTGGGTTCACCTGGCTCTGTGCAGGTCTCCCTAAGGGTCTGCATGTGACACCGTGTCTTTGTGTACATGTGGCTGAGTTGTCTGTCTGTCTCAATGTGAGTGTGGCTGGGCGTGTGAGAGTGTAAATATCCAAAAGACAATCAAAACAGCTTGCAGTGACCTTGAGGGCATTATGCTAAGTGAAATAAGTCAGACAGAGAAAGACAGGTACTGTATGATCTCACTTAGATGTGGAATTCTAATAAAAAACACCCCAAACCAAAAACCCCACCAAGCTCATAGAGGACAGATTGGTGGTTGCCAGAGGCTGGGAAGGGGAATTGGGGGGCTAAAGGGGTGAAGGGGGATATTGAGGGAGTTGGCCAAATGGGTGAAGGAAGTCAAAAGGTACAAATGTCCAGTTCTAAAATAAGTCATGGGGATGTACTGTTCAGCATGGCAACTATAGTTAATAATACAGTATTGCATATTTGAAATTGCTAAGAGAACACATCTTAAAAATTCTTAACATAACAAAACATTCTGTAACTATAGATGATGACAGACGTTAACCAGACTCATTGTGGTGACCATTTTGCAATGCATACAAATTTTGAATTATTATGTTGTACATCTGAAACTAATATAATGGTGAATGTTAATTGTATCACCATAAACGATTTTTTTTTTAAAAAAAGGAAAACAACAACAACAAAAATCTTGCATTTATTGAATCCCTACTATGTGCCCAGGGCCTGTGTGTGCTAAGGACTTTCTTTACTTAATTCTCCCAACATTTAATTTACTTAATTCCTATTTTATTGGTGAGAAACAGAAGCTCAAAGAGATTAAGGAACTCTGGGGAGGTCGGTCTCACAGCCAGAAAGAGGTAGAGATGGGACTCGGACCTGTCTGCAGCCAGGACTCCAGGGCCCATGTGCTCAGGCCTGAGCCACGCTGACACTGAAAAACTAGGTGATTCTGATTCTTGGTCCCTCCTTGAGATGACATTGCAATCCCCCCGCCTCCCCCCCGCCAAGCCTTCCTTGGCTCTGGCCCAGTTTGAGGGTGCGAGAGGAGTGTCCCAACTACCCCAGCTCAGAGCAAGCTTGGTCCCAGAGGGGGAAAGCATGAGTCTGGAGAGACTCTTTGAACTACACCCTGTCCATGGGGCCATACCAAGTGCTCCCAGTGACTAGGGGTTATCTGTACATTGAGAGTGTTGGGAGATGCAGGCTTGCTGGGCCGGCTCATCAGCTTGGCCTGCTGGGGCATGTCAGGATTGTACACAACTGGTGCTGGGAACCAGGCATCTGAATGGGGCAAAAGGGTGGAGGAGGACCCAGGGGGCAGCTGCCCTTGGGCGAGGGGACTGGGTCAGGGGTTGGAGGCCCAGGCGGGGGCGGGCAAGATGCCGTGGGTATCACATTGCCTGCATGCCTGGGATGGCCGGAACCTGGCGGCGGATTCGCTCTGTCTGGGTGTGAGGCTGTGGGGTGGTTACAGACCTGTTTTGGTGGCATGTGATGGGCGTACGTATGGGAAGCTTCTGAAGTGCCAGATCATTCTCTTGGGGTGGGGGTACTGTTTATCTCCTGATTTGGGGCCTACATTCTGGGAGGGAAACCAGAAGGAAAAGCAGGCGAATTGACCCCCAGTCCCTCTCTCTCACTTCCTGAACCACTAGCCCTCCCAAGGTATCCGTTTTCCTCCTCATCTCCCCTGACCCGTGAGCCCCTGACCCTCACCTCTTCCTGCTCCTCCAGCCTAGGCCACCCTCTGGTTCAAGGGCTGGCCTGGGAGGCCCCTGACCACACCCTCAAACAAACTGTCCCCTCTCAGGGCCCCTGATGAGGGAGGGCCCTGGGCCCTGTTGATGTGAGAGCCTTCCTTTGTTCTGGATGAAGGCAGCTGGCTCTGGCCTGAATCCGGACCTGGGGGACCCCTAACGGTTTCACGGGCCGGGGTGCTAACAGAAGTCTAAGTTTGCACTCCTCCTATTCTCCAGGGTGCCCCAGGCTCTGGCACCACACCTGGCCCACAGCAGGCACTCAAGACATGGTTGTTACAGAATAAACAATAGGGTAAAGATTTAATTATTTAAAAAAAAAAGAAGAAGAAACAAGAGGGACGTGGAAGCAGATCTGACTTAGGCTGTGGAACTTGGGGATCTGGTCCCAGCTCAGTAAAAGCGAAGCTTTGAACCAGTCACTTTTCCTCTTTGTACCTCAGTTTCTACATCTGAAAAATGGGTATTAAAATATTCCTGGACATCCAATTCTTAGGATAAGGGTCAAATAAGATAAAGCAAAAGTGCTTTGAAGCAGTAAAAGTTGGTTATCTCATTTGGAGAGAAGACGGGATGCCCTCCCCAGTACCTGTCCCAACGACCTTCAGGAAGATAAGGTTGAATGGATTTTGCAAGCTGGTCAAACTAGAGGATGATGGGAGGGACCGCTCCGCTGGGCTATTCCTGATGTGGGGGGAGGAAGCTGGGGAGGGTGTGGGGAAGGAGGACTCACACTCGGCAGGAAGGCTCGGAATAGAATCTCAGCTACGCCTGGTATTTCCCAGTCCTGGGCCCCCTCCCCCACCGCCCTCTGGGGCCCACCCCACATTCCTTTCCCAGAGGAAATGGGGGAGGGGGCCGAAAGGCTCCCCACGGCTGGAGGATCATTTATCCAAACTCTGTACAACCTTGGAGGCCCTACTGTGTACATCCCCCTCCTGAGGTCCCTGAAGGGGCAGCTGGGGTGAAGGGGGAGGAGTGTGGGTTTGTGTTGGCCCAGGCTGCTCCCTCCTTGCCGGGCCTTGCTGTCTCTGTCCAGTTAGAGGGCAGGAAATGGACATCATCTATGTCTCATCATTTCCCAGATGTCTACAGCCCTGGACACAGAACCCTAAGTCCAGGGCTTGAGCCAAACACAGAGCAGCACCTGTTGGCTAGGAAAGGTTCCCTGGGGCATGAGAGGGGAGAGTCACTCCATTTCCTGAGAACCAGGTGGACTTGCAGCACAAGGAAAGGAAGTCAGGTGTCTGGAAGGACTTACGGGCTGCTTGCTGGGACACCAGGCCAGACCGAGCGAGGACATTCCCCTGGCCGTGGCCCTCTGCGTGGGGCCACAGAGTCTGACGCGGCTGAGGACATCTTGGTGCTTCCGGCTGGTCTCTGAGGGCCTGGCCTTTGGGGGATGTGACAGGGAGGCTCAGGGTTGGGGTGCTGATGGAGATGTCATGAGTTCTGCTCCCTTGACTGAGGTCCTTTCCCGCCCGGCCCTCAGCCCTCCTGACTCAGCGGCCGGTGGCAGCCTCACTCTTCCCGTCTGGCTTCCGCCAGGGTGGGGGTGGGGGTCCAGCTCCTGCACAGGGGACCCAGCAAGCAGCAAACAGGAAACAGGAGAACAAAACCGCTCCGGCCCCCACATGCCTCACTCTCGCCCTTCTTCCTCCCTCCCTTCTCCTCCCTCCCTCCCTCCTGCTCACCCCTATGGCCCTCTACTTCTCCTCCCTCGGCCCCCAGGACCCCTCTCCTCTCTGCCTCTCCATGTCGCTCCCCTACCTCCTTCAGAGCTGTCCATCCTCGGATGGGATGAGGAGCCAACTCTTCTGCTCGGTTCTCCCTTTGGGTGGCTGCCACAGGGGCCCAATACTAGAGTCTTCCTCCCCATGCTCCAAGATGGGGAGCAGGGTTGGACTGGGGCTGCCTCCTCCCCTGCCCCCAACCTCCCTTCTCTGACTGCTGCCTAGAATTTGGGAGTCAGATCCAACATTGGAGTGAGGGGCTTGGGGTTTGGAGGCCCGGTGCTTCCATAGCAACCTGGGTGCTCTTGGGCCTCAGTTTCCTTCTCTGGAAATGGGGTCACAGCAGTGACCCAGGCCACAGTGAGGGGCTGTGGTGAGAAGCACACTGTGTGTGAACAGTCAAGTGGGATAGAAATGGAGGTAGCGATTACATACAGACCGGCCAAGGCCTCTGGCAGCCCCACCCGGGAAGGAGAGGAGGGCAGGGTCTGCCATCAACATGGGCTTCCTGTCTGACTCATATGCTGGGGATGGGGTGGGGGCCAGCTCGGAGCCCATTGTCAGCTTGGAGGTGGTCCCTCTGGGCAGAGTGAATGGAAGGGGGTCCCGGGGAAGAGGAGCAGTCACACTTCCCCCAGGGATAGTGGGGACTCCACCCGTAGCCTTAGGGGGTACCCTGGTGTGGGGTGTGATGAGAGCGGGCGCTGCTCCCTGTGCCAGGCAGGGTGTGTGCCCGTGTGTGCAGCGTGCGCCTGTATGGAGTGGGTGTGCTGGGTGGTATGTGCATGGCATCTGTCTGCTTTTGTGGGGGTGTGGGTATCTCTGTGGGGCATATGCGGGGTGGTTTTGTGGGGGTGTCGGGTGCGCTTTTAGGCCACAGCGGGTAAGCTTGCAAATGTCTCTCTGTGGGGGGTGTGGACCATATATGTATGGGAGGGCGTCCAAAGTGTGTGTGCACACAGAACGGAGCCCATACACAATGTGTATGTGAGGGGAGTAGTGTGTTGATGTGTGTGTTTCTGTGGGCTATGTGGACAGTGGGAGAGTGTGTGTGTGTGTGTGTGTGTGTGTGTGTTTGGGAGGGTGTACAGTCTATGGATGTGTGTAGTGCAGGCCTATATGGTGGTAGGGTGTGTGTTCATGTGTGCATGCATGTGCGGGGCATGTGTACACCTGTGTGTAGGAGGCTGGGTACAGGAGTTTTGCGGGGGGAGGGTGCACGGGTGTGCACTGAGTGCTCGGAAGGCGTGTGCAGTGAGTGGCTGCGGGGGCGCTGTGTGTGTGTGGGTGTGAGTGTGGGCTGGGGCACCGAGGAGGGGCCGCCCCGGAGGGGGAGGCGTCTGCCCTGCGCGACTCTC
>NW_006298628.1:3757978-3760820 GCF_000327345.1 Myotis davidii
GCGATGCCTGCGGGGGGCGGGGGGGCGCTGTGGCTGAGAGCTCTCCCAGGGCGCTGGGTGACAAGCCCGGCTGGGTGGTGGCCTCCAGGGGCTAGAGCCTGCTGGTGTACAGGCAGTGGGAGGATGGAAGGGACCAGGTTGTTTGGAGAGATGCGGGGGCATCTGGGGTCCTGGGGGGTTTGGGCTGGCAGGGGCCTGGCCCAGAGGCAGGCAGTGGACTGGGCACAGGGGCAGACGAGGGTCCTCTAGTGGGTGAAAGAGGCTGAGGCGGCAGGTGGTGAGCTCTGTGGGTGAGGATGGACAGAGCGGGTATGGGTGGGGGTGGGGACAGTGTTTCGGATATCGGGGATCGACCAGGCTGGTGGGGTGTGAATCATAGTGGGCGCCGTGCCCAGCGTGAGCGCTGTGCTCCCGGCAATGACCTCTTTATGCTCCTGGGGGGAGGAGCCGGACTCCTGGGTCCCAGTTCCTGGTCTTGCCAACCAACCCACCATGGGCCCAGCTCTGTCTAGTTTGTGGCCCTGAGGCCGTCCGCCCTTCTTCCAGAGTCAGTTGGTGTTTCGGGATACCTCCTTCTTTCCTGACACAAGGATGGGAGCGTTTGGAAAGGGTCTGGGGCCGGGAGGTATTAGTGATGTCCCCGTGCCCCCTGGGCCTCTCCCTCTGTGTCCCTTATCTCTGTCCCTATCTCAGAGAGCAGAGCTGGGGGGATGTGGGGGCTGTACCCCATCCCAATCTAATCACCTTCCTAGTTCTCACTGCTGCCTCCTTGTCTGCGTCTGCATTTACCACCTTCCTCCCCCCCTTGAGCTGAGAGCAAGACCCAGTATTGTCCCAGGTCTGCGGAGAGGCGAGGAGAGGAGACCTGCATGTATCATAGCACAGGGGGAAGAGGACTTCCCACAGCGGGGCTGCCAGAGTTGCTGGCGGTGGGGCTGCCTCCTTTCCAGGCAAGAGTGTGGTCGCCGTGGCAGGGGGTGAGCACCTGCCACAAAAAGAAAGAGGAGAGGGACAGGCTGAGATAAGGGTGCGGGTGCACGGTGCCTGGGTGAGGAGGGGACCTGAGGAAAGAAGGCATGCCTACTGCCCTGGATTACAGGCAGGCCTCCCAGAGGGTCCCCCCTCCCAGCCCCCCGGCAGCTGGCAGCTCCTGGCAGGATGTGTGCTGGGAGGAATGGGGGGCATGCGGGGACCTGTCTCAGCCACTTCTCGTCACTGGGGCAGCTGGTGGCTTAAACCTAATCCAGGACACCAGCAAAACAATGGGCCCTGCAAACAGCCTCGGTTCTGAGCCTGGGTGGAGGGTGTGCAGGGGCCGCTGCCACGCTGGAGAGGCGCTGGGGCTTCTGGAAGGAGGGGAATGGGGGCGTCTACTGAAGCTCTCTTTTCTCCCCCATCAGTTCATTGCCAGGTCAGCAGAGATAGGAAATCCAAGGGGATTCAGGCCTCAGCAGAATTACCAGAGAATTTTCTCCTCTGACCCGCCACGGGACTGTGGGTCTAAGTGGGAGAGTCCAGGCGATCGCCATAGGTGGAGGGAACGGAGGGGCCATCACTGGACCTCCCACCCCAGGCCGGGATCCCAGCAAAGACTGGGGGTCGTCCAACTCTTGCTTGGACCCCTGTGAGGACAGTGAGCTCACAGCCTCATCCGGGTAGTTTTCCAGACGCACATGTTAGAGCGGTCACCTCGGCCCGGAGCTTCAGACGCCCTCTCGCATCTTCCACCAGCTGTGTCCCCCGGGGCTGCATGAAGCAAGGACTGCCTCTGTCATACTTCTTGTTCATCTTTCCAGCCCTAGGCAGAGTTCCCTAGCGTAGCCCTGGGCACAGGGCAGGCTTCCTCCCACCAGATGTACTAATAGGGGGTGGACGGATAGATGATGGAACTTCTTAGTATCAGATTTGAGCCGCAAATCTGAGCTCTCTCCAGCTATTAGACGGGGAAGAAAGAGGGGCTGAATAGTAAAGTGGAAGCTCCTCACCCCAGAACGAACGGCCTTCTTCCTTCTGCACCCACCTGGCCTTCCTTTCCGGGGCCCAGGAGGAGTGAGGGGTCGGAGGACGGTTTAGGGTGGGGATGAAGGCGCTCCTTGTCCTCTGAGGGATTAGGTCAGCTGCCTGAGGTGGGGGTGAAAACTCCCCAAGGGGGGGTCCCTGGCTTTTCACCAGGCATTCTGCCCCTGGCTCCCCTCTTCTCCAAGGGGCCCCCTGCCTCCCTGTGAACACATCTCGGACCCGCTCCTATCACTCACTTTCCCTCTGTGTGTCTGAGCAGGGGACTTGAAGGGAGCCCTCCCCAGGCACTGTCCATCCTCTTGTCCCAGAAACAGTGCTGTGTTCCCAAACCCTTGTCTTCAGACATGTCATCCTGGGGAATCTCAGGTATTCCTGTGGGTAGGCCTGCGGGCAGCAAAGTGTCCCCCACCCCCACCTGGTTTCTCACTCTGTTCCGCTGAGCCAGTCAGGCCTCTGGGCTGGGCTCCCGAGCCTCAGGAAGTTGCTGATGTGTCTGATGTCCCGCCCTCCCTTGTGGCTCTTAGTCCCCCACTGTTCCCCTTGCTGCTCCTGAAGGATGTGTGTGGGGGGACCAGCCTGTCTCTGCATGTGTATGTCTGTATGTGTGGCATGTGCTGTGCACATGAGACTGATTCTGTGTGACTGTGTGTGCACATCTCTGTGTGTCGACATGAGTGCGTGTGTGTACTCATCTGTGTGTGCACTTTGCACATGAGTGTGCTTGTCTGGGTGTTGCAGTGTGTTCTGTGTGCATGAACGTGTGTGAATGTGTCTGCGTCTGCCTACGTGTATGTGCATGTGTGAGGTTGTGCAGCAGCAGGGG
>NW_006298628.1:3760952-3767559 GCF_000327345.1 Myotis davidii
GCCTGGCACACAGTAGGTGCTTAGTGAACATTTGGTGAACTGAACTGAGCCAACGCCTGGCTCACAGCAGCGAGTTATTTCCTCAGAGGCAAAGGCATTATGAGGGGATTGAGAGGAAGGAAAGAGGAAGAAGCGGTTGGGCCAATGAGTGTGAGAGAGGAAGGAAGGGCTGAGGAGGGGGAGGGGCCTGGAACCCCATGGACCCCATCTCGTCCCCGTCAAGTCCTCGGGGCTGCAGGAGGCAGTGTGCAGACTTGAGACTGTGGGTCACCAGGCCACTCACCCGTCTCCCTGTGCTCCCACAGCTGCCTCTGGGCTCGAGAGATGGGTGCTCTTCTGGGCGCCCCCTCCCCTGGCAGGGCCCGCGGACACTGCTGCTGCACAAAAGCCTCCAGGATGGCTTTGGCTTCACCCTGCGCCACTTCATCGTGTACCCACCCGAGTCCGCCGTGCACTGCAGCCTGAAGGTACGTCCTGAGGAAGCCTTGTTGCGGGAGAGGAGATCGCTTTGCACCGGCCCCTCCGGCACAGTCCTCCTCCTGTGTCCTGGGTCATCTTCATCTTCTCAGGAGAGGGGAGGGGTGGCTGGTTCAGAACAGGCCGCCTAGAGGTGAGGGAGCCAGGGTGCTCACTCACGCCTCGGACTCTTGGTTTCTGGAAGGTGAACAGCCGCTCGGAGAGATGCAGTCCTGGGACCGTTGTCCGCTGGCCACTTCTGAGCTGGGTTTGTGGCCCCGCCCAGCCTGAGCTCTCAGGGATCTGTCCTAACACACGTCTGGAGCACCCCCTGGCGCCCCGGGCCCAGGCTCAGGCCCCGTGTGCTGGAAAGAACCCTGGGCTCTAGCCCTGGGACAACTCCTAACTCACTCAGATCTCTGGGCTTTGCTTTTCCTGCTGCAACCTGAGGGCATTTCCCTGCTTGACCCCTAAGGGCCCTTCCAGCCCTCATATAAATGTCAGGTTCTTTGAGTCTAGGAACCAGGCTGCCCACTGACCTAGGCTCCCCTCCCCAAGTCCCTCCCAGCAGCAGAGGAGGACAATTCACTTTGGAGTCAATGAACCCATTTCTCCCCTTCCCCCAGAGCTGAGCCCAGCCTGCACGCTGCCAGGAGACTCTCCCATGCGGAGCTCGTTGCCAGAGAACTAGACATTGGATTTCACTGCCTGTGTGTGCACTGCTCTTTGTGGGCACGTGTACATACATGGTATGCTGGGCATGTACACACACGTGTGTGTCTAGACAGGTGCACATCGGTGTCTGTAAATACACGTCATGTGTATGTGGGTGCACACCGCTCCCAGCCATGTCTGAATCTGGGCTGGGGGCCGCAGCAGCCCTTCTCACTGGCTGCCGAGTGTGAGTGGGGGCTGATGGGGTGTGGGAGGGGCACTGCCCCACCCCTTGATGCCCAAGGATAGCAGCCCCCGAGTTCCCTGGAACCTTCAGTTCTTTCTTCCTTCTTTCCTGGCCTCTGCCGACTTCTCTCAGGGGTCCCTGCTGAGGGGTGACAAGAGCAAGAGCAGCCTGAGTGGTCTAGGCTGGTGGTGGGCCTGTCTCCAAGAGCTCACATGGGTGGGGTAAGCCAGGGACAGCTCCAGTGCCTTTCCAGAGCCTGCCCAGGACTGGGAGCCTGCAGGGAGCTCAGCCGGCCAAATGCACCCATCTGCCTCTGCCACCCGCGGGCAGGCACCGCATATGGGAGGGCAGGGCAGAGGGACTCTCCAGCAGTGCCCCGAGCCTTCTTGTCCCGGCTGGCATGCCAGAGACCTGGGTTCCAGCCCTGGCTCCGCAACTGAGTCTGAGCGAGCAGCCCTGGACAAGTCAGCTGTAACATGGATGATCTGTGGGGAGGGTTAGTCAAGATGGCACCGCAGGTTGGATCCCGTTCTAAAATGCTACTCCTGCTGGCCCTGTGTCTCTCTGACCTCCTCCTTCCTCTCATTTGTTTCCTCCCCAAATCTAGTGCCCTTCCCCCTCACTCACCAGGATGGTCCCAGAGGCCTCCCCAGTGGGTCCCCTTGACTCAGTTTCTTAGCCCTGAACCTAGAGGCCAGAATCCCCTTCTCTAACTGGTATTTCACACCCACTCTCTCCCACTCAGGAACCTTCACTGGCTCCCTCTTTCTCTCATTTCAAACGTGAATGCTTCGGTCTGCCTTCGGTGGCTTGCTGGTGTTGACTGGCTCCTGCAGCTCAGCTGATTCAGTGCTACATGTGCTGGCTTATTTCTGATCCCAAGCGCCCGCACACTCCCCTCCCCTCACCCAGAGCGCCTTCTTCCAGGCCTTAAAGTCCCCTCCCCCAGAGGGACCTTAATCAGGCCTGCCCTCCCATTCTCTGAGAACTGATAGCCACTGTTTGCACGCGTCATGCCTGCTTATCTGTGTCTGTCTGGGTTCTCTCTGTGTGTAAGTATGCTTGGTTTGAGCTCCCTAAGGGGAGGGGTCATGGGTCCCCCATTGTATTGGGGGCTTTCAGATGGCTGGGATGTTGACCTGGTGGGATCAGCGTGAGAGGGAGCTCATGTCACTGGGGAATCATGCCTGGGACTTGATGTCCCCATGGACACCCCTCCCGCCGCCTCCAGGCGCTGGGCTACTTGGAGAAGATAAGAGGGTGGGCCGTTGGGTGAGGGAGATTGAAGGGGCCCGCCCAGGTGGAGCTGGGCAGAGGGCCAACACCCATCTCTCTGTCCCATGCAGGAGGAAGAGAATGGAGGCCGAGGAGGAGGTAAGGAGTCAGCCTGGATTTTGCTGTGCCCCTCGCCCTCGACTGCTCTTCCTGTCTTTGCTCTTCTCTGTGTGGCCACCCCGGACATCTGCTCACGCTCTCTTCCTCTCTCCTCCCTTTCTTTTCCCACATTTGTCTCCCTCTGGGCCTTTCCATTTCACACTAGAGGTGGCACCGTGAGGAGTCATGGACTTCTAAGACGCGGCCCCTGTCCTGGAGTCACTCCCAACCTAGACTGAGGCACACACAGGGGCTGCAGGGCCAGGGAGTGAGGGGGCGGGTTGCAGCTGGTCCAGGGCTGTCCTTGCGAATATGTTGGGCATAAGGGGACCCTGGCGTCTAGATCTTTTCCAATATGAGCCTCCATCCCCTGGCTGTCGCCCTTGCTATTTTGCAGGGTCCCTCTCTGGCACCCAGGCTCCCCAGGATATTCAAGGCAGGACTCCTTGAACAGGCAGCCTTCCTCCTCTGCCACTAGGGTTTCCGTGGGGAAGCCATGGGCACACTCTCTTCCCGAGTCCCCATCACAGAGGCCTGTGGCGGGGTTGAGGGGGAGGAGCCCACTGACCTAGACGAGGCCTATTTCTGGCGGAGACAGTTAGCAGCAGAATAGGGCTGCTGGGGTCCCATGTGATGCCCAAGTGTGGGGGCCGGGGCCTTCCTGCTGCTCCCCTGGTCTCTGGGTGTGGACATGCTCTGTGTATGGGGGTGTCTCTCTCCACTGATGTGTCTGCAGGACTTGACACAGCCTCTCTTAGTGTGCCCTTTCCTTTGTCTTGTGCTGTGTGTGTGTGTGTGTGTGTGTGTGTGTCTGTCTGTCTGTCCCACCACATAGCGAGCTAAGAAGGGGAAGAACGATGTCTCCTTGTCAGTCTGGCACGGGACGCAGGAGGCATACGGAGTCGCTCAGCATCCGTGTCGGTTTTCCTTCCCCCAGGAGTGTGTCGTCCTGTCTGACCCTGTGCACCGTGCCCCTGTGGGTGTGCGGGTCTCCGTGTGTCTGTCTGTGTGAGTGATAATTCTCTGAGTGTGTCTTCTGTGTGTGTAGCTGTGCATGGGTGTCACCTTCAGCAGCCTCCCCCAGCTAACCTGGCTGATGCTCACCAGGACACTCCCCCCGGCACCGCCTGGAGCCCATGGACACCATCTTCGTCAAGAATGTGAAGGATGAGGGCCCTGCCCACCGGGCGGGGCTTCGCACAGGTGAGCTGTCCCAGTTACCTGGCTCATTGCACCCCTGGGTCTCTTCTTCCTGCCCTCGGGTTAGGATGGGATCCTTGGACCCAGGTGTTAGGGAGGCTTCTGCCGCCCACTGTCATCCATTCCGGACAGGGGTGCTCAGGGGGGGCCACTGACACGCCGTGGCCTGCTCACCCGTGGTCCTGCCCCCTGTCCCCAGGAGACCGGCTGGTGAAGGTGAACGGGGAGAGTGTCATTGGGAAGAGCTACTCCCAGGTCATAGCTCTGATCCAGAACAGGTGAGCGCCCCTGCCTCTCTTCGCCCATAGTAACTCCGCCCTCTCACTGAGTCCCTGCACCCCCATCCCCTTGGCCCTGGGGGTGCCCTGGCGACCAGGATCCCTGTTCTCCCAGACCCTGTGGCCTCGGCTGGGCCTGACCCCCTGCCCTGTCTCCGTAGCGATGATGCTCTGGAGCTTTCCATCATGCCCAGGGACGAGGACATCCTCCAGCTGGTGAGTCCCCTCTGCCTTTCTCCTCGGGCCTCCCTTCCCTCCTGCGTCTGCCCCTCTGGGAGGCAGAGAAGAGAGTGAAGGGGGCAGCACCAACTTGGCATTGCCCAATCGGGGATGCCAGGCCCATCCCTGGGCTGAGGCTAAGTTGTTGCTTCATTCAGGGCTGCTCTGGGGGAGGGGAGGCGCCAGCCTAGGCAGACAGGATTCCTGCCAGGGGATCTGGAAGGAGAGTGGCCCAGCGGGCCCTGCCAGACTGGCACGTTTTTGTCGGCTCCGGTGAGACTCCTGCTACCCGCACCTTCTCACTGCCTGGCCCCAAGTGAGTGTGTCTCCTATAGCTGTGTCCACACACAGGCACGCCCCACCCCACTGTCGTGTGCTCTCGTTCACACAACACACCACGCAACACACAAGCAGAACACGCCAGATACACAGCCACACAGCATAACTCCTCAGCACCCCTTCATCCAGCACGCCACATACCACGGAACATGAGACACACACGCAGTGCACCCAGCACACCACACCAAGCGCACGCCACCACACACACAGCCTCTCCATGCTTCACCCAGGCACCCACTCCCACACCACGCCCCTCAGATATCGCCATGCAGCAGACTCCACCACACACGTGCTCGAACTTCTCACCACTCACTGACACCAGAAGTGCTCGCTGTTGTCACAGCGCATATGCCCACAAACATCCCAGCACACGCCAGCCCCAGCCAGGTGCCCGCGCTCACACAATCATGGTGCGCAGTCCAAGCACCCTCCCCACGGGCACTGCAGTGCACCTGAGCTCTGCACTGGGCCCAGCAGGCACCAGGACACTGCAGGCAGCATATCCGGCACTCACATGTGTACCTGTTCACCCCACACACTCCACGCACACATACATGCCCACACGCATGCACATGCTGCCTCTCTCTGTTCCCCCTCCCAGCCTTGACCCAGAGCCCAGGGCTGTCCTCTCTGCCCAGGGCCCAGCGCCCTGGTCTCAGGGATCCCAGCCAGATGTCAGCTTGCTTGCCCCCAAGGTCACTGCCCCCCAGGGGAGGGCTGAGTGCCAAGCCCAGGAGGCCCTGAGAGCCACCGTGCTGGCTTCTGCCCTGGAAGTGTTCTCATAATCCCTGCAATCAGAGTGCCAGGCTTGGCCCTGTGCCCCCCTGGGAACCTCCACCCCCTGACCTCAATTGTCCCCTGGCCCTTCCTGGCGAGGGGGAGGCAAGACTGGGGGCCGAGAGAGGTGCACAGCTCCCCCCAAATCTCCAACACCCTGCCCAGACACCCCGAGGCGGAGGCTAGGTTAGGCGAGCTGTGAGATGGTGCCCCACCCCCAGCCTGGAGGGGGTGACAGGGCAGGGCCTAGGGCGTGTCCTCCCACTCCCTCTTCCGCTGCAGGGGGGCAAGAAACAAGGGGGGCAGGAAAGGAGGGCAGCAACCGGGAGCTCTGCTACTCAGTCTCGGGTGGGCAGCCCCAGATGTCAGCATCTGGGAGCCTCCGCTGGCCCCCCTACCCCGGTCCGCCAGCGGGTGGGGCCAGGCATCCCCTTGATTCCCAACTGCCTGAGAAATGGGATCCTTGCAGAGGGCCACAGGCTAACTTGGTCCTCCTGTATGGAAAAAGTCCAGTGGTGATTGTTCCAATTACATAGGTTCAGTCAGATGGTATCTTTTAGGCTCCTAGGTACGTTTGGTGAAGAGAAAAAAGCCTGGCCTGCCTTAGGTTTCTCTGACAGAAGTGTCCTGAAGGCTGGCCTGATATATTGGTTTTTATGAAAATGTTAATAAATGTTAACTAATTGAAGTGATTTCTTTCCCTCCCAATTGAAAGCCTAAGGGTTAGACTTTTGGCACAGAATCAAATATGGCCTCTAGAATAAATTCAACAGTCAAGTGCAGGAATAAAATAATCTGAATGTTATTCCGGCGGTGTGCCCGAGGGGCTCAGTGTGCGGGGTGTGGTGTAGCTCCTTCTCCTCCTGTGATGTGGGTGTCGGGGCTGGAGGTGTAGTTATTTGTGTGTGTGTCTCATTGTGTTTCTCTCTGTCTGTGTGTGTGTTTCTGGGTGTGTATTTTCCGGTGTCTCCTGTGGTGTAGCGTGTGTGTGTGTGTGTGTGTGTGTGTGTGTGTGTGTTCGCGCGCTTGTTTGGTTACACCCTCCCCCCCTTGGCTCCTCCCC
>NW_006298628.1:3769136-3773491 GCF_000327345.1 Myotis davidii
AGAGGTATGTGTGTCCCTGGCCGGCGGTGTTGGCCCGAGGGGCTCAGTGTGCGGGGTGTGGTGTAGCTCCTTCTCCTCCTGTGATGTGGGTGTCGGGGCTGGAGGTGTAGTTATTTGTGTGTGTGTCTCATTGTGTTTCTCTCTGTCTGTGTGTGTGTTTCTGGGTGTGTATTTTCCGGTGTCTCCTGTGGTGTAGGGCGGTGTTGGCCCGAGGGGCTCAGTGTGCGGGGTGTGGTGTAGCTCCTTCTCCTCCTGTGATGTGGGTGTCGGGGCTGGAGGTGTAGTTATTTGTGTGTGTGTCTCATTGTGTTTCTCTCTGTCTGTGTGTGTGTTTCTGGGTGTGTATTTTCCGGTGTCTCCTGTGGTGTAGCGTGTGTGTGTGTGTGTGTGTGAGTGTGTGTGTGTGTTCGCGCGCTTGTTTGGTTACACCCTCCCACCCTTGGATACTCACCCTGAGATAGGCCACCGGGCAGCCCATCAAGGGCCAGGCTGGGATAGGGCACCGGGCTGCGGCCCCGGGGGCTGCCTCCTTTTTTGGCTTCCTGGGCACCGGCCCTGCCGCTCCCCAGCAATGCAGCGTCAGCCTCAGCTCCTGAGCCAAATTCCAGGCCTGGGTGGCAGAGGTGGCCCAGGGCCCCTCGGCCAGTCTGGCCCCTCCCCCAACCTGGCTCAGGGAGCAGGAGGGGAGCTGGTTTTGCTCACCCCAGCGGCCCAGGGCCAGGCCCAGCTCCCCATCCAGGGGAAGGTTGGACAGCTGGGCTTTCTGGCTGCCTACCACCCCCCTTCCCCCCAGACACACCCCTTAACCGGCTTCCTTCTCTGTCATTTGCCACCTTGACTGGTCCCTGGTGGGACTTCCCAGCCCTGTGGGCACTGTTGGACATGAGGAAGCAGGAAGGCAGCTGAGGCCAGCAGGGGGGAGGACCCCAGAAAGCAGATGTCGGAATGTTTGTGGCTAAGGGCAGTCCTTGTCATAAGCCTTAGAGAAATCCTGGCTCTTTCTCCAGTGAGTGAGTGAGGGTGTGTGTGTGTGTGTGTGTGTGTGTGTGTGTGTGTGTGTGTGACTCTCAAAAGCCTCTTATTTCTGTCCTCCACCCACTGTCTTTGGAGCACGCCCTCTCTCCCCTACCCACTCAGGACTGCTCCTGCCTGGTCCCCTTCCCTGTCATCCTGAGCTCCCGGGGCCCTGCAGCCCGGCCCTGTGGGACCTGTCCAGCCCTGCTCACCTGCCTCTGTCCCCCGCCAGGCCTACTCGCAGGATGCCTACCTGAGAGGGAACGAGCCGTATTCTGGAGAGGCCCAGAGCATCCCAGAGCCGCCCCCCATCTGCTACCATCGGAAGACTTACGCCCCGCCAGCCCGGGTCTCTGCCTGGGCCAGTATGGTGCCTGAGCCCCACTCAGCACTGCCCAGTGACCCCCGGAGTCCTGCTGCCTGGAGTGACCCGGGGCCCCGCGTCCCATCTACTGTCCGCACCCATTCGGACAACCCTTCTTTGGGGATGAGCCAGCCCCGCCCCAGCCCTGGTGCCTTCCCCCACCTTCCCTTAGAGCCCCGGACACCCCGTGCCTTCCCGGAGCCTGGCAGCCGGGTGCTCCCCAGCAAACTGGAGTGCCAGCAGGCCTTGTCACACTGGCTGTCTAACCAGGTCCCCCGCAGGGCGGGGGAGAGACGGTGCCACGCCATGCCCCCTCGGGTCCGCAGTGCCTCCCAAGACCGGTTAGAGGATATGACTGCCCGCCACCCGTGGCCCTGTTCCACCTCCCAGGGTGCCTTGAGCCAGCTGGGCCAGGAAGGCTGGCACCGAGCTCGCTCAGACGACTACCTGAGCCGGACCACCCACTCAGCTGAGGCACTGGGGCCAGGGGCGCTGGTGTCACCCCGATTCGAGCGCTGTGGCTGGACTTCCCAGCGTCCATCAGCCCGCACTCCAGCCTGCCCATCCAGAGACCTCTCCGGGCCCCAGGCTCCACCCCCACCTGGTCTGCAGGGCCTGGATGACACGGGTTACATTGGGTACCGGAGCTACAGCCCATCATTCCAGCGCCGGACTGGCCTCCTGCACGCACTCTCCTTTCGGGACTCACCCTTTGGAGGACTGCCCACCTTCAACTTGGCCCAGTCCTCTGCACCGTTCCTACCAGAGGCCTCTGAACCACCCAGGGTTGGTCGGCCAGAACCCAGTCCCCGGGCCCTGGAGCCTCCCGCCGAGGATCATCGAGATGAGGTGGTCCTGAGGCAGAAGCCGCCAACGGGCCGCAAGGTCCAGCTCCCCCCTGCAAGACAGATGAACCGTGGATTTGGTGACGAGTGCCCAGAGCCAGAGACCAGTGGGCGAGGGGAACGCCCGGGCAGGAATGTGGCCCCTTTGGCCACTACAGAAGACTCTCTGGCTTCCATCCCCTTCATTGGTGAGTGACGGTGCAGGGGGCTGTCTTGGGAGACTTGGTAATCTGTGCCCTGTTGTACCCCACCCACTTCTCACCATGGGGAAAGCTCTGGGTTGGGTGTTGACGGGATCAGTCTGTTTCGTTGTCCATCCATCCATCCATCCATTTTTTTTCTTCCTCCCTCCTCTTTGTTCATTCATTCATTTCTTTCTTTTTTTCTTTCCACTCTTCTATCAGTCTTTCCTTTCACCCTTCTTTACATCCTTCTATCTTTTCTTTGTTTCTTTCATTCTTTGTTCTTTCCATCTATCCTCCAACCTTTCATCCATCTAGCAAGTATTTGTGTCAGGCACTGTGCTAGGCTCCACGCTCTCCTGGAGTGTATGGCCCAACATGGGGATGTATGATCAGACAAGAGCAAGCCAGTGGGATGAGTGTGTGATGGGGGTACAGGGGGCTCTAGGAGACAGGGAAGGGCCACATAGCCTGGGTTGGGATGGTGGCCAAGGAGAGAACCTTCGAGAAAGGAGATTTTGGCTAAGCCTAGAAGGACGGAGAAGGAGTTAGCTAGGGGAAGAATGTTGAGGGGGAGAGACTGGAGTATGCAAGGACCTTGAAATGATGGAGGCAGGATGCCCCTCCAGGTGCTCAGAATGGGTCTGCAGGGGCCTTGTCAGACCAGGGAGTTTGGACCTTACCCTGAGAGCAGAGGGAATACAGAAAGTTTGCTGCCTCTAGGACAGATGTTGGATAACGGAAAGACAAGAGAGTGGAGAGGCCAGGCGACTCCCAGGTTTCTCGCCTCGCTGGAGCGTGAGGCCTCCGTTTGGAAATGGGAGGGAGGAGGGCAGGGAAAGGTCTCGGGTTTGCTGAATCTGAGGCACGTGTGAGGGAGCAGGGTGAGCTGGGCTGGGTCTAGGGGCTTGGGAGAAAGACTGGATGCACAGTCATGGGACTGGAAGCCAGGAGCTGAGAAATGGAGCCGAGGCTCGTGAGCTCACGGGAGTGTAGCTGTGGGACTGAGGGTGAGGAGCCCCCGGCCTGGCCCTCCACAGCCAGGCCCCCCACAGCCAGCCTTCAGTCTGAGTGGGCAGACACAGCCCTATAAGCTCCCCGTCTGAGAGGGAGGCAAATCTTTGCTTTCAAAATACTCCCAGTCTGAGGGGGAACAACCCTCCCTAAAGCAGGAGACGGTCTTTATCCCCAAGAAGCTCCCAGTCTGGTTGGGGCGACACAGCCCTGCCCTCAGGGGCGTGGTCTAAGAAGGGTAGTTCAACCCCTTGCCTGGGTGCCCTTGGTGTGCTGGGGAAGGCAGGGGCCGAGCCTCCATGGTAACAGTCTGGTTGGTGGGCACCCTTGGCTGTGGGCATGTTGTCAGCAGGGCCCTGGAGACTTGAGGGGCCTTGGGAATGGGGTCTGGGCCCAGAGGCAAGGCTGGGGGTGGGGGACAGGCAGGTTCAGCTTTCTGCCACCTTCACCCACCACTCCCTTCATTCTCGCAGATGAGCCCACCAGCCCCAGCATTGACCTACAAGCCAAGCACGTCCCCGCCTCTGCTGTGGTCTCCAGTGCCATGAACTCGGCTCCCGTCCTGGGCACCAGCCCATCCTCCCCAACCTTCACCTTTGCCCTCGGCCGCCATTACTCCAAGGACTGCAGTGAGTGCTCCCCACACCCATCCCCACCCTCCCCCTCGCTGCCACAGTCTCTGCTGGGCCTGCTACCGGATGTCTGACCTCTTCTCGCTGGCTCCAGCTCCTGGCCCTGCCCAGAGAGGAGGGCTCCGTGGAAGCCCCCAGCCTACGGCCCCACTGACCCTTTGGCCCAATGCGGGCGTTTTGCAGGCAGCATCAAGGCCGGCCGCCGCTCCTCCTACCTGCTGGCGATCACCACGGAGCGCTCCAAGTCCTGCGATGACGGGCTCAACACCTTCCGGGACGAGGGCAAGGCTCTTCGGTGAGGACG
>NW_006298628.1:3773503-3779892 GCF_000327345.1 Myotis davidii
CACACCAGGGCAGCGAGCCCTGGACGGCCTCTGAGCCTTGGGGCTCGGGTGGTTCAGGTCCTAGCTGTGCTTCCCACACCCCTCACTCTTGGTCCTTGCTTCCCAGGTGCCTGCCAAACCGAGTACCCAGCTTGCGGATGCTCCGAAGCTTCTTTACTGATGGGGTGAGTGGCGTGTGTGGGCAGGCGAGGGCGTTGGAGTGCTGGGCAGGGCCTTGGCCTAGGGTCCCGGCCTGTGGCCTCTGCCATCTGAGATGGGCTCCTCTGGTCCCTGCCCTTTTCTTTCTCCCTGCACCCACCCACCCTCATGTCCACCACGTGACCCTCCCTCCTCTGTGGGCTCTGTCATCACTTAAAGGCACCGCACACCCTCCCAGCCACGGCCTTTGCACTGGTCTTTCCCCGTCTAGAATGTCCTCCCCTCAGCCCCACCTCAGCCGCATCACGCACTCTTTTACTTTCTTCAGGTTTCTTTAGGCCGCTCCTGAGCGTTCAGCCTCCACCCCTGACATTTTATGTCTCCCTTCGCAACTTTGTTTTTCTCCTTCGCGCTTGTCATGTCCTGTAATTTATACACCCATCTCCTCTCCCGCCTGTCTCCCGGCTGGAACGTAGGTTCCATGACGGCCGGGGTTTATGTGGTCTGTTGGCTGCTTGATCTCCATGGGTACCTGGAACAGTGCCCGCACTAGGGAGGCACTCGCTCCGTAGTTGAGCGGTGTCTTCAGGGGACTCCGAAAAGTAGGGGGGCAGGGCGGGGACACAAGGTTGAGAATGATGGAGAAGCTAGAGTTCCCAGGCTCAGAACCTGGGGAAACAGGGCCGCTTCTGAAATGGCTTAACCCCTTCATTCTGGACGGACTGGAAAAGCCGTCTTGATTCCAAACGCGCGCCGTCTTCGGCTCATTCGGCACCTGGATGGTGTTTTCACCGGCTTATTCCTTATAACAGCCTCTGTTTGCTCGCCTCTCCCTCTGGCGCATCGTCTCCGTGGCTGGAGTCCTGTTGACACCATCATTTCCTCTGCTTAACTCTTTGTGGACATGGCTACCTGCTCCACTAACTCTGTGCTCATTGATGCTCTGACTTCCTCTGTTTATTTAACTCTGTGTGGACACAATTACTTCCTCTGTATCCGTAATTTCTTCATGTCTATGAAATCACGGGCGGCTGCAGGTTGGCTTTTCTGGCGTGGTGAGGCACGTGGTCTGCTGGTCAGAGCCTTTCCTCCTTTCTGGCTTCCCTGGCACATGTGTCTCATGACCTCAACCCAGAGGTTCAGAGAGGGCAAGCGAGGCCGCTAGGCCACACGGAGCAGCAGGGCATAGCACAGGCATGCACGCGGCCCTGGTGGCTGAGCGTGGTCCCTGGGGCTCCCGAGAGGCCGGCACTGTGGGAGCCACCCCACCTTCCCCTCTCTTGTCTCGCTGCAGTCCTTGGATAGCTGGGGCACTTCCGAAGAGGCTGACGCTCCTTCTAAGCGACACTCAACCTCTGACCTCTCGGACACAACCCTCAGCGATATCAGGAGAGAAGGCTGGTTGTATTATAAGCAGGTCCTCACCAACAAGGGGAAGGTAAGATGGCTGGAGGAATGAGGTGAAGATGGATGGAAGCTGGATCCGGCAGAACTCTCCGCTCCTCACCCCACAGCCTCTGGAGCCAGAGAGAACCGGCTGAGGCGGTAGCAGGAGGGGTAGAGGTTAGATGCCGGGAAAAACTTCTGGGGACCTAATGAACTCACGGAAAAGAGGTGTGTTCTGTGGGATGGATCCGATGACGTTGTGCTTGGGATTCTGACAAGACCGGTCACAGCGATCCTTGGTGGGCAGAGCACCCCAAATGGCCGTTCATGTTCACGGAAGACGAGGGAGCCAGGCCAGGGCGATTCTCTTAGAGGGGCTGAGGCCCCCAAAGAAAGCAGAGGTCAGCCTTTCCAAGGCCAGCAGACGTTTCAGTCTTTATCCTACGGGCAACTGACAGCCCCGGGGCCTCTTTCGTGGCTGCCTGGGGAGTGAATTAGAGAGGGCCACCGTGGAGGCCAAAGATCAGTTCAGAGCTGCCATAGAGATCCAGGTGAGAGATGAAGGGGCTTGGGCCTGGGGGTGGCGGGTGCGGGGGGAGATAACCAGGGTCCGAAGAGCAGAAGGCGGGACCCCTGGCCTGTGGAGATTGAACCTCTGTTCCAGGCCAGGGCCATGGCTGAGCGGCTGGGAGGAGAGGAAGCCCCACTGCTGTCCCCTCCCCCTCCCACCCCAGCAGCCCAGGCAAGGCTGAGCGGAGTGGTGACCATAACCTGGGCTTGTCTCTCGACTGCAACACAAATTGCTGGGAAGCTTAGGTGACTCACCTGCCCATGACTCAATTCCCTCGTCTGTACTCGGAGCTAATATATTCCTCACTTCATCCGCCTGTTGCTGAGGATCAAAGGAGATGGATTTACCCAGTGCCTGGCATGGGGGGTGGGGTGGGGGGCTGCAGTTCTACTTATTCTATTACTTGAATTTTCCACCCTGCCTCCTAGGGGCCTTGTACCTGGAAAGAAGATAAGCTTTGGGTCAGACAGACTTAACTTCCTGCCCGGCCACATATCAAGCATAAGGCTTTGGGCAGAAGGCCTCTTGTCTGCTGAGCCCCACTTTTCTGACCTGTAAGATGGAGGCACCCGTGTTCTACTCCAAGGGCGATGTGTCATCAGGCAGGGTTGGCTTATCTGTGTCCCCATCCAGTCCGTGGCTAATGATAAGGGTGTGGCCCGCCCTGATTCTCGGTTGAGGTTCTTGGGATTTCGTAGTGAGGGATCCAGGCCAGTCCTGCCCTGCTGGGGTTCATGACGAGCAGAAATAGCTCAGTTGCACAACAGTTAGGAGTGCCTGATGGTTATGATGGGGGTATCCAGGGCAGTGGCATGCAGTAGGTGACCCGAGCCTCTGAGCGGTGGGTGAGACCTGAAGGATGTGTGAGAATCCACCCAGCTGGGAGCGGGGAGAGTGGTCTGACAGGGGAGATGCCCTCCTGGATGGTCTGGAGAAAGGCGGGCGGCTGGGAGCCAGGGCAAGAGGTGGAAGCCAAGGTGGGGGAGCTGGGTGCCTGCTCGGGGGGGCCTTGTCCCTCAGGGCAAGCCCTGGCAGGGATTTAGGTGGAGGGTGTATGAGGCCGGGAGGCAAGTGTTGATCCTATGACAGGAAGAGGCCAGGCCATTGCTGTTGTCCAGGTGAGCGAGGATGGGGGCCCTGACCATGGGGCTGAGGGGCGGGGACAATTTAGAGAGATTCAAGGGGAAGAAAGGCCCGGGCTTGCTGATGGCTGGGAGGTGAGGAGGAAGGGGGAGGTAGCGCAGGCTCCCGGGGTCTCAGCCTGGGCTGTGGGGTGGTGGGTAGTGGGACTTTGCCCTGAGCCATGGGCACTGGAGGCACAGGTTTGGGGAAAAGAAGCCAAGAGGTTGCTTCGGGTTCTTGGGAGTCCCAGGGTGGAGGTGTTCTGGGGACAGAGGCTCGGGGGGTGTGGCACTCAGGATGGAGGCCCCCCTCGAAGGGCACTGGTCCATCAGGGGGTGCTCGGCACCTGCAGCCAGGTTTGGGGGCACAGAAGGGAGAGGGCAGGAGACGGGCCGCACCTTGAAAGGAAGTGGGGGTGGGGGCCACGGAGGAGAGTCAGCAGTGGCTGTAGACCAGGACTGGCGACTAGCAGGGGCAGCAGGGGCCAGCTGTGTGGCTGAGGAAGGGCAGCCAGGTGTAGACAGCCCCTTCTAGCCCAACCTTGGAGGACGGCTACTCCTGCCTGCCAGGCAGCCTGCCCCCCGGCTCTGGGTGGCCCCTAAGCCCACCACAGTGTCTCCCGGGCAGGGAGAGGAGCTGGCCCCTTTCTGCTCACTGACCAGCTCTGGATAGCAGGGGCTTCCACTCCCATCTTGACCAGAACCCAGTCTCCCTCGTCACCTAGGTACCATGGCCTGGGAGTTAGGAGTGGGGCCCTCAAGGCAGTTTCAGGCCCTTGGTCCATTCAGGGTCCTGATTGCCAGCCAGATGTTGGCTTCTCCCACAACCACAGCCTCTCCTGGGTGCCCCCACCCCCACCCCGCCCTCAACACCAGTCTGTTTCAGAGACATTGACTATCAGGCAGAGGGGAGCAGGTGTGATCTCTCCCTGTAGCCACAGACGCAGCACTTGAGCTGGATGCGGCCTTGGAGACCAGCTAGTTCACCTCTCGTTGTAGCAACAGGGAACGCTGATGCCAGGGGAGAGGGCTTGGCTTGTCCAAGGTCACTGGCTGGTCCAGTCTCAAAAGGGCAGCCTTATCACCACCTTACTTCAGGAGGGCCCTGCTGGGTCCTGCCCCGGGCCCCACGTCGGTGGTGGGCAGGGCTGCTCTGAGGCAGCCACCAGCCAGGGGGGAGCTCGCAGGCTGAGATGGAAGCCCTGCCCTCAGGGTGCTCCGAGGAGGATCCATTCATTTACTCAGTAAATACTGATGAGTGCTCACCTTGGGTCTGCTGAGGCTCTGGGATGTGGGATGTGGTCTGAGAGGACAGACAAGCTTTCCGCTCTCAGAATCTTACCACGAATCAGAGAATCCAGATGGGAAATCAGACAGGCTGGTGTGATTGCCTTTACGTCGGGAGTGGTGGGGCTGCCTAAGGAAAAAACTGATCAGAGAAGGTCTCCCCGAGGAGGGGATGTGGGGGACCTTCGAGCTCAGACGTGAAGGGCGAGAAGGGGGCGGCCACGTGAAGCGAGAGAAGGGGCTCCCGGCAGAAGGAACAGCAAGTGCAGCCTGGCTGCTGGAGTGGCTCAGTGGTTTTACCCTACCTGTGAGCCAGGAGGTCACGGTTTGATTCCCAGTCAGGCCACATGCCCTGGTTGTGGACTCGATTCCCAGGAGGGGGCCTGCAGGAGGCAGCTGGTCAATGATTCTTTCTCATCATTGATGTTTCTATCTCTCTCCCTCTCCCTCTTTTTTTTTTTAAAGAAGAAGGGACAGTAAGTGCAAGGCTCGAGAAGGGTGGGCATGGCTTGTTCCCTGAAGGAGGCCTGTGGCTTGACACAGTGAGGAAGGAGGAGGGAGGGAGAAGATGGGTTTAGACGGGGAGGAACCAGATCACAAAGTCCTTAGGTTTGATTCCAAGACCGTGGGAACCCACGAGAGGGGAGACACATGACCTCGGTTACATTTTAAAACTGTGGCTGCAGCTGCTGGGCGGGGAACGGATTGTGGTTAGTGAGACTGCAGCCTGGGCAGGTTTGTGCCATTGTCCAGGCAAAGGGTGTTGATGGCGCGGACAAGGTGTTAGCAAGAATGATGGAGACAGGTGATGTTAGGGAAGCAGAAGTGACTTTCTGATGGGTTGAACGTCAAAGGTAGGAAAAGGGAGGAGTCAAGGGCACCTTTCAGGTTTCTGGGCAGCTGGGTCGATTTACTGAGCTGGAAAAGATGAGGGCGGCGGGGTGGAGAGCAGGTTTGATGGTGAAAATCAATTGCCCCATATGAGCATGCAAGTGGAGACGCTGCACAGGGGACGGGGGCACAGGACGGACCGAGGGGACGCTGGGCATCACCATCGGCAGACAAATGACGTCATTGGGGAGCACGCAGGGTCCCCACCGCAGCTCATCGACCTTGGGCCGGATGGTCCCGTGTTGTGAGGGCTCTCCTGAGCGTCAGGCTGGAGCAGCACCCTGGGCCTCTATCCACCCGGTGCCGTAGCACTTCAGGGGTGGCGACCACACATGTCTCCAGACAGATGTCCCTGGGGGTGAGCACCCTGTTGAGAACCACTGGTGTAGAGGAGGCGGCCAGTGGAGGAGCCAGACGGAGCCAGTGGAATTGGGAGGAAAACCAGGGACTGTGGGGGTCCCAGATGCCAAGAGAGGGTTTGAAGGGGGGAGGCATGGCCAAGTGCTGCAGAGGCCAAGGGAAGGGCCGGGAAGGGCCGGGAGCTGCTACATGGGAGACCTGCGTGGCCTTGAAAGTGGCTTTCCTGGGAAGGGAGATTGGGTGGAGTTTTGAGTGAGAGGCAGAGAAGCGGGGAGAGCGAGGAGACACTCCTGACGGGTTTGCTGTGAAGGGAGCACATGTGGACTAGGACAGGCTCTATGAGGGTTTTATGTCGGCGGCTCATGCTGGGGGCCCAGTTGCCCTCCCAGCGCCCCTACTGGTTCCTCCAGTCATGGCCAACGCCAGGTGAATGTTGACGCTAGTCTCAAAGGATGCTGGGCTTGAAGGTTACAGACCCTCTGGGGAGACGGAGGACGCTGGGTAGGGGTGTCCAGGCAGGTGAGGCGCTGAGAGAGCTGAGGACTGTGAGCATGAGGCTGCCCCAGGTTCCCGCGCAGTGAAGCAGGGGGCTCCTGGCAGGCCACGGGGTGTCTGCAGCTCCGAGCCCCGCCCCC
>NW_006298628.1:3779982-3787993 GCF_000327345.1 Myotis davidii
TCCGGCTGACCACCGCTGACTTCTGTGAATATCTCTTTCAGGCTGAGGACCGGGATGACATGCTGGGCTGGATCAGAGCGATCCGAGAGAACAGCAGGGCCGAGGGCGAGGTGAGGGCCCGGCCCAGCCCGCACGGGGCCAGGGAGGCCAGCGCGGGCCCCGGGGCCACCGCTCACCTGCCAGGGACCTCCCTTCATCAGGCTGAGCCTCGGTCCCCCCTGCCATTTAGATGGGCTGCCAGCTGCGCCCACCTGGGGTTTGGTGGCTCGAAGAGCACCGGCGTCTCCAGGCTGCCGTGGCGGGCAGTGACGATAGCTCTAGGAATGATCGTCATGATTAGTCCTATTAATTATTGTTATGAGCGCAGGCTCTGGCACAGAGAGGTCAGCCCCAGGCCAGCCTCAGCTCCCCGCTGCAGGTCAGTGGGGGTGTGTGTGTGCGTTTCCTACGGAATGTGGTACAGAATGAGGTGTCCTTGTGCCAGGACCGGCCTGTCTGCAGGGACATGAACACATTGACCTTGGGCGGCGGCCAGGAGGCCGGGCCTTTGGCAGCGGGCAGCAGGCCCTGAGCCAAGGCTGTGGCAGGGACTCTGGAGAATTGGAAAAAGTGGTGCCCCTTCCTGGGCAGCTGCACACCAGGGGCCCGGGGCTGGTGTTTCCGCTCCACTCGGCCCCTCCTTGGCCAAGTGCCCACACACAAGTATCTGGACGCACCTGCACAAGATTGCGTGGGGCCTGGGCATGGGGCTCTGCCTGGCCATGCGTGCCCAGCCTCTGGGCCACAGACCCTCTTGTTGGGGACATAGTCTCCCACTGAGCCAGGCTCTCCCCCCACCCCCACCCCCGGCCCCCACGACATGGTCTCTTTGCTCCCGGCAAGGAGGAGCGTGCCTGGGATCTGGGCCCTGCTCTGGGAGGCGTGGCTGGGCTGTCCCCAGCAAGGCATGGTCAAGGGTCCCAAGCCGCTTTCCTGACCGCGATAGCTGCCCTCCTGGGGCACCTCTCCTGGGCCTTGGCAGGGCTGTGAGGAGTGCTGTGCGCAATTCTGCACCCAAACCCTAAGGTGGCGATGTTATCCCTCCCATGTCACTGCCCAGGGGACTGAGGCTCAGAGAAGCTAAGTGGGTGACCCAGGCCACACAGCCCTGGTCGTGCTCGCTCCAGGGTCTGTGCCTTCCAGCCGGCAGGTGGAGGAGAGGGCGGCGAGGCTGAGGCAGGAGCCGGGATGGGTTCTGGGGCGGGCTGTGCGGGCACTGACCACATCTGCGCTCTCTTCCGCTCCTCCAGGACCCCGGCTGTGCCAACCAAGCTCTGATCAGCAAGAAGCTTAATGATTACCGAAAAGTGAGGTGAGCCCAGCCCCGTGGAGCAGGCCTGGCTACGGGGGGCCGGAGGGAGGCACTCCAGGCCTAGGTCATCCTCCTGGCTCACCTCCAAGGAGGGAAGCCCCCGGGGACAGGAAGGGGGGTGGCAGGGAACTTGGGGCCTCCAGTCCCCAGAAGGGCAAGGAGGGTTTGCCTCCGGGTAGAGGGGAGGTCCCTCGTGGTGGGAGGCCAGGGAAGGTGACATGCTGGGTCACCGGATGAAGACCCCCTCCTTTCCCCCTCTTCCTGTGCAGCCATAGCTCTGGGCCCAAAGCTGATTCCTCCCCAAAAGGCTCTCGGGGCCTGGGGGGCCTCAAGTCTGAGTTCCTCAAACAGAGTGCAGCGCGTGGCATCAGGACTCAGGACCAGCCTGCAGGGAGCAAGGGTAGGAGGCGGCTGCTAAGGGGGTGACATGCATGCGGCTGGGAGAGTGAGGTCAGCTCTGTGAGTCTGCAAGGGAGCAGAAGGCCTGTGAGAGTGTGTGTGTGTGAGTGTGTGTGTGTGTGAGTGGGTGTGCGTGTGTGTGAGTGGGTGTGTGTATGTGAGTGTGTGTGTGAGTGTGTGTGTGAGTGTGTGTGAGTGTGTGTGTGAGTGTGAGTGTGAGTGTGTGTGTGAGTGTGTGTGTGTGAGTGTGTGTGTGAGTGTGAGTGTGAGTGTGTGTGTGAGTGTGTGTGTGTGAGTGTGTGTGTGAGTGTGAGTGTGAGTGTGTGTGTGAGTGTGTGTGTGTGAGTGTGTGTGTGAGTGTGAGTGTGAGTGTGTGTGTGAGTGTGTGTGTGTGAGTGTGTGTGTGAGTGTGAGTGTGAGTGTGTGTGTGAGTGTGTGTGTGTGAGTGTGTGTGTGAGTGTGAGTGTGAGTGTGTGTGTGAGTGTGTGTGTGTGAGTGTGTGTGTGAGTGTGAGTGTGAGTGTGTGTGTGAGTGTGTGTGTGTGAGTGTGTGTGTGAGTGTGTGTGTGTGTGTTTGAGTGTGTGCATGTGTGTGCCAGGGTTATCCCGCTGTGTCTGCCCATATGTGGATGCCTGTGAGGTTCTGGGGTTCTCAGTCTCAGGGTTGGAAGGGCCTGGAGCCTGATTTCCCTCCAAGACATCCCTGGACAGTCACCCAGTCTCTGCTGTGTCCCTTCAGGGGCAGGAGGCTCGTTCTCTCGGGATGTAGCCTTTTCCATCATCACACACTCGTTTGGCTATAGGAAGCCCTTCCTTTGGGTATGATAGACTCAATGGCTCTGCCTCATCGGGTTAGCCCTGGAGGCCACACAGAGGTCCTGACCTAATGCTGAGGCCTCCCTCCTCCGGGTTAGAGCCCTCTTTCCTTTGGCCTTCACACTTGGTATATTGTTTCCCATCAGCCCTCAGCATCCCAGTGGCTACTCTGGCAGAGTCCCCACATGTCCAGACACGTGTGAATGCTGTGGGTGAGTGTGGCCGCTCCCCCTCCCTGGGCCCAGCTCACCCTGGGGCTCTCTGCCTCCCCCTCCAGATGACAGTGTTGCTGCCCCCAAAAGCCCCTGGGGCATTAACATCATCAAGAAGAATAAGAAGGCAGCCCCCAGGGCATTCGGGATCCGGCTAGAGGAGTGCCAGCCAGCCACGGAGAACCAGGTGGGTCCCCACCACGGGGCAGAGCAGGCAGGGGAAGGGGGAGACAGAGCCGAAAGGGACTTGGTGGCAGCTGTCCACCTTCTCTCACAGACACAGCCGGGGAAGGGGAGAGAGGGAGCAGCAGAGCTGAGGCCGAGCCCGGAACCCCTGACCCCTGGCCAGTGCCCCTCCTCAGACCAGGGCGAGGCGTGGGGGTTACTTCTAGCCCCAGACTGGAGGCGGCGAGGGCCTTTGTCCCCATACAACAGTGGTTCTCAACCTTCCTAATGCCGTGACCCTTTAATACAGTTCCTCATGTTGTAGTGACCCCCATTTCATTGCTACAAATTGAACATAATTAAAGCACAGTGATTAATCACAAAAACAATATGTAATTATATATGTGTTTTCCAGTGGTCTTAGGCGACCCCTGTGAAAGGGTCGTTCGACCCCCAAAGGGGTCGCAACCCACAGGTTGAGAACCGCTTTTCTAGAGGAAGGCAAGAGAGTCAAAATCAAAGAATGAGATGTGACAATAAGACCAGACATTGGGAAGGTGCAGGACCATGAACAAGGAATGCAGTGGCCTCTCGAAGCCAGAAAAGGTAGGACCAGACTCTCCCCGGGAGCCTCCAGGAGGAGCCAGCCCTGCCCACACCTGCGTTCGACCCCCAAAGGGGTTTTGACCCACAGGTTGAGAACCGCTGCCCTAGAGGGTTCCTGGCAGCAGCTGGGCCTTGCACTGGCCCCGGCTTGATCTCCCCACCTCCTCTGGCCCACTGGTGGAGAATGCTGCTCTCACCCTCCCTCACACCCTGCCCTGCCCGTGTCCCCAGCATGTCCCCCTGATCGTGGCTGCGTGCTGTCGCATCGTGGAGGCGCGAGGGCTGGAGTCCACGGGCATTTACCGAGTGCCCGGCAACAACGCCGTGGTGTCCAGCCTGCAGGAGCAGCTCAACCGCGGGCCCGGTGACATCAACCTGCAAGATGAGGTGGGCATGGCTGGGGGAGCCGGGGGAGGGGGGCTGAGGTGGTGTGTGTGTGTGTGTCTTTTGTGCTTATCGTACCCTGCAATGTGCCTAGCACTGGGCCAGGGCACCAAGATGGGTAGGACAGGACTTGCCCTTGCTGTCCAGCCCTGAGGATGGCATCGCCCCAACTGAAGTTGAACAGATAGATGCCATCAGGGCCTAGGAAGCCCTGAGACAGAGGCCGGCTGGCAGCAGGGTTTGGGGCCTTAAGGATGAGCAGAGTTCACGAAAAGCAAGAGAAAGCCAGCCCGGTAAGGGCATTCCAGGCAGAGGGATGGCCTCAGCAAAGGCATAAACTCTGAAGGCTTGTTGTCAGTCTACATACCTTTTCTGTCAAGGGCCACGCAGTAAGTATTTTGGGATTTAGTTACTACACAGTCTCGGTTGCATACCTTTCTTCGCTTCCTCCTCCTTTTTTTGTTTTGTTGTCTCTTCCTCCCCCGCTCCCAATGATCCTTTAAAAATGTAAAATCCATTCTTAAAATACGAAAAAACAAAAATAGAAAAGAAAAATAAATAAAATTCATTCTTAAGGGCCATGCGGGAACTGGCCGCTGGGTGGATGTGACAGATGGGCCGTGGTTTGCAGGCTCCTGGCTTAGAAGGAGGGAAGAATATGGTGTTTTCTGAAGTGGCCAGCAATTTGGGGGCTGCAAGAAGGGAAAGGACGTGGCTGATCACAGGAGGGGAGCTCCTGACTCTGACAGCCACACTTGAGAGTTTGCAGCAGGGCGGTGGTTCTCAAACTGTGTTTTCCAGAATCTTACGTTTCTCTAGAGGGGCTGTGGGAGGCCAGGGCCGGGTCAGGACCCCCGATCCTCGCTTGAACTAGAGCAACCCCACCTTATGGGGTTTCCATATACAATCGGGTTTTCACGTGTTATTTTATTTAACAAAAGGGGCTCCAGCTGAAAACGAGGTTTTGGGAAACCACGGATCTGGGCACTGAAGTCTCATGAGTCACATACCATGAAACCTCTTCCTGTCCTGGGGGAGGGAAGGTGGAGACAAGGCAAGTGTGTGTGAAATCGTGGGCAAGAGAAAAGGCTGGTCTCGCATCAAGGACCAGATTGTGCGACGAGGAAGGAGGATGCTGAGTGCGGGAGCAGATGGCAGGCTGGAGTGTTTGAATCTTTGAAGGAGGAATGGGAAGGGGGGCAGGCGGGCAGGAAGGCAGCCCAGGCAGGCATGATGGCATTTTCTGAAATCCCAGAGAAGGGTCCAAGCCTGGGGGCAGAGAATAGACCTCACTCCTGGGCGTGGCAGTGGGGAGGGCGAGACAGAGGCTTTCGATGGCTTCACTGAAGCCTTTGACCTTGATCCAGTGCATAATAGGAAGCCTTCGATGGGGAGGCATAGATGAGAGTGGGGTCTGAGGAAGAGAAGAGCTTCCGTTTGTGCCAATGCAAGGCCCAGAGCAGGGCGCCTAGGAAAGAAATCGCTGATATATTGGAAGTGGACTCAGTGGTCCTCGGAGAAAGAGGAGGATGGATGGGAGCCGCTCTGAGAGTTGGCTGCATACGAGGGAGGAAGGAGGGGCAAGAAGAGCCAACAGTTTGAGCTGGGGCTGGTAGTATCTACCTCTGGCAGAAATTGGGAAATAGGACAGAAGAGGGAGGCTGTGGCAGGGAGTGGCCCCATTGGATTTGGGGTGATGATGAGTCACCCACCTGGGGTGATGGCATCATCAGATACGAGACCAAGAGTGGACTGGTGAGTGGGCAGGGGGTCATGCTGGGGCTTGCAGGTGAGACGATGGAGGGAGCTGCTATGTGGGTATCAGGAGCTGCTATGTGGGTATCAGCAGTCCAAGGACCAGGCCCTGAAGTGGGCAGATTGAGGCTGGGGACGAGGGGTAGGTACTTGCACAGAGGAAGGGTCACGAAACAGGCAAGGCCATGAGAAGAGCCCACGCATCAGGGCCAGGGGGTGGTGGAGGGAAGTGGGCAGGTGCTGACCAGGAAGGGGGAGTATACACTGAAGCACATTAGCTGGGCCACAGCCCAGGAGAAGAGGGCCCAGGGGTGGGGGCGTGGCCAGCTATTGGGTGTGTGGTTGGGCCTTGGGTGTCAGTGGTGGTGTTCGTCCGTGGGGTGGTGCAGTGCTGGAAGTCAAGCTTTGCGTGTGGGTGACTCTGACTCCTGCTGACGCTGTGGGGAGGGGAGGACATGTGGCATGGCCGGCATTAAGCTATGGATCCACTGCAACGAGTTTGTATTTTGTGGAGCCGTGTGTCTCTGAATGTGCCTGTTGTTGAGGTGAAAGCCTGTTGTGTGTCTGTGTTGTTTTCTGGGCACGAGTTTCTCTGAGCAGTTCCCATCAAGGGTGTTATCCTGGACTTTGTGCAGGGTGATGGTGCCCCCTGGTGGAAAGAAGGGACAATGACCCAGCTGTTCATTCTTGTCTTCAACAGCCATTGAATCAGATCAGGGTTTTCTCAACCGTGAAACTTGGGACAGAATAATTCTTTGTTGCAGGAGGCTGTCCTGTGCATTGGAGGGGGGTTAGCAGCATCCCCGGCCTCCAGCCACTAGATGCCAATGGCACTGTCCCTGAGGGGCAGAGCCACCCTGGTTGAGAGCTGCTGACTTAGACCTTTTAAGTGCCAGGCTAGCAGAGCTGCTGGGTGATAGGAACACAGTGGGGATAGGACAGATAGGATCCCTGCCCCTCATGGATCCCTGCCCCTCGTGGATCCCTGCCCCTCGTGGATCCCTGCCCCAGGCAGGCAGGCATGCAGGCAGGCAGGCAGGACAAGGAAACAAATGCACACGATAACGACACATGGTGGCGCGTGCCATGGAAGAAACAAAGGGCTGTGGCACAGGTGGCAGGGCGGTGGCGATGGCGCCGCTTTAGCTGTAACAGTCGGAACAGGCCTCTCTGAAGAGGTGTTAGGAGCTCGTCATCGGCAGGCTGTGGGAGGAGAGCTCTAGGAGGGGGCCAGCAAGTGCAAAGGGCCTGGGGCAGGAAGGCGCCAGCGTGAGCGTGTGCTGTGTCAGGGACAAGGAGAGAGGTGTGCACGGATGGCTCTCCTCTGCTAATCAGGAAGCAGGAGTTGGCACTAAGTAGGCACAATGGAGGTCCAATGGGCCGGCTTGCAGGGGGATGGGTTTCCTTCCCTGTCCCTCTCAGTGCCTGTACCAAAGAAGGCACCTGGTACTTTCTGTGGGTGAGCAAATGTTGGCGCTCATTGGGCTGGCTGGAGCGGAGAGGGACTGGGGCCGGGTGGTCAGGGGGCTAGCCAGGGACTCTGTTCGGCTCCCCCATGAGTGGCCTTTGCCCAGAGATCCCTGGTCAGGGCAGAGCTTGGGTGTAAGTGGACCCCAGAGAAGGCCTGGCCTGGGCTGGGCTCTAGGGCTGGACTAGCATGGAGGCAGGGCACCCGGGCGGGCCCTACCTGTGGCCTGACTTCTTTGCTCCCTCTGCAGCGCTGGCAAGACCTCAACGTGATCAGCAGCCTGCTTAAGTCCTTCTTCCGAAAGCTACCTGAGCCTCTTTTCACTGACGGTGAGTAGGGGGTGGGAGTGGAGAAATGGGAGGAGGGACGACACTCTGACCACTTTTTAAATTGGGTTTGTTGGTGTTATTGGAGGGGGTTTGTTTTAATACAAAAGAAACATGCGCTTGTGAAAAACAGGTAGTGCAGATACAAACCAACCCAAGGTCCCTGTCCTCCTCCTCCTCCCGTCCCCTGAGGTTACGGTAACATTCTCTGAGCGTTTCCTCTGTGCCATGCACTGCTCCCTACAACGACTCCCTGAGGCAGGCACTTCTATCTCCACCTCACAGATGAGGAAACTGAGGCACACAGAGGTTAACTGACCTGCCCAGGGCCTCACAGGTTGTAGGGGTTGGAGCCAGGATTAGGGCCCAGGCATCTGGCTTCAGGGCCCAGCTTTGAGCATCTGCGGAGCTGCTGGTGAACAGTGTGGTGTTTCCTTCCAGACCCTGTGGCACACAACAAAGACACATAGGTATTCAGTGGTGTGCTGATAAATATTTAACGTCTGGCTCCCTGGGGTGGGGGTGGGGCT
>NW_006298628.1:3788127-3791025 GCF_000327345.1 Myotis davidii
AATACTCCCACCAGAGCAGATTTCAAGCCACCGATAGATACCCTGCCAGCAATGTGGGGCAGGAGGTGAACTGGTCGGGCGGTGAAGGCTCACTGGAGCCGTGGGGGCGGGCCCAGCGCACCACTGGTTGGGTTGTTCTTAACAAAAGGAGGCTTGTAATTTTGGGATTCATTCATGTCAGCACAAAGGGCTCTTCCTCTTCTTTTAAATCAACCGCATCGTATTTCAGAGTCTGAATAGACGATAACTCGTCTAGTCGCTCCCCTATCGATGGATATTTCGGTTGCCTTCAAATTTTTGCGCAGAACATGTTACAATGACTTTCCTGGGGTATGTCTCCCCCCCACACACACACACATACACACACCTGGATCCGTGTCCTAGGGGCAGATTTCTAGATGCGGAATTGCTAGGTCCACGTCCCCGGTAAACATTTTTTTTAAAGATACATTTTATTTTTTAATTAGAGTTGACACACAATATTATGTTACTTTCAGGTGTACATCCTAGTGATTAGACATTTATAAACCTTATGATAAGTCTAGTACCCACCTGACACCTTACATGGTTATTACGATATTATTGACTGTGTTCCCTGTGCTATAATTTACACCCCTGTGACTGTGTTTATAACTAGCAATTTGCACATCTTAATCCCTTCCCTGGTAAACATTTCTGAAAGCTGACGTCAGGTGGCACTCTGAGGAGTGGGCCCTAGCGCACACCCTACTGGACATTATGCGCCCCCCCAGCATTGGATGTTATTAATATTTTAAACTTTTGCTTATCGGGTAGGGGAAATGGCATCTCATTATTGTTTTCATTTTCATTTCCCTCATTACTAAGGAGATTAACTGCCTTTTCATTAGTGTATTGGTCTTTTCTATTTCCTTTGTATTTGCCTGTTCAGACTAGGTGCCCATTTTTCTCTTGGATTGTCTGTCTTTTTTCATATTGGTTTATAGGAGACAAGCTCTTGTACATTGTAGATATGGATCCTTTGTCAGTGTTGGCAAATATTGGGTCTGCCGTTTGCCTTTGAGCTTGCAGTAGAGAACCTGGAGACAGTGGTTTCAAGTGCAGGCCAAGCTGTTAATCTTTCATGGATTCTGCATCTCATGTTTAACAAGGCCTCATGACGATGTAACTATTTTCTTATTTTTTCCAATATTTTAACAGCTTTATATTTGGCTCTGTAATGCAGTTAAGTGTGTATTATGTGAGCTAGATCCAGACACCCCCACCCCCCACCCCCAGCCCCATTGATATAGCTAATCGTCCCAGGGACGTTACGGACGCCTCCCTCCTTCCACACGGATTTAAAGGGCCACCCTACCACACAGGAAAGATCCACGCGGCCTGTTTTCCTCCTTCCTGTGCCGACCCTTGTTCAGCTCCCCTCACCGGTCCCGCGGCTCTAGCTGCGCTCTCTCTCGTTTGCTTCAGCATCCGGTGGGGCAATTCCGTCCTCCTCATTCTGCCGTCAAAGAACGAGTAAAGACTCTCCTCATGCCTTTACTCATCCAGATGAAGTTTAGAGTAAACTTACCGCGTTCCATTTTTTAGAAGTTTCCCATGGACCTCTGAAGGGAGTCGTGGGATCCTGACACCGGTGGGGTGGGGTGGGGTGGGGTGGGGTGTGTGGAGACTGAAAGGCCCCTTCCTCTGAGTCACCTTCGCGTCTGACCTTGTGGTGTCCTTGTCCTGGAGACCGGTGCCGGGACCCCTTTCCCAGCATGACATTCAGCTCAGGTCTGAGTTCTTCCCGATGTGCACGCCCCGGCGACCCCGGTCAGGTGCACTGAGGACGGCTGTGGGGTTTGGTCCTGAGAGCGCAAGGCCACAGTGCCTTCGGACCTGGAACAGATCAGGCTGCCTGACCTTCAGCCCGAAGCTGCTCCCCGTTCTCTAAAGGGTCTTTGGTGTGTTCTAGACAAATACAACGACTTCATCGAAGCCAATCGCATTGAAGACTCGAGGGAGCGATTGAAAACGCTGCGGAAACTGGTAAGGAAAGAGACGCTGTCGGGCCAAAGGCAGACTGGACTGGGAGAGCACCGATTCCCTGGAGGCCCGGAGTCCAGTGCCACCAACTCCCGCTGTGACCTTGGGAAGCCCTTCCCCACTCAAGGCCTCAGTTTCTCCATCTCTACCGGGTTGGGTGGGGGGGCAGTGAGAGGGTGGATTCCGGAGCCCCTGAGGTATGGCAGCGGGAGCCCCTTTGGGGCGTGATGGACCAGGGAGGCTATGACAGCCTGGTCCCATGCCTCTTCTCTCTTCTGCCCAGATCAGGGACCTCCCAGGACACTACTATGAGACACTGAAATTCCTCGTGGGCCATCTGAAGACCATCGCTGACCACTCAGAGAAAAACAAGGTGTCTGTGGGGGGGTTCCAGTGTGGCGTGGGGGTGGGGGGGGAAGCATGCCTGGGTCTCCTTGCATATTCTGAGCTCCTCTGGGTCAGATCCTCTCCAGCCACGCCTCCCGCCAGTGCTTCTCCCTCGGAACTGTCTCCTGTGGCTGATGAAAACCCATCCTCCCTGCTGGCCCCTCGCTCTGCCCTCTGCGGGGCCAGGGCTGAGAACGAAAACTAGTTTCCCTCTGGCCCTCTCTGGCCCGGCCGGCGTGGCTCAGTGGTTGCGCATCGGCTCAGGAACCAGGAGGTCACGATGGTTCGATTCCCGGTCAGGGCACATGCCTAGGTTGCAGGCTCCATCTCCCGTGTGGGTTGAGCATGAGGCAGCCGATCAATGATTCTCTCTCATCATTGATGTTTCTATCTCTCTCCCTCTCCTTTCCTCTCTGAAATCAATAAAAATATATTTAAAAAAGAGGAAGAAGAAAGAGCCCGGCCGGCATGGCTCAGTGGTTGAACATCGACCCATGAACCAGGGCA
>NW_006298628.1:3792013-3793043 GCF_000327345.1 Myotis davidii
TAGGGATTGGGCCTGCCCTCTGCCACCCGGGAGCAGGCCTAAGCCAGCAGGTCGTTATCTCCCGAGGGGTCCCAGACTGCGAGAGGGCACAGGCCAGGCTGAGGGACCCAACCTCCCCCCGAGTGCACAAATTTTTGTGCACCGGGCCTCTTGTATAAATATATTTTAAAAAAGAAAGAAGAGAAAACCCATCCTCTGATTTAGCTGGAATTCCTTGCACTGCTTTTTCCAAATCATGCCTCGTATTACCTTCTGGTTCTGCAGCGGGGAAAATGCGGGGAGCTATAGGGTTTCTCTCAGTCCTAAAACAGCCTGGGAACTCCAGGGGGGTCCCCACTCCAGAATCCCTGTTGCCAGCACAGTATGGTGTGCAGGTTGGGTGCTGCCCCTGGCTGCCAGACCTGGGAGGGAGGGGGCTGAACCCTGGCGTGTGCTCTATGTACCAGGCACCTCCATGCCCCACCAGGAGGCGTTCAGCCCCTAAGCCAGGGACAGCTCAGGGAGGGGCTCGAGGGGCCCAGAGTGAGGGAGACCTGGGGGACTGGAGTCAGGCTCCCAGGGTTATTGACACTGACCTGCTCCCCCGACTGTCCAGATGGAGCCCCGGAACCTGGCCCTGGTCTTCGGGCCGACGCTGGTGAGGACGTCGGAGGACAACATGGCCGACATGGTGACGCACATGCCTGACCGATACAAGATTGTGGAGACGCTGATCCAGCATGTAAGTGGCCACGGGCCGGGCCCCTCGCTGCCGCTCGAGGGGGGGTGTGCACAGGGACGGTTGAGGCAGCTTAAGAAAACGCTGCTGGGTGGCGAATGCCCTTCAAGGCCAAACAGGAATAGATCCTGGAATCCCTACCGTCGGGGATTCCCCAGGTCGCCAGCAGAAGAAACAGGAGGCCCCTGAGTTTCCAAGATGTGTGTGAGGGTCAGAGGAAGGAGGAAGGTCAGGGAAGGTCAGGAAGGTTGGAGAGCAGAGGGGTGAGTGCAGGGGCACCTTCAGAAGCGTCCGCCCTGGAGAGGAGGAGAG
>NW_006298628.1:3794404-3797214 GCF_000327345.1 Myotis davidii
GAGTGTTCGATTCCTGGTCTCTCTTTTCCTCTCTCCCTCCCTTCCACGCTCTCTCTCTGAATGAATGAATGGATGAATGAATGAATGAATGGATGAATGAATTGCTGCTGAGGTGATGCCAGTCTGGGCTTTACCACCCGGGGATTCATTCCTGGAAGCTGAGCTGCTGACCCTCCATTTTCTGCCTCCTTGGCATTTGGACATAATCAGCCCCGGGTGGTTGTGAGGGAATGAGCTACCCCCTCTTCAGGCCCTGTAGCCACCCCCCAGGTTTACAGGGGTCTGCCTAGCCCAGAGGCTCTATGGCGAGGGGTCAGTGTAGTCATGAGTCTCCCCTGGCCCGGCCATGGACAGTTGGAGTTAGTGGGTGACGTGACCTCCTGCTGGGAGTTCTAGCCACAGCCATGAGCTGCCCCCCCGCCCCCCAGCAACCAGGGACCCCTGTCATCTGTGGTATCCATGGGCAGCAGGGCTGGAAGTGGCCGTAAGGCATCAGACCTGTCCCCACATTGTCAGAGGGGTGGACACTGGGGTGAAGAGCAACAGTGAGTGACTCGGCCGGGGTTGCACAGCAAAACGAGGTCAGCAGAGACCACCAAACACAGGTGTGCGGCCGCTCAGCGCGAGGCACCAGCCAGCTCACACATGTTTACTGACTCGAATGGAACTCGAATGAAGACCTCGTCCAGGCATCTGTTTAGTTGTCACTCAGCACACATGGCAATACCTACTATGCGTACACTGGCATCTGTTCAGTTATCACTCAGCACACATGGCGACACCTACTATGCGTACACTGGCATCTGTTCAGTTATCACTCAGCACACATGGCGACACCTACTATGCGTACACTGGCATCTGTTCAGTTATCACTCAGCACACATGGCAATACCTACTATGCGTCCACTGGCATTCCTCAACCTGGCACTAGTGACCTTTAGGGCCAGGTCACTCATTGATCACCCCACACCAGGGATTGAGCCCGCAACCTGGGCATGTGCCCTGACTGGGAATCACACCGCAACCTCCTGTTCATAGGTCGACCTCAACCACTGAGCCACGCCGACCAGGCTGTGTGTCTTAAATTTCAATCAGTGAGCTTAGCTCATATACTTTATTGTCACTTTTGTACTTTTAGGACTTCTGTTATGCAATCTTTTTCTGTTAACCTCATTTTCATCTTATTTCCTTTTGGCCTGTCTTACCTTGCTTTTGTACTTTATTGTCACTTTTGTACTTTTAGGACTTATTTCTGTTACGCAATCTTTTTCTGTTAACCTCATTTTCACCTTATTTCCTTTTGGCCTGTCTTACCTTGCTTTGGCTGGGTTGATTTTTATTTTCCTGATATTAAAATCATACAATTTATAAAATCCACATACAATTATAAAGCCCATACTTACGTTTATTTTTCACTATCAATTTCTAAACCTCATCAGTCTCCCATGCCTTCCTTCCACCACATCTAAAAGCCAAGTACTGGTGTTCTTTCACCTGTCACTGGTTTCTCCCTCTGACTTTGAATTCCAGATTGTCACGAACACACTTTGTTGTGTGTGGGCATCATTCTTGGTTTGATAACAATGGACTTTTCTATGCTACTGCCCATCCTTATTTCTCAAAGCTTATTGCTCAGCTCTGGATTCACTTCTTTACTTGCTCATATACTCAGAGAGTTTAGCAGGGTATAAAATTCTAGGTTCAAAGTTCCTGCAGCTCTGGCTCAGGTGGTTGGAGCGTCATCCCATACACCAAAAAGGCTGCAGGTTCAATCCCCACTCAGGGCACATGCGTAGGTTGCAGGTTCCATCCCCAGTTGGGGTGTGTACGGGAAGCAGCCGATCGATGTTTCTCTCTAACATCTCCTTCTCTCTCTCCCTTCATTTCTCTCTAAAATCAATAAAAAACATTTCTTCAGATGAGGATTAAAAAAAAATTCTTGCCTTTGTAGTCCAACAATACATTGAAATAATTACTTGTTTTGTTGTGTCTGTTGCTGCTGAAAGTTTTAGTTACAGCTGATACTTGCTCATTTGTAAGCAATCTGGTTTTGTTTTTTAGAAAACGTTTAGAGTTTTATCATTAAGATTCTCAAATTTCACAAAATATATCTAAGAGCGGAATTTAGGGGTTCAGTTTCTATCGTGTTTGGCATTTATGAGAAACCTCTTGCCTGCCTGTCCCTCAGGGAACCTCCTAACACCTTCCAGGGCTCCCCCAATTTTAAGAGTGAAACCCAGGGCTGGTGTGGGGTATACTCGGCTCTAGTAGTCCTGGAGGCCTCCTCCCTGCAGTGTGCCCGGCCGGCTCTACCTACACGGCGCCGCTGCCCCTGCTTCTGGCTGGCAGTAGGGAGCCAGCCCTGGTGATGTGCGATGTGCGCTGGGCAGAGTTTAGTGAGAGACAGGCAGGGAGAGGCTCTCCCTCAGCTGGGCATCAGTCTCTGCTCCGACCCGCTCTCACTCCCGTCTGCATGTCCCTCCCACACCGGGGTCCAGTCTGTCCTTTCCCCAAGGGTTTCTCATAGTCTGTGGAGTCAGTTTCCAGAATCAGTCAACCTCTGAGGCCTCTCTGGCAACCAGGCCAGCCTGGGGTCTGTTGAGAAGAGGGGGGCCCTCGCCTCTTGGTGCCCCCTCCTGTCCCATCCCGTCCGGCGCCTGAGTGGGTGCTCCGGACGGAGCAGGTTGGGAGCCCGTGTCTGCCCGTCTCCCTTCGGCCCCTTCCCACGCTGATGTCATCACTTCCTTTTGTCTCCTCCGCAGTCAGACTGGTTCTTCAGTGACGACGAGGACAAGGGAGAGAGAGTAAGT
>NW_006298628.1:3797529-3802695 GCF_000327345.1 Myotis davidii
GAGGAGGTCCCCGCCCTGGGGCACCCCACTCTGAGGGAGGAAACATAGACCCTCTCCTCAGGAGCACCCACGCAAGAGGAGACACATCCTTGCCTCCGGGAGTTCTCAGTCAGGGGGTGGGGGGTACAGGCCTCCTTTAAAGAAACAGCGTCTGGTAGCAAAGGCAGACACCCACCTTTCAGTCTTATGCAGCGGGTGTAGCCTTAGGAAGGTCCAGGCTGGTGGGGGAGACACAGCTCCTGCCTTCAGCGGAGGGAGCAGCTCAGGACTTTGGGGCTCGATCAAGGTGTTGGGGAGGCACAAAACGGTCCAACGGAGACCTGCCCTCGAGGGTGCCTGCGTGATGAGGGAGACAGCACTGCCCTGTTGAGCCCGTCTGTGGAGGAGACGTGCGCCCTGCCTCCAGGGGACCCCATTCTGCAGGATCCAGGCTGGCCGTCTGAGCGCCTGGTGGCTGACCCCCTTCTGTTCGCAGACCCCTGTGGATGACAAGGAGCCGCAGTCAGTACCCAACATCGAGTATCTCCTGCCCAACATTGGCAGGACAGTGCCCCCTGGCGACCCAGGTCCCGGTGAGTGCAGGGTCCTGGGAGGGGTGGGGGTGAGGGTGGGCCCTGCATCCCTGAGGGTCCCAGATGCCATCCCAGGTGCCCGGCCAGACGCCCAGCTTCCCTGCTCCTGCCCCGCGGGGCCCTTCCCTCCCCCACCACCGAGAAGAGGCTGTGGCAGGGCTTCTCTCTCTCTGGGGAGGTCCAGCTTGCCGTGCGCCCTCCTCCCCATCTGCTCAGCTGCCCCCACCCCAGGGCTGGGAGGCGCTCTGTCCCCTCCCTCACGGGTTTCTTTCCTGACCTTTTTATTTCTCATGGGCTGTGTCCTTCTGGGCATGTTTCTCTTTTTAATTTTTCTTCCTTTTCTCCTTGCACCCCTCATCCCTCCTCCCTCCTCCCTCTGCTCTCCTCCCACACCCTGGATCCTGTTCCTTCTCTTCTCCCTCCCACTCCTCCAGCGGACCTGTTGGAGATTTAAAGGGTACAGTGTGGCGTCGCGGCCTCGGTCACTAACAGTGGCGGGTGATTATAAGAAGGCTGGGCAGGCACGAGGGGCAGGCGGGGACATCCGGGCTGTGAGGACCTCACCTTGACATGCCAGCTCCCCATGATTGCTAATAACCCCGTGCCAGTCCCCTCCAATCTGGAAGGCCCTTCTCAGGAGGAGGGAGGCACTTGCTAGAGTCAGATCCTGTCCCCCTGGCCAGGAAGTCTGGGCACCGCATGGCTGCCCTCCTGGTGGTCCCCATCCCGGGGCCTTCTCTCTGTGCCCAGCCCGGCTACGTCTGGTGATCTGGGCAGGGGGAGGCTTGGCTGGGAGCAGGACCCAGTCTCTCCGGACACCAGTGACACCACCTTTCAGAAGCCTCTTATGGCTGTAGCTCCTGCCCCTTCAAGGACTGACTCTCTTTGCTTCTGAAACCAGAGCCCCTGGTCACTCAGCCCAGTCCTATTTGCAGACCTCCATCCATTCTCATAGGAGAGCAGCCACTAACTCCTCCCACCCTGGGCGTGACCTCACCTCGGTCCTTTGGTCCTGTCTCTGACAGGAGGTGTCACAGCACCCTTAGCTGCAAGAGGCAGGCTGGGGGAGGGCCCTCGTCTCTTCTAGTCACCCGCTGCCGCTCCCCTGCCCCGTGGTGTGTCGCTGTGTGGTCAGCACATCTGCTCTTCTCACCATGTGCTGGGTGGGCTGGGGAGGAGGCCTCTAACCTGCTTGCCAGAGAGTGTGGATTAACTGCACTGCCCACTGCCCCCTCGGGCCGGGGACGCACGCATCCGCTGCTCCCTGCCCGTTCTGGAGGAGGCGCTGCAGGGCTTGGCTGTGGTTCCTTCTCCACCCCCGTCATATTCCGGGAGCAGGACCCAAGCCCCACGGAGGCAATCATGACTTGACCCTCCAGTTATAAACGAGGGCCTCATGTCCGGACGGGGAACCCAGCAGGGCTCTAGCCCCCAGGCCACTCTGCCTCCTGTGTCCCACCTACTTCATGTCGGCCCTGCATTCGATCCTTCATTCATTCACATGGTCCTCTCGTGTCCTGCAAGTGGGGGGTGCGGGTGGATGTCGGGCGCCCTCCTCTCTGCACTGTGTGGTCTCCATTCTCCAGAGCATCTGTGATGTGCTGTGTCTCACTGTTGTGGCTTCGTGGACTGCCTCTGGTACCGGGCATTTTCTCTCCAGAGCTTCACAGTAACCGGGAGAGGAGGGGGAGAGGAGCTAGGTCCCCAGAAGCCCCTCTTGTCCTAAACCCAGGGCACATGAGGCGTCAGTGGCTGGCAGCCTGGTGGCCCGTCCTGCCTCACAAGGAAGCGGTGACTGACATCCTGCTCTGCTCCATCCCGATCCCATTGGAACTGGCCTCAGAGGCCCCGGATGTCCCAGGCCCGGGGGGGTCTCGGGTTTCTGGACTCCCTGGTTTCCGAAGCCTTTGAAGAGGGAAGCGCGTTCACACGTCTCAGCCTGCTCCTGCCCCCTCCAACGTTCCTTTCCTTTCTGTTCTCACCCACAGATCCCACCACCTGTAGTTCAGCCAAGTCCAAGGTAAGTGCCAAGGCGGTTCTGAAGGCTTTCTCCCTGGACAGGGCAGCCCCGGGACCTTTCGGCCAAGGGAACTGGGAGGATTGCCAGTAGACCCCGAGGAAAGCCGATGGTCACTGGGAAGGAAGACAGGAAACACGGGTGTCAGAGACACTGAGAAGCGGCTCTCCTTGACCGTGCTTGGCGAGGCATCTGGTGCAGTGAAGGCTCTGGCTGGGAGGCAGTGTTGTCCAGTGGTTAGAAGTCCTGGGTTTGAATTCTGGCTCCACCACTTGGTAGCTTCGGGGCACCGGGCAAGTTACTTAACCTCTTTCAGATCCTCAACTGTAAATGATGGCTAATATTTATCCCCTTCAATGGAGTTAACCATCAATATGTCCCATATAACAATGTTTAAGGTCTTTTTGGAGAGCCCAAAGCTAGTGGAAGGAAGGAAATAATAAAGATAAGAGCAGAAATCAATGAAATAGAAAACGATTGAGAAAAACCAATAAAATCAAACCTGGTTCTTTGAACCAGACCTCACCGCCAGCTACTCGCCCACTCCAGCCTGCCCTCTGAGACAGAACCCGGCAGGCGAGGCTGCTGCCCCAGGCAGACCCTGCCCTGTGGTGAGAGTAGAGCTTGCTGGCCAGGGCGTGTTAGTCAGCTCGGACTGCTGCACAGAAGACCACAGCGGCTTAGGCAACAGGAACTCATTTTCTCGCAGTGCTGGAGGCTCGATCCAAAACCCAGCCGTCAGCACGGTCAGTTTCTGGTGAGAGCTCCTTCCTGGCTTGTAGGTGGCTGCCCCCTCCCAGTGTCTTCAGACGGCACAGACAGAGAGCAAGAGACTTCTGTGGCGTCTCTTCTTATAGGAGCACTGATGTCACTGTAAGGGCCCCACCCTCAAAGCCTCTTCTAAAGCTACTCAGTGAATCAGTTAAATACTGGCTGGTTGAGCTGGGCTCATGTCTGTCTGGGTCTCTAAGTACTGCCCGGGTCCCACTGAGCCCACGGTGCCTGACACAGAGCAGGTACTCACTGCGTCAGATGAATGCCCTGGAAAAAAGACGGCTCTAGTCTGCAGAGGTCCCCTGTACCTTCTCCATAAAGCCTCTGCCGGCATACCTCTGGTGATGGGGAGCTCACTCCATCACAGACTTCGGTGGCAGAGAACAAGGTCATTATAGTAGCCTGAATCCACCCATTGCACCTGCTAGCCGCCTGGTTTCCCATAGCTTCTCCTGGACTGACCCCTTGACCTTCGGGTGAGGCTGCCGACCTCTGCATTCACTGGCAGTGACCATTCTGACTACATTACTTCTGTAACTAGTTGGCATGAGAGGGTAATTTGGTCAGATGGTCCTCCAGGCCTCTCAAGTTTCTGAGAAAATGGCCAAGACAGAATGCGGCACTGGCCACCAGGTGCCTCAGACCGATCATCGCAGTGCTGCCATGTCGCAGAACCCCAGGGGTGCCCTCTGGAGTCGTGCAGTGTGGGCAGCCGTGACCCAGGACCACGTGCCCGTGAGTCCCAAATCCCTGACATGCTCCGGCTTCCTTAGAACTAACTGATGTGAGAGGGACTGGAGAGGATGAACTCAGAGTTTGATATAGATGATGTGGAAACAAAGCTATTCTGATGTGAAAAGAGCTGGTATAGATGTATCTTCAAAGGGCTATGGCAGGGATGGGGAACGGCCGGCCCACGGGCTGTATAAGGCCCGCAGAATCATCTGGTCTGGCCCTGCCAAGGCATTAGGGATGCCTTAATTAAATGTTTGGCCAAGGATAGGCTAGTTTTTAAGTTGATAATTTTATGATGTTATAGACACCCCAGAAGAAAGGTTCCTCACCCCTGGGCTAGGGGAACAGAGAAGGGATTTACCAGCTCAAAGGAAGGGCTGGGAGGTTGCTGCACGGAGGGTGCCCTGATTGCGCTGGGCCTAGTAGGAGGAGTAAGAACTCATCCAGCAGATAGGGCACAGCTCCTATTCGGCAGTAGAGCTGGCCTTTGGATTGATCCGGGGTTCAGGGTTGTTGGGGTTGGGTGCTGGGGACAAGGCTGAAATGCAGGCCAGTGAGGTGCGGCGGGAAAGGGAAGTGAACTTGAGCAGGTTGCCCTGGAGAGGCCTGTACGCACTGAGGCGTGGAAAGGCAGGTTTCCTGGGTGGGAGTGGCCAGAGGGAGGGGCTGGGAGCTGTGGTCCGAGAAAGGTCCCTGCCCGGGGCTGGTGCTTGTAGCCCAGGCCAGCCTGTGTGCACTGGGTTCAGACTGTCCAGTATCACTCACGGCTGAGAGACTATTGTCACCAGAGCTGAGTCTGAAAGGGTTTCTCTAGCGCTGCCCATGGAGCCTGGAACGGAAGTTGGGGGCGGGGAGGTGCCAGGCCAGCGCCCAGCCCACAGGAAGGAGTTGAGAGTCTGGATTAAGCCCAGAAGGGGTGCCACGAAGGCTTCAAGGTCCGGGGAGGGCGGCAGGGGTCCCCAGGGCGGAGGGACAGCCGTGCAGGGGACGGTGTGGGAGGCCTGCGGGGCTGGCATCCTGGTGGGCACGCGGAGGGCGCGGAGGCCTCCTGCCGGGGGCGGGGTGAGA
>NW_006298628.1:3803851-3805458 GCF_000327345.1 Myotis davidii
GGGAAGGCGCGGTCTGAGGCGGGCCCTGCGCTCCTGCTGTTTATCGTGGGCTGGTCACCTCCCTCCTCTCGGCTGCCTGGAGGCCCCAGAGGCCTGTTTGTGAGGGTTCTTGTTATTGTCCATGAAGGATGAGACCCGAGCGTGGCCAGCAGAGGGCCCAGGAGACCTTCATCTTCCAGAACCAAACCCAGGGCAGCAGTGCCCCCTCCTGGGCACGCAAGGATTTTTTTATGAGCCCTCTAGATCTCCATTTCCAAATGTTGGTATGGCCTGGGGTCCAGCTAGAGCCCCTCCTGCCAGGAGAAATAAGATTGGCCGCTTATCAGGGGGAGGGGAGCCTTAGCCTCCCCCACCTCACACGGACCTGAGGGAAGGGGAACCAGATCGGGTTACCCCCATTTTACAGATGAGGAACTCGGACTGGAGCTCAGAGAGGTAGTGACTTGCTCAGGTCGCACAGCTAAGAAATGGCAGCCGGTGCTTTTCTCCCCACCTACTGGGCGGGCAGCTTCCTCAGCCTGTCCCAGGGCGAGGGAAGCGGCGAGGGCAAGGCAGTGGGGTCCACTTTGGTCTTGCTGACTGGCCTCGCCTGTAGGTTTCTTTCTCTCCTTCACTGCGTGGTCAGGGTTCTGAGCCGTGAGAGGGAGCATCGAGGCCTGTTCTCACCCTAAAATTGGGCCCACCGGCCTGGAGGCCTGGCCCAGAGCTGTCAGGGAGGCCAGCGCCACCAGGTAGCATCAGAGACCCTGATGAGGCCTTGGTCTGGGAAGCTTCTCTCCCCTGGAAAAGCTCAGCTCAGCTCTGCAACCCCACAGGGCGCCCCCGGAGCCCCATGAGTCTGTGCTTGGGGGCGGGGGGGGGGGCAGAAGCAAAGAGACAGAGGCTGGTCCCATGGCTCCTGGACAAGTTCCTAGAAAATTGAGGCCTGTGATGAGCTGGGGTGTCAGGAACAACAGCCTCTGGGGAGAAAGGAGGCCCCAAATGTGTCCACGTCCTCTCCCCCAGAGCCGTGCGGGAGTCCCCACCAAGAGCAGCCCCTCCTCTGGGCAGGGTGGGAGGTAAGGCTTATCGGTCTCCTTCCTGGGTGTATTCCCGGCACCAAGCCCAGTGCCTGCACCGCGTGAACACGCAGTGTTTGTTGAATGAATGAATGAATGAATGGATGAATGAATGAATGAATGGATGAATGAATTGCTGCTGAGGTGATGCCAGTCTGGGCTTTACCACCCGGGGATTCATTCCTGGAAGCTGAGCTGCTGACCCTCCATTTTCTGCCTCCTTGGCATTTGGACATAATCAGCCCCGGGTGGTTGTGAGGGAATGAGCTACCCCCTCTTCAGGCCCTGTAGCCACCCCCCAGGTTTACAGGGGTCTGCCTAGCCCAGAGGCTCTATGGCGAGGGGTCAGTGTAGTCATGAGTCTCCCCTGGCCCGGCCATGGACAGTTGGAGTTAGTGGGTGACGTGACCTCCTGCTGGGAGTTCTAGCCACAGCCATGAGCTGCCCCCCCGCCCCCCAGCAACCAGGGACTCCTGTCATCTGTGGTATCCATGGGCAGCAGGGCTGGAAGTGGCCGTAAGGCATCAGACCTGTCCCCCCACTGTCAGA
>NW_006298628.1:3805855-3806852 GCF_000327345.1 Myotis davidii
CATTGATCCCCCCACACCAGGGATTGAGCCCGCAACCTGGGCATGTGCCCTGACTGGGAATCACACCGCAACCTCCTGTTCATAGGTCGACCTCAACCACTGAGCCACGCCGACCAGGCTGTGTGTCTTAAATTTCAATCAGTGAGCTTAGCTCATATACTTTATTGTCACTTTTGTACTTTTAGGACTTCTGTTATGCAATCTTTTTCTGTTAACCTCATTTTCATCTTATTTCCTTTTGGCCTGTCTTACCTTGCTTTGGCTGGGTTGATTTTTATTTTCCTGATATTAAAATCATACAATTTATAAAATCCACATACAATTATAAAGCCCATACTTACGTTTATTTTTCACTATCAATTTCTAAACCTCATCAGTCTCCCATGCCTTCCTTCCACCACATCTAAAAGCCAAGTACTGGTGTTCTTTCACCTGTCACTGGTTTCTCCCTCTGACTTTGAATTCCAGATTGTCACGAACACACTTTGTTGTGTGTGGGCATCATTCTTGGTTTGATAACAATGGACTTTTCTATGCTACTGCCCATCCTTATTTCTCAAAGCTTATTGCTCAGCTCTGGATTCACTTCTTTACTTGCTCATATACTCAGAGAGTTTAGCAGGGTATAAAATTCTAGGTTCAAAGTTCCTGCAGCTCTGGCTCAGGTGGTTGGAGCGTCATCCCATACACCAAAAAGGCTGCAGGTTCAATCCTGGGCACATACCTAGTTTGGGGGTTTGATTCCCCCCACTCCCATCCCCAATCAGGGTGCGTATGGGAGGCAACTTATCAAAATATTTTAAAAAGGAGATTCTATCTATCTGTTTGAAGACCATCTATCTGTGTTGTGATATTTCATGACCTTATCTTGAATTTAACAGGTCATAAGTAGGATAATAAAATCAATTACATTTAGTAGATTAAAAATGTAGTTTTACATGAATTTTTAAGACTATTGGGTATGGGCAACAGTAACTAAACAGAATGAAATGAATAA
>NW_006298628.1:3807638-3808810 GCF_000327345.1 Myotis davidii
GAGGAGGTCCCCGCCCTGGGGCACCCCACTCTGAGGGAGGAAACATAGACCCTCTCCTCAGGAGCACCCACGCAAGAGGAGACACATCCTTGCCTCCGGGAGTTCTCAGTCAGGGGGTGGGGGGTACAGGCCTCCTTTAAAGAAACAGCGTCTGGTAGCAAAGGCAGACACCCACCTTTCAGTCTTATGCAGCGGGTGTAGCCTTAGGAAGGTCCAGGCTGGTGGGGGAGACACAGCTCCTGCCTTCAGCGGAGGGAGCAGCTCAGGACTTTGGGGCTCGATCAAGGTGTTGGGGAGGCACAAAACGGTCCAACGGAGACCTGCCCTCGAGGGTGCCTGCGTGATGAGGGAGACAGCACTGCCCTGTTGAGCCCGTCTGTGGAGGAGACGTGCGCCCTGCCTCCAGGGGACCCCATTCTGCAGGATCCAGGCTGGCCGTCTGAGCGCCTGGTGGCTGACCCCCTTCTGTTCGCAGACCCCTGTGGATGACAAGGAGCCGCAGTCAGTACCCAACATCGAGTATCTCCTGCCCAACATTGGCAGGACAGTGCCCCCTGGCGACCCAGGTCCCGGTGAGTGCAGGGTCCTGGGAGGGGTGGGGGTGAGGGTGGGCCCTGCATCCCTGAGGGTCCCAGATGCCATCCCAGGTGCCCGGCCAGACGCCCAGCTTCCCTGCTCCTGCCCCGCGGGGCCCTTCCCTCCCCCACCACCGAGAAGAGGCTGTGGCAGGGCTTCTCTCTCTCTGGGGAGGTCCAGCTTGCCGTGCGCCCTCCTCCCCATCTGCTCAGCTGCCCCCACCCCAGGGCTGGGAGGCGCTCTGTCCCCTCCCTCACGGGTTTCTTTCCTGACCTTTTTATTTCTCATGGGCTGTGTCCTTCTGGGCATGTTTCTCTTTTTAATTTTTCTTCCTTTTCTCCTTGCACCCCTCATCCCTCCTCCCTCCTCCCTCTGCTCTCCTCCCACACCCTGGATCCTGTTCCTTCTCTTCTCCCTCCCACTCCTCCAGCGGACCTGTTGGAGATTTAAAGGGTACAGTGTGGCGTCGCGGCCTCGGTCACTAACAGTGGCGGGTGATTATAAGAAGGCTGGGCAGGCACGAGGGGCAGGCGGGGACATCCGGGCTGTGAGGACCTCACCTTGACATGCCAGCTCCCCATGATTGCTAATAACCC
>NW_006298628.1:3810232-3812139 GCF_000327345.1 Myotis davidii
TGTTTGAATTCTGGCTCCACCACTTGGTAGCTTCGGGGCACCGGGCAAGTTACTTAACCTCTTTCAGATCCTCAACTGTAAATGATGGCTAATATTTATCCCCTTCAATGGAGTTAACCATCAATATGTCCCATATAACAATGTTTAAGGTCTTTTTGGAGAGCCCAAAGCTAGTGGAAGGAAGGAAATAATAAAGATAAGAGCAGAAATCAATGAAATAGAAAACGATTGAGAAAAACCAATAAAATCAAAGCTGGTTCTTTGAACCAGACCTCACCACCAGCTACTCGCCCACTCCAGCCTGCCCTCTGAGACAGAACCCGGCAGGCGAGGCTGCTGCCCCAGGCAGACCCTGCCCTGTGGTGAGAGTAGAGCTTGCTGGCCAGGGCGTGTTAGTCAGCTCGGACTGCTGCACAGAACACCACAGCGGCTTAGGCAACAGGAACTCATTTTCTCGCAGTGCTGGAGGCTCGATCCAAAACCCAGCCGTCAGCACGGTCAGTTTCTGGTGAGAGCTCCTTCCTGGCTTGTAGGTGGCTGCCCCCTCCCAGTGTCTTCAGACGGCACAGACAGAGAGCAAGAGACTTCTGTGGCGTCTCTTCTTATAGGAGCACTGATGTCACTGTAAGGGCCCCACCCTCAAAGCCTCTTCTAAAGCTACTCAGTGAATCAGTTAAATACTGGCTGGTTGAGCTGGGCTCATGTCTGTCTGGGTCTCTAAGTACTGCCCGGGTCCCACTGAGCCCACGGTGCCTGACACAGAGCAGGTACTCACTGCGTCAGATGAATGCCCTGGAAAAAAGACGGCTCTAGTCTGCAGAGGTCCCCTGTACCTTCTCCATAAAGCCTCTGCCGGCATACCTCTGGTGATGGGGAGCTCACTCCATCACAGACTTCGGTGGCAGAGAACAAGGTCATTATAGTAGCCTGAATCCACCCATTGCACCTGCTAGCCGCCTGGTTTCCCATAGCTTCTCCTGGACTGACCCCTTGACCTTCGGGTGAGGCTGCCGACCTCTGCATTCACTGGCAGTGACCATTCTGACTACATTACTTCTGTAACTAGTTGGCATGAGAGGGTAATTTGGTCAGATGGTCCTCCAGGCCTCTCAAGTTTCTGAGAAAATGGCCAAGACAGAATGCGGCACTGGCCACCAGGTGCCTCAGACCGATCATCGCAGTGCTGCCATGTCGCAGAACCCCAGGGGTGCCCTCTGGAGTCGTGCAGTGTGGGCAGCCGTGACCCAGGACCACGTGCCCGTGAGTCCCAAATCCCTGACATGCTCCGGCTTCCTTAGAACTAACTGATGTGAGAGGGAATGCATAGGATGCAGTGGCCACGCCGCCATCTCTGTGTCTCCACCCACTGGTACACTGTGGCCTGTGAGGAGGTGAACAAGGGCCTGTCATTGCAGCCAGCAGGGGGATCACTCCCAGCATCTGCTTCTGCAGGGCTCCCTATGTTGAGGGAACTCCACTCACCCATTTGCTCATTCACTTAACATTTATTATTTGTTGAGCACCTACTATGGGCCAGGCGTCGTGGGTACAGGCACAAACAAGCCATAGACCTAGCCTGCTCTCAGAGAACTCAGAGTTTGATATAGATGATGTGGAAACAAAGCTATTCTGATGTGAAAAGAGCTGGTATAGATGTATCTTCAAAGGGCTATGGCAGGGATGGGGAACGGCCGGCCCACGGGCTGTATAAGGCCCGCAGAATCATCTGGTCTGGCCCTGCCAAGGCATTAGGGATGCCTTAATTAAATGTTTGGCCAAGGATAGGCTAGTTTTTAAGTTGATAATTTTATGATGTTATAGACACCCCAGAAGAAAGGTTCCTCACCCCTGGGCTAGGGGAACAGAGAAGGGATTTACCAGCTCAAAGGAAGGGATGTGGGGGTGCT
>NW_006298628.1:3813760-3841265 GCF_000327345.1 Myotis davidii
AGGAAGAGGCTGCAGGGCCGTGTCCCCTGGTAAATGGCAGGGTGTGCCGTATGGGCCTCTCTGTGCCTGCACTTAAAGGCCCTTGTTGGCCATGGGGTGTGGATAGGGAACCCCGAGTCTCAGACTAAAGGAAAGACACTGGGTGATGCTGGTTCTTCCCTTCCCTCCTCTGGCCCCACCCCCACCCGTTAGCTCCTAGCGAAGGGGGTGGGGGGGGGTGTGGGGAGAGGGGGTAAAGGTGCTGGTGTCTGTGGGAGGGGTGTCGTGTGTGTAGTCACTGTCCAAAGGTGTTTCCAGTAGCGACTTCTGCCGCCCCTGCTTCCTCTGTCTCCCCACCCCCTGCAGGGCTCCTGCCCTTGGTACCCCCGGGGGTCCTTCCCCCTGATGCTTTTCAGAGCCAGAGAAGGGGGGCGGGGCCACTCCACGGAAGCAGGACTCACTCTCACCAGGTATACTCCCCACCAACCTTTTGGCAAACTCTGAATCACCCCCCTCCCCATCCCCACCCTTTGACCGTGGGGAGCTGTCCATTCCCCAGTTTGGGGAGGGTCCAGGGTCCCTCCCCTACTAGACCTCCCTTGCCTCTCTCTTTGTTCTTCCAGCTGTGCCTGCTTCTTCCACGACTCAGGCACACAGACCCCCACCTTCTGCCCTTTGGGGGTTAATAAAACATACCGTCTCTCCCCCGCCTCCCCCCTCGCACACACGCGCACACACACACACTGATTTATGGGGTCTGAGCTGGGCTGGTCCTTCAGGATGGGCGAGACCCAGCCCCCTGTCCTCCTCCCTCCCATTGTAAATAGACCCGCCACCCCCAGGCCCCCACACACACTCACCAGGCCCCCGACACACGCCCTCACTCATTCCAGGGAAGCCCGTGGGGCGTGAACCCTACTGCCACGTCTGTCAGTCCTCTTGGTTTATGCAAAGATTCGCTGTAAAGTAGATTTCTCTCTCCTTCCTCCCCCCTTTTATTGTAAATATTGTCTCTAAATGTGTAACATATTATAAAGAATTTATAAGGATTTTTAAAGATGTTTTGCTCATTTAAAGAAGTGTTGTAACAGTGTTGGCTAAGCCTCCGGCCCCACGTCCGCATGTCTCCTTTCACTGTGTCTTCGACACACCCACCTAGGCAACAACTAAGAGTTCCTGCTTCTGAAAAGTTCTGTCTTAAAAGTATAGTCTATATCTTGGAAATAAATGGCCTTCCTTGAGGCACAAGTCAGATGTCTCACTTGTTCTGGAGGGAGGAGAGGGCCAGAGGAGGTGGGGGAAGAGTGAGGGTTAGGGGGGCTGGACCAGGGGGTGGCAGAATGGAGGCAAAGCTCTTCCGCCTGGTAATTTTGTAGGTGTCTTGTTCTGGGAGACCAGAGTGAGTGGGGGCCTGGGCACAGAATACAGGACGGAAGGGCAGGTGACGCTCATTGCACAGAGGTTTCCATGCCTCAGTAGAAATAGAGAGCGGGTGTATTTTCCTTCTCAGGTCTGCCTGGACCTTCAGAATGGTCCAGAGGTGCTGCTATCACCGGACAAACAATGGGTCCGTGCTGCCTGTCACTACTTGAGCCAATTCAGCAGAGACAGGGTTGAATCATTATGAGCGTTTATTCCAGTATCGCCGCAGTATGGGGGAGCAGCAGGTTATCCACAAAAACCTCTCTGCAGCCACCATAAGCCAGCTGCTTATAAGTACAAAGAAAAGTAGGCAAAAGGGCAGTTTACAGATATGCAAAAGGACTAGGGGTCTCCAAAGGGCTTAGTGATATGCAAGGTCTGGGGTTAAGTGGGGAAATAGCTAAAGGGAGTGCCAGAATTAACAGGGAAGCAGGCTGGAGGTCTGCAAAGGCCTGCGGGTCTGCAAAAAGAGCTGGGAATCCTCAAAGGGCTGGCGATTTTGGTTTCTATAACAAATCTTTGTTAATCTTTCCATGATAATAGGCAGCTCCAAATGGAGAGGAAGGGCTGCATCTCTAGGTCAGCTCCAGCCAGGGTAGAACGTGCCTTCTTTAATCAGAATAAAACAATCCTGGTTAACAGAGCATGATTAATATTTCTTACAATACTAGCTGGTTCCCCAGTCTTCTATTCCTGCCCCTTTCACGGCCAAGGAGACAGGAAGGAGGCTTGGACAAGGCGCAGGCCACTGACAGGGCCCATCCCAGCCAGCTGTCATCGGCACTCTAGGCCCTGACAGTACTCCAAGAGGACATTATGGGTTCCGCCCACTGTCTTATTCACATGTGCAGACTCACAGCATGGTATGTTTTCCTTCTGTGTCGTGGCTCTACACTTTTCCTTGCCAGCTTCCAGGCTGGGTGACACGCGAACTCATTTTTTTGGTTGATTTTTGTTAAATGGCATTTAAATATATAAAATATCAAAAATATAAGTCTTTGTTTTACTATGGTTGCAAATATCAAAAAATGTCTATATGTGACACGGCACCAGTGTTAAGTTAGGGTTTTTCAAAATGCTGACACGCCAAGCTCAAAAGGTTCGCCATCACTGGTCTAGTTCAAGGGTCAAGTGTCAAGAGTTAGGGTAAAAGGTCATGTGTCAAAGTTTCATGATCAAAGGTTGAAGGTCTGGGGTCAAGTGTCAAAAGTTCAGGGTTCAAGGGTCAGAGGTCAGAGGGTCTGATATCTAGGGTTATGCTGAGGGTTAAGTTTGTTAAGAGTCTAGGTCAAGGGTTAGGGCCAGGGGTCAAATTTCAGAGGTCAAAGGCCAGGGCTCAAGGTTAGGGTCAGAGGTTAAATACCATTGAAGTCAAGGGTCAGGGGTCAAAGGTCAATGTTCAGGAGTCAAGGGTCTGAGGTCTAGGGTTATGGTTAGGGTTGTCAAGTTTGGGGATCAAGGGTCAAAGGTCAAGAGTAAAAGTCAATGTGTCAAGTACCTAAGGTCAGGTGTCAAGGTCAGGGTGGTCAAGGGTCAAAGATCAATGGTTAAGGGTCAGAAGTCAAAGTGCATGGTGTCAAAGACTAGGGCTAGTGCTAGGGGTTTGGGGTTAGGGTTAGGTTTGCTAGGGTAGTTAAGAGTCTAGGTCAAGTGTCAAGGTTTAGGGTCAAAGGTCAGGGTTCAGGGGGCCAACATTTCAGAGGTCAAAGGTCAGGGGTCAAGGTTTATCATTCGGGTGTCAAGGGCCAGGGGGCAAAGGTCAGCAGTCAGGGGGTCAAGTGTCAGGGTTCTAAGGTCTAGGGCAAGCATGTCAAACTCGAGGCCAGCAGGCCGCATGTCCTGTTTAAATAAAGGAGGCATAGTCTAGGGCTGGTCTGTGCGGGGTAGAGGAGTCCCAGTAACACCCCAGGCTTCAGTGCCCAGGAGAATGCCTAAGCGGGCAGCCTGCGGACCTTAGAACGTGCTGGGACAGTGGTGCAGCCTTCAGGATTCCAGGCAAACCTAAAAGCCAGGACATGGGGCCGCTCAGTCGGGGGGCAGGCTGGCCTCTGCTATGATAACCTGGAAGGGTTCCGGCAGCTCTGGCTACAGGGTCGGGGTCAGGGTCAGGGCCCCCACCCAATCAGAACCAAGAATAAATCTCCTCTCAGGGGTCTTTCCATTTCCGAGGAGAACGGGGGAAGTGGAGCCAGTAGGCCTTTGAGGAGAAGGCGGAAATGCACCATGATGGGGGCTGAAACGCGACCAGCAGCCAGTGTTTCAAACCGTGGGTTCTGACCCATTGAAAGGTCATGAAATCAACTGAGTGGGTTGTGACGGAAATGTTTAGAATTTAACAGAAAACACCAGCGTGCACTGTCTTATGTAAGTGCTGTTTCACTAACTGTGTGGGTGCGTGTGTGTACATGTCTGATCGTTGAGATGAGACATGGGGACTATAGAGATAATCAGACCCTACTTCATTTGGGGGAGAAAGCATTGGGTTTGGGTCAGGCAGAGCTGGGTTCTAATCCTCAGTGCACCTTACTAGCTGTGTGACGCTGAGACAGACATCCAACATCTCTGGCTCTGTCGCCCACAGGAGTCAGCAACGCCAGCAGCGACCTCACCGATGGTGGTGAAGCAGCTTAGCCAAGAGACGTCCCTCTCCAGCCTCCCGGAGTTGGTCTCAGGGCCCTTGGGGGCAGCAGCAGCCCCTGTGGTGCTCCTGCCCCTCCTCCCCTGAGCCTTGCTTGTGGGGCAGTTGGCTCCCAGGGACCCCCCTCCTCTGCCCCACCCATCCCCGCACCTTCCAGGGTGAAGCTGAGAAATAATGAGACAGCAGCCTATAGGAAGGAGATCCAGGAGAGGAAAAAGAAACAAGTTTTATTTAAGCCCCAAACACTCGGCTAGAAAACCGAAAAAGGAGAGCAGGGAAGTGGGGAGAAGAAAAAGGACATTAAAAAAGAGAGACAGAGAAAACACAGCAACCCTTTTCCATTTAGAAATTGTCAAGTTACACTGACAGAGGTCACAGAATATCCACAGAAGCCATCACTGCTACACCAACACGGGCCCTACGGGGTGGACCGGGCAGGGTGTGGAGCCAGGGCTCGCCCCGGGGGGGCCCACCTGGGACCCCTCTCCGAGCCCGAGGCTCCTAGGGAAACAGCATATTGTGGAAGGGGCGGGAGAGAGAGCCCCCGTGTGAGTATCACAGCACAGTGGGCAGGGGCTGGGAGGACCAGGTACAAGGGCCCCCCCAGGCGGTTTAGTTTTCTCTTGGTCAAGCACACACGGATGGACAGAGCAGCGAGGCGCATGCAGCTGGAGGGTAGGGGGGAGGCATTGACGTGCTGTGGGCTTTGAGAGGCCCAGGGGATGGGGGCTTGGAGGGCGGCCAGAGCAAGTGGTGCAGGGATGATGGAACAGTTCGTCACACGGGCACTTCCGCACGCCTGGGTCCACACACATTTGCACACTCCCACACAGGTCAACATGCACCTCCATGAACACCCCTCTGTCCACACATGTGGCCCACATACAGTCTCTTGCAGCTACACACATCTGCACACACACATCACACGCGCTCTCATATGCAAAGCTCTTCCACACCGACGTGCAGGTGGGCAGGTGCTGATGCCCAAGCAGGTTCCATGCACCTACGTGCGCACACCTCCCCGCAGACGGGGGCGGTAACTCACCCCTGTGCACACACGCTCCCCACCACGCACGGGGAAGTGGATTTGTGCCGGTGTACACGGACACGCAGGCTGTGCACAATTCCACGCAAATGCCTCTCAGCCCGTCATGTGCAGGAGCCGAAGTGAAAGAAAGATGCGAATCCCGCTGGGCTCCACGTGAGCAGGTGGGGCGGGCCCAGGGTTCCCTCCCTCTGCCCCCGGGGGGATGGACACGTCCCCCCGCCCCCGCTCCCCACAAAGGGACATTCAACTCAGGACAATGAAGGTGGGGCACACGTTCAGGTCACCGGGCTGAGGGCGGGAGGTGAGGGCAAGTGAAAAGTAGCAAGAGAAGAGTCATGGAGCGGAGGGAGGAGGGGGCACCACTCCCCCCTCCCCTCCCAAGTCAGGGGTCTCTGTACAGCCAAGTCAAACCACACCATGTTACTGGACCACAGAAGCCAGGCCGCGTGCCCACCCTCCAGCCCCCCTCCCCCGCCAAAACAGCGGCCAGGGAGAGTGCCGTGGTTTTCTCTTTTTTTTCTTTTTTAAATATTTATATATATTTATATTACGTATATTATATATATAATATGTAAATATATTTTTAAAACAATATAAAATGTTAAGACACTTCACTTAAATGTAAAGAGTTGCCTGCAATTAAAAGTAATTGCATCATTTATGAGGTCCTTTTTTTTTTTTTTTTTTCTATTTTCCAGGTTTTGTTTTTTTTCAGGAGGGATTTTTTTCCTCTTCTTTTGTTCTTTTTCAAAAAGGCTTACTTGCCTTTGTACAAAAATGATCCAAAGCTAGAAAACAAGAATGAATCAACAAAAAAACAAAAAAAAAAGAGAAATGAAGAAACACAACCCAGTTTTCCCTCCCTCCCCAACCCTCAACAGCTCCCCTGGGAGGGGACCTTCCCACCAGGTCCCAGGGCCCAGAGGCGCTGCCTTCAGTGGCTCCTTCTTTCTGTGCTTCTCTCAGGGAGACTCATCCCAGCCCTCCCTCCCCTGCGCGTACCCCACTTTGTGCTCCGAACAGTATCCCTGCTCCCTGGGGCTGCACTCCATCCTCCTCCTCCTTCCCCACCCACACAGTCTCCCTGTGGGCCCCTCACTCTGCCCTCTGCGGGGCCAGGGCTGAGAACCAAAACTAGTTTCCCTCCGCCCCTCTCAGGACCTGGCCAAAAGCCAGGCGGGTGTCCGCAGGTGGGGGCCTGGCCTCAGGGACCCTCAAGGATCTCCCCAGTGGTCACCGGCTCCCCATTGAAAGACCACGTCGTATCCCTTCCCTGAAAGCCCTCCGATCTCAAAGAGGATGGTTGAAGGTCAAGTCCCCCTACCCCTGGGGTCAGAGCCATCCTCACGGCTCCTGTCAGCCTCCTCTGTATTCCCCCCATTTCCCTCACAACCAGACCCTTCCCACCCTCCAGGCCTCAACATCTAATCATCTAGGCCCTCCATTCCTGCCCACCCCGCCCCCTGAAATAAGTTAATGTCATTTAAAGTGCTAAATTAGGAAACTAAAAGTACCAAACACCCCTCGTGGGCTGCCCGCTCCCAAGGCAGTGTCCCCGGGGCCAGGCTGTCTGCTCCCCGCACGGTCAGCAGCCAATCGTCCGAAGGGGCCCCTTCCTCCCCTTGGCGCAGGCCTGGTGGCCCCTCATCACAGGAAGGGAGTCCCAGGAAGCCAAGTCGTCTCCAAGGACACAGATTCAACGGCCCCACGTACCCCACACCCATCCTGAGGCCCCTCAAACTCTGAGGCCCCCCCCAGTCCCAAAATCTTGACTCCAGGCCCACCAGGGAGCAAAGAAACAGCCGCGTTCAGAGTTCAGTCCCGTGCGGAGCTGGGACAGGCGGGGTGCCTCCAGGGCCAGGGTCTGCCTGCATCCCACTTCCCAGCCTGGCACGGGTTGGTCCAATGTCCAGCTTCCGGAGGCGGGAAGAGCCGGTGTCTTGCTGCTCCAAGTCTCCGTGGCTCAGAGCTTGTTTGGAGTGCTCTTAGGAAGTTGGGGGGAGGGGGAGGCGGGGGGGAAGGACAGGGAAGGTACAGGAACTTCAGGATGGACTTGGACAGAGGAGTGGACAAAGAGAAAAGGGAGGGAAGATGATAGGAAGTGGGCCATTTTAGAACAGGAAGTCAAAGGAAGGTGGTGTGTTTTGGTTCTCAGTTTTACTGTTTTGCTTTTTATTGTAAAAAAAGAACGATAATTCAAAGTGAATCGTTTAAAAAAAAAACAACCAAAAACACCAACAGGGGGTGGGGAGAGAGACGCGAGGAGGGCCACCCCTGTGGCAACCCTTCCCAGGGTCTGAGGATGGAGTGGGGATGGGGGGAGATGAAGGGAAGAGCAGGGAGATCAATGTCAGGGTCAGGGAGGGGGGCAGGCTGGGGTGGGGGTGCGAGGGGGCCTCTAAAAGGAGATGGAAGAATTCCTTGCCCCAAACGAAGTCAATACGGGGATAGAGGTTCTGGAGGCCGAGGGCTTTTCTGAGACGGGGGAGTCGGGTGGGGGTGCGAGGGGGCCTCTAAAAGGAGATGGAAGAATTCCTTGCCCCAAACGAAGTCAATACGGGGATAGAGGTTCTGGAGGCCGAGGGCTTTTCTGAGACGGGGCTTGAGGTCTCATTCGACCCGCTCATCTCTTTAGATGGTTTAGTGGCCTGGAACACAAACAGGGGTCAGGGGTCAGAGAGAGGAAGGGAGAGCCTTCATGCTGGCCCCCAGCTGAAGCTTTAAAATAGGAAAAAAAACCTCCACATGTCCGAGAGAAAAGTAACTGCAGAAGGAAGAAACCATCTGAAGAGAGTGGTCCCTTTGAGACAGGGCAGGGGGCGCAGAGCAGGGCAGAAGGGGGCGCGGAGTTGGACCAAAGGGCCTGGGAACTGGGGTGGGAACACAGGTCCAAGGTTACTGATAGGAAAGAGAGAAGGTGGAACAGAGAGACCAGAGAAGCACAAGGGAGACGGCACCAGGGCCAGCAGAGAGGGAGATGGGGCGGGGAAGAGGACAGGGGAGGGAGGAAGGAGAAATGACACGTTAGCGGCCACGGGGTGCATGCCCTGGGAGCAGGGAGGGAGTCGGCGGGCGCGTAGTCCCAAAGGGCCGCAGCCCAGCCCGGGGCCCTGCCGACCTCAGCGGGAGGCTGATTCTAAGCAGAAGGTCTTAGGGTGGCATCTGGGGAGCGTGTCCTCCCTGGAAACACTTCGCTAAAGAGCCTCCCCACCCCCACCCCCACCCACGCGGGAGGAAGGGCACTGAGCCTCACTCCCACCTGCTTCCTGTGTAGCTGCTTCTCCGGCTTTGGGCTGGGCCTGGCGAGGGAGGCGCTCACTCCCCGGTATCATGTCCCACACTCACCAGTCAGCTCTGATAGTTAGAAACAGCCCAACCCCTTCCCCGCCTCCAGCAACCCCTGCAGCTGTACGGGTCCTGGAGGTTTGTATGGCTCCAGGGCCGCCTGCATCGCCTCCACCTCCAGGAGAGGATGTGGGGCAAATGCCGAGTCCCGGGCCGGCTCCAGAATCCGCCTCCGGCGTGGGCTCCGGGGCCTGCATATCGGGCAGGCGCCCCAGCCGAACCTGCTGCGCACTGGACTGCGGTCCCTGGGTCAGGGCTACGCGGCGGGTTTTCTCCTGTCCCTCTGGCCTTGCCCAGCTACCAGTGTGTGACAGTGCATTTACCGACAAAGAAGGCAGAGAGGAAGAGGACTGGAAACGGCCGTGGCCATCGCCAGAGACCTCCTGCCGGTTAGGCCTGTGCAGGTCAGTGTGTTTCCCACGACCTGCATTAGCAGCCAGCTGCCGGGTCAGCTCTCCCAGAGGCCTTGCCCGGGAAAGCCAGACCGAGCCCCCAGCAGCCTGGAAGGGAAATGCGATCGCAGGCAGCCTGACCGCCAACAGCGAGCCTGCCCTTGCTGCTGGTGGTCATGTCTCCCTCCTGCCCACCCCCAGTGAGTGCGTGATTCATCTGGGGTTTGCTCACCATATTGCAGGCTGCAGTCGACATTGCCCCCCACTCAAGGCACGTTCCCCCTTGGGGTGTCCCGCCCTCTCCTCTACTGTGGCCGCACATTCCTTACTCCAAGGGTTCCAGGCACCAGATCCTTCCGTTCACTCGGGCCTTTGCCAAGAGCCAGGTGCCAGGCATAGCCCCTTGATGGCAACCGAGAGCTCTCTTACTCCCTGTCACTCACCCTGGGCTCCTGTCTGGCCCCATCCCCTCCCCTTTCCTATTTAAAGTTCTTCCCCGCCCGTGTCCCCTGCATCTCTTCACATCTCACCAAGTCCTGGGCCAGCTGTTTGATTCCCTCCTGGCTGTCCCCTTTGTTCTCCATTCATCTCTAGTTAAAAGCTTTTCTCTGTTCCTCCCCTTTAGCACTTGTCAAACGCCTCCATCTATGTCTATTCTGAGCTTTGGTCTTTAAAACACCTGCCTTCCCACTTGGGCCTCTACCTGGCCCTGCATTCACCCAAGTGATGTCCCCCCACCCACCTCCCACACCGCCGGGCAGACACATGGATAGGATGCCCCCACCCCCTGCCAACCTCTCCTTCACGGAGACCGCTTACAGTTGCTCTGTGAGCCTTTGTCTGGTCAAACTCTCTCAGGCCCTAGTCCCTCTCGGGAGACTGTCCGGCTGCAGCAACAGCCACAACCCACTTCCTGAAGCGGAGGGAGCATGTCCAGCTGTGCCCGTGACCTCACTCTGCGCCCTGCACTGCTCAGAATTCTCAGGTGACACAGTTGCTGCCTCTGAAGGTTCCTGCCACTTGCATTTCCCCAGCCGGTCCGTCCCTGGTGCTCCCAATTATGCCCAGGGGAGCAGAGCTTGTCAGGTGTTCGGCTCTCCGCTGGGGGAGGCCGGAACCATGAGGCTGAACCCTGCACCTCCCCGTCCTGTGGGACGCAGGCTAGCGGCCTCTCCCCGCCCTCGCACGCTGACCGGTCCCTCCACGCTATGACGCGCAGATTCTCATACGGGCGTAGATCGTCCTGGCGCAGCAGACCCTGCTGGCCCGTCCTCCAGGACCACCTGCAGGCCCACCTACCCGCTGCCCACCAGCCCTTCTTCCTTCCTATTTGCCTGAACCAGGCACAGGGCTGTCAGGAGAGACAGGGCTTCTCGCAGCCCACGGGGGGTGGGTCCTGAGGAATACTAGCATATGGCAATCTCAAGCAATCCCTTCTCCTTGCTGGTGGCGGATGTAGGCAGGGCAATGAGGTGAGAGGGGAGATCAGATGGGGGCTTCCGGGATTCTCCTGCCCCTGAGAAGATCTGTGTCCTAGGGCCCTGGAGTGAAGGCAGCCCTGGGGGCAGGGCAGAATGCTGGGCCAACAGGACCCAAATAGAAAAGAAACCTATGGGACACAATGAAAGCAGTCCTGAGAGGGAAGTTTATAGCTCTACAGGCCTATCTCAAAAAACAAGAAAAAATGGTAGTAAATCATCTAACTCTACAACTCAAAGAATTAGAAAGAGAGCAACAAGAAAACCCCAGAGTGAGCAGAAGGAAGGAGATAATAAAGATTAAAAAAAAAGCTCAAACAATCTAAACTTACACCTAAAAGAACTAAACAAAGAACAACAAGAAAAGCCCAGAGTAAGCAGAGGGAAGGAAATAATAAAGGTCAGAGTGGAAATAAACGACAGAGTCTTCAAAAACGATACAAAAGATCAATGAAACTGAGTTGGTTCTTTGAAGAGATAAATAAGATTGATGAACCTTTAGCCAGACTCACCAAGAAGCAAAGGGAGAGGACCCAAATAAACAAAATGAGAAACGATAGAGGCGAAATAACAACAGACCCCACAGAAATACAAATGATTGTTAAAAAATACTTTGGACAGCTCTACTCCAACAAACTAGACAACCTTGAGGAAATGGACCAATTCCTAGAAAAATACAACATTCCAAAACTCAATCAGGAAGAATCTAAAAATCTCAACAGGCCAATAACTATGGAAGAAATTGAAGCAGTCATCAAAAAGCTTCCACCAAATAGAAAAGAGACCTGTTTCCTGACCTTCTTGAGCTGCTGAATTCCCCAGCCCTGGGTCCTCCCTGCCTCCAGACTTCTGTCTTGCTACCGAATACCTTCCTCATTGTGTAAGCCACTTAGAATTGGAGTTTCTGTGACCTGCCGCTAAAAGCATTCCAACGGATACACAAGGCCCAAAGCTGCTCCCCAGCGCTCCAGGCAACAGTACCCAGGTCACTGGTGCCATCTCACCCACGCTCCCTGCGACCCAGAGCTCCTGCTCCCTGACAAGGCAGGAGACTCCAGCATGAAGACAGGCAAACCTGGGCCCCAGTCCCCGCTCTGCCACCGCCTCGCGTGGGACCCTAAGCAGGGTCTCCCAGGGCTTTCACGTGCTCACCTGCCTGGCAGGAGAAACAGTCCCTGCAGCATCAGAGCAGGTGAGACGATGCCACACAGAGCACCAGGCCGGTGTCTGTACTAAGGACGCAATACGTGGGAGCTGTGATTATTACAATATTTTAACATTTCAAGTCTGCTTTGTCTATTGCCCCCTGGATTGGGCCTGATACGCGGCAAATTCATCCGCCTACTCATTCATTCATTCATTCACCCACCGGACAAATATTTACTGAATGCCTACAGCAGTGGTTCTCAACCTGTGGGTTGCGACCCCTTTGGGGGTCGAACGACCCTTTCACAGGGATCGCCTAAGACCATCGGAAAACACATATATACTTACATATTGTTTTTGTGATTAACCACTATGCTTTCATTATGTTTAGTTTGTAACAATGAAAATACATCCTGCAGATCAGATATTTACATTACGATTCATAACAGTAGCAAAATTATAGTTATGAAGTAGCGACAAAAATAATTTTATGGTTGGGGGTCACCACAACATGAGGAACTGTATTAAAGGGTCGCGGCATTAGGAAGGTTGAGAACCACTACCCTACAGGGATTAACAGTGACAAAGCAGATTGAGCACATGTGTTTTAAGATATGAAGTTATGAGGGTTAAATATGATATATGAACTAGGTTCATGGAAGGTGTACTGACTACTAGTATTTTCTATCTGCCTCTCCATCCTCCCCCCAATCCAAGTCCTGCCCTGCCTGGTTGGCTGACACAGCCCCCCCACCCCCCGCTTTGCTGACTAGCTTCTGGTTGGGTTATGGCAGGATGGAGAGAGAAGGGGTGATGTTTCTTCTCCACTACCTCCCTCCTTGGGGTCATGTTGCAGCCCTGCCCTCCCTAACTACAGCCCTGCTGTCCAGTCTCACTGGGCTCACTAAACTCTATGCCTTCTGCCTCCCCTCTCCCCAGGGCGGTCCAGCTTTCTGCTTTCACCAGTCCCTGGGTACCTCAACATCCCTGTGCCTTCCCTCATCCCTCTGGGTGGTCCCTTCATTACAGTCCATCCATTTGAGCCATCTGAGAGGATACAGAGCTCCCAGCCCTCGGAGAGGAGGGGCTGTCCACAGGGGCACCAAGACCGGGGTCCTTGCACCCCTGGGAACCTGGCCGCCACGCCATCCCTGGATCTTGAGCACAAATCCAAGGGGTTTTTCTCAGCTGTGTCTCTGATTTATGTGCCACCTCGGGCACTACTGCACCATCTCAGAACCCCCATGTCCCGGCCGTGAGGTGGGAATGACATTGGGATTCCTGGGTGCCGGTCCTGGCTCTGATCCACCTGCTCTGCACCCCTGGGAAGTCCCTTTCCATCTCTGAGCTGTCCCCTTAGCTGTAAAGGAGGCGCTGGACTCACCCATTTCTAACCTCCTGCCTCTGAGCCTAGAACCTTCTTTATGTCCCAGCATCTGGACATTTCACAACCCCAACGCCCAGAACAGGCCTGGCATCCGGGACCCGCTGAGAAATAGTCACGGAACCAAACAAGTGCCCTAACAGCCTCTCAACATCTAGGCCCAGGGGCCACCCTGCACCTCTGGGCCAGCCACCCGGGCACCCGGGACCACAGGGCAGAAACACCCACGGTGAGGTCAACTCTGTACCCACGGCTGCGAATCAAATCTGAAAGAGGGTGAAACACCCCCGCCGCTCCTTCCCATCTGGGGGTGAAGTCTCTCTCCTTCCGCCCCCCCCCATCCGACGTCCAGGGGAACACAGTGAACCCCAAGCACCAGACTGAGCTGCAGGTGCAAGCGGGCTTCTCCCTCAGCTGGGCGATGGCCTGGGAGCTAAGAGGGAGGCTGAAATGAGATTTGGGAGTGGGGTCCCACAGAGCAGGTGGCGGGAAGGCAGTGGAGAAGAGGGGAGTGGCAGGAGATGAAGGGGCATCTAGGTCCCCCTCCCACACCCAGGGCAGGCCCTGTCTTAGAAGGACCCGTCATTGGGGCTGGTGCGGACAGGAGTCTACTCGCTCCCCCTCCTGCGGAAGCAGCTGGGGAGAGGGCTCCCTCTGGCCCTGTGTGAGGGCTGGTGCGGGGAGGGGCCTGGCTGTGAGCCGAACTCCTAACCCAGATCCAGAGCCCTGGGATTAGGGAGAGGAGAGAGGAGATGGCTCAAGGGGCTGCTGGGGCGGTCCTGGCGGGGGGCCCTCTCTGGGCATCGGGTGGGAAGCGGTCATGGGGACAATGGCAGGGGGTGGCCAGCACACAGCACTGCGGGGCGGGGCGGGGACTAATGGGCCGAGGTCCTGCTCCCGTGGTGCCCGCCTTACCTGCTGCTGGGCCTGGATCCTCATGTACTCGGCCCTCTGCTTGCCATGCTTGCCTTTGTCGGGGCTGCCGGCCTGGCCCTGGGCTGCCTTCAGCCTAGAGGCCCCTGGAGTCACCACCTTCATGGGCGGCACGCTGCCTCCGCCGCTCTGCAGGAAGAAGAGCCGGGTCAGGCTGGGGGGCTGGGGGGGGGCATACAGGAGCCCCAGGCACCGGGGGACGGGGTCTCTGGGGCTAGGACCTCTTCAGTGGGTCCTGGAGACCCCTCCAGGCTCCACACCCCTGCCCAGGGCTCAGGCCCACTCTCTGAGGCCAGGGCAAGGCCTCCCTGAGATGTGGCAGGGGTACCCTCTAGGTTCCTGACCACTCAGCTCCCCAGTGAGAACTCGGTGGTGGTTTCCTTGGAGAGCCCAGAGGCAGCTGGCACCCCCTGGGGGAGCCACTTCTAATGTAGCACCCCCACTCCCAGCAAGGGGCGTCATCCTGAGCCCAGGAGAGCAGGCCTGAGATGGGGGAGTGGGGGGGTCTTTATAATGGCAAACAGTGCAGGATTGGCAGCCCCAGGCCCACATCTCCTCCCAATGGGAGGAGGGGGTGCAGTCTCCCTAAGATGGACCAGTCCAGCCCCCTGAACCACTGGAGGTACCAGACCTGCCCGGAAGGGTCCTGGGAGTCCAGAGGCGCAGGCAGAGAACGACAGAGACAGAGAGAGTCACACGGGAGGGGCGGGGGGGGGGAGAGCGAGAACACTTTATTTGTCAGTTTCCAGATACAGAGCAGAGGAGAGGCCCTGGTCCCTGCCAGGCCTGGATGGGCTGGTCCCGGGGAGGCCAGCTTCCCAGCCTCCTCGGGCTCAGCCTGCAAACCCTGCCGGGCGCCAGGCTCCCAGGAGGGTGGCAGGAGCTGAGAGAAGGCCAGTGGGAGACGGGGGCTGTCTGGGTGCTCCTGCAGCCCCCACCTCCCTCCAGCTCTGAAGATGGAGAGACTGGAGCATTAAGGCAGGAGGGGAGAACAGGGGAGGAGGCAGCCACCTTGGGCCTGGGGGGCAGGGGTGGGAGGCTGCCAAGGGGCCTCTCGGAGGGGGCCGTGCCCATCTGGCTCAGCGTGGCTTCCAGCTCACGCAGCGTCTCTTCCAGGCTGTCCATCCGCTGGGGGGTGGCACCCCTCACTGTGCCGCCGAGGCCAGCACCAGGCTGGCCCTCACACTGCCCGCTGCCAGGTGGGGCGTCGTGTCCAGAGTCCTTGGGGGTCTCCTCTGGGTGGTCTTCTCTGGTCTCAGCAGTGGAGGGCTCTTGAGTTCTGTCTGGGACTGGTCCCCGAGAACAGGGGACCCTGGCTCCTCCCTCTTCCGGACTGTAGCCCCCTGAGCCCTGTCCCTTCAGAGATGTCCCTGGCTTTTCGGGCACCCAGCTGCTGCTGGTCCTGGAAGCCTCGGCCACCACCTCTGGCAGGGCCCTCCCACTGCCAACCAGGGTCCGGGGTCTGGGGGTGGGGGTCGTTCTGGGCCCGGGCTCCTCCAGCCCGGCCTCTGGTGGGGAGGGAGGGTTGGGGGCGCACTCCGTCAAGATGATCCGGGGGATGCACAAGGCCCTGGCACCCGGGGCCGCCTGGGGGGAGAAGAAAGATGAGGGAGAATATGATCTCTGCAAACTAAACCACCAGAGCTGGGACGGGGGCGGGGGTGGGGTTTAGACGATGGGTGAGCCCAGCCCCTTTCTTCCATAGTGGGGGAAACTGAGGCAGGGGAGGGGCCTGAGTGAACTCAGCAATTAGAGGCAAAGCTGGGACGAGGAATCAGGCCTCTTCCCACCACACCCTCCAGTCTCCCGCGTGCGGGCAGAGAAGTCAGTTTACCTAGAAGCACAGACACAAGCTGCCTTCTCCTTGCCCATGCTGAGTCCTGGGAGCAGCTCTCCCAGGCACCCCCCTCAGTGTGCCCACCTGTGCAATGGGATAGCAACAGGAGGGGCGGGCGGAGAGTCAGCGAGCTGGCACCCTGCACACAGCTGCTTGCTGGACTGAACTGAGTGACGGCCCAGCAGCCTGTGAGGGTGAAGACCAGATGTTGGCCTCTGGCCTCTGAGGCTTAGGCTCTCATCCTCATCACAGGCCAGAAACTCCTGGTCCCTCCACCCTCCACTTTCAAAACTTCACAAGGCGGGGGACGTCGGGGGGCGAGTGGGGAGCTCGGCTGGACCAAGTCCCTCTGGTGCACACAGGCTCCGGCAAAGCTTCTGTGTGAACATCCCTCGCCTTGGCTTTGGAGCGGCCACAGAGACCCCCCCAGACGGAGTGAGCCCTGGTCTAACTCGGAGCACCAGTTTTGGGCCAGGCTCTGTCACGTACGCCTTCACCTTTCATCCCTACTGTAACCCACCAGATGGCTCTCACCTTCTTCACAAGGTAGACACCAAGGGTGGGGAGGGTCATGTGACTCGCTCAAGGTCATTTACCCACAGCTAGTTAGTGGCAGCGCCAGGACTTGAACCCAGGTAGTCTGGCTCCAAGTCCAGTGCTCTTTCCACTAAAGGGAGCCACAGGGAACATTTGGGGCGGGGGCAGCAGGTTCCCCAGCCTCCCTCCCACCCGCCCTGCCACCTGCTTACCTGAAGACGGGGGTGCAGACTAGGAAGGCAGACAGGGTGACCCATGCCTGCCCGGCTCCACTGCCCGATGGTGCCTCAGGGTGCGGGGGTGAGCCAGGTCCCCAAAGGCCCGCAGAGGGGCTTTGCCCACTGGGCCCCTTCCGATTGGCTCTGAGCCAGAAGGGGCAGGGGCTGGGGGCCGCAGGCACAGCCCTCTGGGGGAAGCCCTCCCATAATGCTCATCCCCAGATGGCTCCTCGGACGGCTCTGTGTCCACCCTGCACCCAGCAGACAGCACTGCCCCCCATCTGGCGCCTGTCTGCTCCCCCTGGCCAGGGAGACAAAGCACCACCAGGCCTTGAGCCCGGCCAGAAATCAGGTGGTGGCCAGCATGGAGCCCGCGGTGGGCCAAGGAGAACCAGACGAGGCAGGTGAGCCTGTGTGCCCTGGAGGCTGCCCGCCCAGCATGGAGTGACTGAGCAGAGGGAGATTCCCAGTCCACCCGTCCAGGTTGCCCTCCCGAGGCACAGTCCCCCAGGGGGGCAGTCAGCAAGTCCACCCCCAAGTTCCCAAGAACGAGTACAAAGGAAATAAGTGCAGGGGACAGCAGCAAGGACTGAAGTTAGAGAGAAAGGAGAACTTCCCAAACGCTGAAAGATACGGAGCCAGCAGCCAAGGAAGGGCATGGGTTTCTTCCATTCCAAGCTCCCTGACCAAGAGGGCAAGATGGGGCCATGGGCCTGAGAGGGGCTGAAATGAGCTCCCCCTGGGGAGTCCTGGCCCCAGTGCAAGGCACAGGTTCTTGTGGGAGAAATGAACCCCCGCCTGGCACAGGCAGCAGAGTAGGGGGGCAGGAGGCAGCAGAGTAGGGGGCATGGCAGAGACTTAGACAAGGGCTCAGGACAAAGTCAGATTTTGAGTTGGACTTAAAGTCACCTAGTGAACAAGGTCCAAACTCCCATCTTGGACCGAGACAAAACCCAGGCTGCAGGCCAGACCTAAACTCGGGCCACAGATTGGAACAAAATACTCAGACCCCCATGGGCCGACCCGAATGAAGCCTGTAAGAAAAAGCAGACCCGCCCTAACCGGTTTGGCTCAGTGGATAGAGCGTCGGCCTGCGGACTCAAGGTCCCAGGTTCGATTCCGGCCAAAGGCATGTACCTTGGTTGCGGGCACATCCCCAGTAGGGAGTGTGCAGGAGGCAGCTGATTGATGTTTCTCTCTCATCAATGTTTCTAACTCTCTGTCCCTCTCCCTTCCTCTCTGTAAAAAATCAATAAAATATATTTTAAAAAAAGAAAAGAAAAAGCAGACTCAAGGGGCTACTGGCTGCCAGGCTGCTGGAGTCCCAGGGATGGAAGGAAGGGTTGTGCACCTGTCCTTGTGGGGGGGGGTGGGTCCAGGTGGGTGAGGCTGTGGCGGTGGTGGGGACCCAGGGATGTGACTGGCATCTTAGCAGGTTAGCGTGACAGGTGAAGAGAGAAGCTGTGGAGGCACAGGCAGAAAGAGCGCCGTGAGAGGTGGGGGCAGCCTGTTACCTTCCATGTGGGGCCTGGGGCTGAGCCCCCGGGGGGCCCTGAGTCCTGGGGGGGCAGCAAGGTAGGGATCGGCTGGCGGCAGGGCGTGGGGGGGAGGGAAGCCACTGAGCTTCTCTCAAACACCTGGGGAGCAGAAAGTGGGGGACAGTTTGGAGGAGACGCACGGGGAGGACAATGGAGGTGCTGGTCTATGGCTCAGGCACCACGGGAAGGGGGGCCTGGGCTGGCACTGGGACCCCAGCTTCACTCCTTGGCCCCTCACAATCGTCACGGGCCACTCTGCCCTCTCATTTGTCTCGTCTCCAGAAGCCCAGGGAGCCCAGGGTCTGCGGCCACTCAGAGAGGGGGCCGGGAGCATTGGAGTCTGAGTGACTTGGGATGGGTTGGAGGCACTTGGGTATTAAATGTTCAAAGAACATTCAAGGGTGGGGGTCTCAGAGCACAGGGGGGTCTCAGGGCAGTTGGGGGTGGTTCACAAAGACTGAAATCAAAAACCTCGCCTGGCCGGTGTGGCTCAGTGGTTGAGCACTGACCCATGAACCAGGAGGTCACAGTTCGATTCCTGGTCAGGGCACAAGCCCAGGTTTGGGGCTCATGCCCAGTAGAGGACGTGCAGGAGGCAGCTGATCAATGATTCTCTCATCATTGATGTTTCTCTCTCACTCTCTCTCCCTCTCCCTTCCTCTCTCTGAAATCATTTCACTCTCTCTAAAAATCAATGGATGTGTCCACGTCAGGGCCAATTTCAGTCCTGTCTCCTGGAGGGGAGAGGGCACTGTGTGTCATTTCCTTTCCTTGTGAAAGAAAGTGAGGGGGTCAGCTTGGCAGGGAAAGGGAGCCGGGTCCGGCGGAGGACCGGGGGCCAGCCGCAGCCCTGACCCACCTCCAGCTCCGCGATGATGCGGTCCTCGTCGTCCTCGTCCTTGATGGCAGAGGCCATGATGGGCGGGGTGGAGGCCGGGCGGGCCACCTCGGACACCGTCCGGCGCAGCTTCACTTGGGGTTTTTGCACCTCCAGCTCCTCGGACTCGGCCTTCTGCAAGGCGCAGGCCCCGTCAAGCCAGGCTGTGCCCCGCCTCCCGCGTCAGCTCCCCCCTAGGCTCCATGGGCTCTCGGCCATCTCCCACCTGCCCTGGCTCCTCGTCCTCCCAGGACAGCCCCTTCCCATGGGGAAGCCCAAGCCAGAATCGGGGTCCCCACTGGCCAGCTTCTTTCCTGCCACGTCCTCTGAGAGGGGACCGCCCGGAGGATCCCTGGAGGGCCCCTCAGGCACCCCCCTAACCCCACCCCTCACCCCCTGACCAGGTGGGGCGGTACCTTGATGAAAGTCGAGTCCTTCTTGCTGGTGACCACAACCTCTCCGGTGCGGGTGGTGGTCAGGCCGTGGGAGGACGGGAAGCTCCGGCGGGGAGGGGGTGGCGGTGGTGACTTGGAGGGCTTCTCCGTGCGATACCGGGGCACCGTCAGCTCATCTGCAGGCAGCCAAGGGGCCGGAGGTCAGGGGACCGGTGCCACCGCAGACTCCAAGGGGCCAGACCTTGCTTCCTCCTCCAAGGAGGAGGGCACAGGACACAGGCCCCCCCCCACCCTTCCTCCTCTCTTACCTCCCCCTGCAACCCAGCCCCAAGCCCCGTCACTCCTCCTCTAATTGCACTCTCATCCCTCCACACTCCAAGTGCGGTGCACGGACCAGCAGCAGCGGAGCGCCCGGGAGCTTGTCAGAAATGCAGAAGCTCAGGCCCCACCAGAGCCGCTGGACCGGAAGCCAGATTCTGGCAGATCCTCAGGCGATTTCAGGTACACGTCAGAGTCTGAGAAATGCTGTTGTCCTTCACCTCTTTCCCCCCTGCCCCTCAGCCCCTGCCCTGGTCTGGACCTCTGTCCTTTTCCATCAAGAGAGAACAATACCTATTGCGAGAGCCTGCCCCTGCCCACCAGGCTCTCCCCGATTTTTCTGCTGGGGGGGGCTGTTTCCAGGGCCACGTGCAGGAGAGTCACTCACACCTGACACTCCTCTGCCTGTGATCCTCCGTGGCTCCCCATTACCCAAAACCACATCCCAGCGCCCACTCCCAGCAGCCCTGCAGGTGCCAACCTTTCAGCCTCAGCTTGCCACTCCCAGGCCCGGACCCCGCTGGACCCTCCAGGCGTGTGCACACGCCGTTCCCTCTCCCTAGCGTGCCCGCGCTCACTGGCCAGGGAAGCTCCTACGTGTTTTCAAGGCTCCAATGGAAAGGGCCCTCCCACGGGAAGCCCTTGCTGCCCTCCCAGGGCCCCTCTGGGACTGCTCCACACCGGAGCTCACCTCTACCACTGCATTTAGCCCCACATCCTACTCCTGCTCTACACACCAGCCTGGGACAGATGACATGACCACACTGGGCTTAGTGCCCTCGTCTGTACAACGGAAATAACCACGGGAACTGCCTCCTGGGGCCGTTGCAAAATTATAAGAATTAATATATAGGAAGCGTTTGGGGCGGTTCTTGTCACATAGTAGGTGCCTGATAAACATCTATGTTAGTATCAGTCCTCCACTAAATTTTAAGCTCCTTAGAAGCAAGCAGTGTCTTAGTCCTTATTCCCAGCACCTAGCGCACAGTAGGTGCTCGACAAGTATGTGTGCGGCAGGAATGAATAAGCGAATGAGTGATGATTGCCATTTCTGGTTCAGATTTGTGCCTCCCCTGTGAGCTCACAGGCGGGGGTGGGGGGCCGGGAGCACAGGAACCATGTCTATATGGGTCAGCGATGCACCCTATGTCAGCCCAGCCTGGCTCAGGGCACATGCTCCTCCTCCCTGCGTGGTCCCCTCAGCAGCACTCAGGCCAATGGGGAAAGCCCTGGACGGGTCCAGCTCTAACCCAGACTCTGCGCCCCCCTTCAGTGGCTGAGGGTCAGGCTGCTGATGTCCCAGCCCCTCCCTTCTCCAACAGCCTGATCACAAAGATTCTCACTCCCCCGTGCTTCTCCCATCAACCTGAGAGCTTCTGAAGATGGGGCTTCCCTTCTCTGGGCTCCTCACCCGCCCCTATGTTCCCCCGTACCTGAGCCCCTCCTTCCACTGGGCTCCGTTCGGGGGGCTGCCTTCTGGCCGTGGGGGACCTTGGGGGGCTTGTGGTCAGGGGTGGGGGCCGGGCCTGGGTGGGCCTTGCTCGCACAGTCCAGGTCAGGGATGGCCTTCAGCAGCTCCGCCTGTGTCTCCTCCAGCAGCCGATTGATGTCCTTGGCGCTATACTGGGTCAGGGCCGCCCGCTTCTCCTCCCAGTCCCGCTCAGCAGCCTTAAGAGGAGGGGGCAAGAGTCAGGACTACAGTGGCCGCCCGCTCTTGGGCTTTTGGGGCCTCAGCCCCTTCCCCTAGGCACACATGCAAGGAATGGTAAAGGGAGCCCCACATTTGGCCCAGCCCCCCGGAGACCCGGGAACTTCTCCTTGAATATTACAAGCTTTCTCCATGAGTCTGGAATGCTACCTTCTTCATAGACTACTCTCTGGACATACTCAGACCTGTTTCGGGACATTCTCTTTTGTTTCATTGATCACACAGTCCATTCTTATGCTAACGCCACACCACTTTAGCTATTATGGCTTTATAATATGTTTTTCTGACTAGTAGGCTTCTCAGACTTCCTCCTTCACCAGGAGAAATTGCCCAGGCCACATCGGCACTTCCAGCCGAGGATGGTGGGAAGATGTGTGAGCCCAGCTGACCCCCTACCCCGGGCCCAGTACCTCCACAGACACAGCCTTGTCCACGCTTCTCTTGCCAAGAGCGTCCAGGCCTTTGGTGGGGTTGCCCCCCTTGGGGGTGGAAGGGGCTCCCTCAGCTGGCCCACTCAGCTCATGGAGGTTTAGCGGAGGGCTGGGGGGTGGCATTTCAAAGTCCAAGCTCTTGTTGAAGTCAGTCTCGGCCGTCACCTTCTTCGGGGACTGACTCAGGAGGTTGTTGGGGGGTGGCCACACACCCTCGTCCACTTGCCTGGGTCGGAAGAGTTAGAAGCAGCTGTGAGACCAGCAGGGGGGCGGGCCCACGGAAGGGAAGCCTGGCCTGAGGGAGGCGGGTGTAAGAAGGGGACTGGGGTCTTGCAGGACAGAGGCAAGGGCCTGGGGAGGAGTGACTGCACCCAGCGTTAGGGACAGACAAGCCTCGAACAGGTCAGAGTTGGGGTATAGCTCCAGCTGGACATCAATGACCTTTAAAAGGGGAGTCCGGATAAGGGGTCAGGCTGATCTATCAATCTGGGCCCAGGGTGTGCCCCCGTGGGAAATCGGAGGTCAGAGGTCAGAGGCCAGGGGCAGAATGACCTTCGGATCTGGGCCAGCGTGTCTGTGACCCCGCGGCAGCGCTTGAGCAGCCCATCCAGGCGCTGGGGCTCCTCCTTCAGGAACTTCACGGCCTCCACCTCCACGCGCAGCACGACCCGCATCTTGCTCTGTAGGCCTGGGAAGTGAGCTGAGGGCACGGGAGGAGTGAGCTGAGGGGGGAGAGGCTCAGAGGAGTGGGGGGATGGGCAGCAGAAAGGGCAGTGCTGGGTGCGGGGGAGGGAGTGGGGGGTGCAGCGGGGACGCCCACCTGGACCACGTGCCACATCCACCGGCCCCCAGCTCACCCTTGAGCTCGGTCAGTGTCTCCCCGAGCTGTTTCAGCACCAGCGCCTTCTCCTCCAGCTCGGGGCCCGGCACCAGCCGGTGGTTGTGGGAGACATCTCTCTGGATCTTCTCCACCGACTTCTCCAGGTCACTGCAGCCACAGAGAGACCCGCTCAGCCCCTGCCGGCCCCAGCCCCGCCCCCTGACATCGGGCAGCTGGAAAGAAATCAGGCCACCAGTCAGATCAAAATGAAAACCCATCCACCAGGCCACGTGCCCAAGTGAAATCGGAAATGCCAGACCTTGGAGGTGAGACCTCGGAGGAGCTCCCTGACGGGCCCCTGGATCTCCTGTTGAAGCTCCGGTCTTTAGCCACATCAGCTCAAACCCCCCTCCCGACAACGTGCATCCTCCCATCCGCATTCTGCCAAGGAAGCAGCAGGGAACTTGGCGGCCTTGCAGAGCACTGGCGGCAGCTACACGTGCCCCGAGGGGTCTCTTATCTTGCAAGATGGCACTGCCGTGTCCACCTACCTTTCCTCAAATGATCCAGACACTCAGCCTCTTTCTTTGAAGACAAAACTTCTTTTGATTTTCAACGGGCTTATGCTGAGCCCATGTCGTTTTAAACCCCACATCTTTCTAAAATGTAAATCAGACCCAGCCACCACCCCCTGCATTGAACCTTAAATGGTTCCCATCGTTCTGCAGCTAAACGCCAAACTCTTCAAGGCAGTCGAGAAGGGCATGAGGGTAAGTAGTGGAAAATTTGGCTCCAGAGTCAGACAGACCCAAATCCCGATCCCAGCTCTGCCCGCCCCCGCGGAGAGATCTTGGACAAGTTACCGACTCTCTCCAGGCCTCAGCCTCCGCATCCAGAAGATGGGGGTGGTGAGAGCGCCTTCCTCCTGGGGCCATGGTAACGATTAAAGAAGCTACCGCAGCCGGGAAAGGGATGGCAAGCGGTCAGGCCCTGGGGACTGCTCTTATTTTGCTTCCAGCCACATCTCTTGTTCTCGTCTCTCTTGCTTCTGTTTAGAACCGTCTGGAATTTCTCTGAGGTCCTTGCCTGTGCTTTCCTCTCTGAGCGTTTTTTTGGTGCACCGTTCCCGGAGGTACTGCAATACCGGGTCGATGCGTGGAGTGGACGGAGCAAGCTCCTATTCCATCTCCCTGCTCCAAAAATCCATTTAATATACTTTCCTTGGATAGAGGATGTATCAGATATTAAGCCGATACTACCCTTGATCTTAGCCAAAAGGCCGAGAAGTGATCTCTGGGCTTTTTTTAATGCCATTTCCTCTGCTTAGAATATGCCATTCAAACACACACACACACACACACACGTGTGCACATACACATATACATGTGACTAGTACACTTGTTCTCAGGCCTCAGTGGGAACCTGTCCTCTACTCCTTACACTTGAGGTTGGGGGTCTGCTTCCTGCTCCCCACCCCCCACCCCCAGCCTCTGGGGCTCCTGTTTGCTGGACATCAGGCAGGCAGCATCAGGCAGGCAGAGCCGTGCCTTCCAGATCGTAGCCGATGCCCAGCACCTGGCAGGGTGCCTGGAGCAGAAGAGCTTTCTAATAAATAATTGTGGGCTGAATGATTAAGTGAAAGAAAGAACTGTTGATCTCAGTGGGGCCTGCAAAAAGGACTGAAAAAAAGAAAAAGAAAAAAGGAACAAGAGAGAAAGAACCGCCACCCGGGTAGGTCACCTCAATTCTGTCCTCGAGTCACTGACATCCCTGACCCACATGCGGGACTTCACATGCCTCCCTGACAAATCGCAGCTGTTGGATTTCAGCTCCACCGTCCAAGTGGAGACAACTTCTGAACCTCAGTTCTCCCACCCGGCAGATTTGCTCGCCCTCAAAGCTCTGTCATCAGCAAATCTGATCAGCATGCCTTCGCCATCTTCATCCAACTAGTGGGTAAAAGACAGACGGCGCTGGCGCCCAGGATGAATTCCTGTGACTCAGCACTGCCAGGGAAAGCGCTAGCGTGTCCCTAGCACTTCTTATATGCCAGGTGCACACTCAGCCCTCCCCTTTCGTTACCCGATTTCAGTGAGTTTTAACCTTTTTCATCTCATGGCACACATACACTAATACTGAAATGCTGTGGCACACCAACAAATGTATGATTTTGCCGATCTGACAAAAAATGGATAAAATTTTGATCCATTCACACCAGATGGCTATTTTTGCGTTGGCTGTGGTCATTTTTTTATTTGACAATCTAAGGGAAAAGAAGTCAGCCCTCACACTGAAGTCTCGCGTTTGATTCTCGGTCAAGGCATGTGTGGGAGGCAACCAATCAATGTGTCTCTCTCACATCAGTATGTGTCTCTCTCTCTCCCTCCCTCCCTCTCTTCCTCTCTCCCTCCTTCCCATTCTCTCTAAAAATCAATGGAAAAAATATCCTCAGGTGAGGATTAACAACAAAACAAAAGTAAGCCCGTGCCCCTGACTAAATAGTCAGGTATTGCATGCTTTAAAAATTCTTGCGGCACACCGGTTGAAAATCGCTGCCTTATTTAATTCTCACCACAAATCCTGTGAGTGGGACCCATGATTATGTCCAATCTACACACAGATCAACAGTAGCTTCCACACCAGACGACACTTCCTAGCCTCCCTGGCAGTTAGAAGTGGCCGTAGACTGAGGTTTAGCCGATGGCATACGAGTGAAAGGGGTACATGCTGTTTCCAGGCCTGGCTCACAAGAACCTGCCATGTAAGCTCTCCCGTGCTCCTTCCCCTTCACGCTGGCTGAAAGGCAATGACCCTGTGGGTGGTCTTGGAAGGCACATATTGAAGATGGCGAAACCTCCATTAGCCCCGGTCCCTGGGTGACTCCATGAAGGAGGGCCATCCCAGTAACCCAACTGATACTTTCCAGGAGAAAGAAAGACACGTCTATTACTTTTGAACCATTATATGATTTGTTACAGCAGCTACCCTAACTAATCAATTAGCCACCTCAACTGATACTACTGGCTTTGGCATTTTTATTAAAAAGAGGCTCCAGGAGCCGAAACCGGTTTGGCTCAGCGGATAGAGCGTCGGCCTGCGGACTGAAAGGTCCCAGGTTCGATTCCGGTCAAGGGCATGTACCTGGGTTGCGGGCACATCCCCAGTAGGAGATGTGCCACATCCCCAGTGGGAGATGTGCAGGAGGCAGCTGGTCGTTGTTTCTCTCTCATCGTGGTTTCTAACTCTCTATCTCTCTCCCTTCCTCTCTGTAAAAAATCAATAAAATATATTAAAAAAAAAAAAAAGAGGCTCCAGGAGATCAAACAGCTATTTTGTGGCAAAGCAGGACCTACCCCTGTCTGACTTCAGCCATTGGGTTTCACTGCATCTCACTCCCACACTGGAGGACGCATACTATTGGCCTTAACTTCCTGCAAGCGGCCAGGGTGAGAAGAAAGGGCAGAGGAGAGCCAACCAGGAGCAAGTGTACAGGGATAAGGAGGGGCCTGGTCCACCTGATGCCCGGGGAGGCTCTGGGAGCTGGGCAGGGAGGGCCCTCATGGCCCAGCTGGAGCCACTGCAGGCCTGGTGTGCAGCGCAGCCAGGCACCACCCCAAAAAGGCAGGAAGCCCCTTCAAAGCGGGTGGAGAAACCTGCCAGAAGCAATCTATCATCCCCCCAAGCTCTCGCAAGAGAGCTGTGTGAGTGACAGGTTTGCTAACAGGGCAGGGGGCAGTGAGTCTGTGGGTTCCTGGAGAGCTGAGGGCCAGACGCTCCTATGACAAAGGCTTAAATCCATCCTTTCATTTCCTCTGCCTCTGCTCTTTTTTACTTCCTTTTATTTCCCTTTAATGTCTCAATAAAGGTGTGTGTTTTTTTAATTCCAACCCAGCTCCTATGTGGAGAGTGAAAAGGGCAAGGAGAGAACAGAAAAGTCAGGTAACAGAATTCTCTGGGCTGGGCAGCTGCCCGGTCCACTTGGAGTCGCCCCCGAGTTGTCACTAAGCTTTCACACCTGGAGCGATGGGGGGCTGCGCCAGCTTGTTTCCAAGTGGGATGACCCTTATTTCATCTCAGCTCCAGGGGCGTGGGCCCCAGGCTGAGGGGCAGGGGGACTTCAGGAGCCCCTTCAAGAGGTACAATCCAATAGGACTTGGTGAGGACGCTGGGCTCCTCCGAGCAGCGTCTCCCAGCTCCCTGAGTCACTGTCCAGTTGAACCCATGCCCTCTCTGGAAAGAACTGCAAACATCTGAATACTTGGCACCGATGAGGAAGCCACAGCACAGAGAAGGGCGGAATCGGCCCCGATCACACTGCCTCTCAGTGCTGGAGCAGGACCTCAGGTCCCCTGTGCCCGGTGCCATCAGGAGGGAGGCCAGGGCGGGGCCTCTGTCTCTGACCAGGGAAGGCTGCAGCGGGGTGGGGGTGGGGGGGGCTCACACAGTGGACGGACAGCGAAAGGTAGCGTCTTCCTTCCACGGTGCCAGACAATCAAATCTTGGCCAGACAGCTATTTGCTAAATTTGGTTCAAAGACTGTCTTCTGTTAACTCTTCCACATCTAAGCATTTGCGGGTGGGGTGTTCTCTACTCCTCATTCCTTCTGAAAAAGCCAGATTTTTTCCTTGGCTATCCCTGGTCTCAGAGATTAGGGAATGGGGATGCTGGCAACTGTGGCTGGTCAGCGCCAAGCTGACCAAGCTAGCAACACCTGCTCCTCCACCTGGATCCTCTACCGGAGGGTCAGTTTACATGTCACAGGCCAGAATGAAAGCAGACAGACGGCGCAGCGAAATCAGGCAGCTGGCCGCGTGAAAGCAAGGCTGCAGGCCACGGGCTATCCAGACTGTGGGCCATTAGGAAGAAAGACCATAGCAAAAGCAGGCATCAAGCCAGAAAAAAAAAAGAACTCAGGAATTGCGCCAGATGGCCCAAGGTTTGTGGGTCACCGAGAAATCAGGCCACGCAGGAGAAGGAGAGCAGACTTCAGAACAGACCAACGTCATCTGTGATTCAGAAGGCAGGGAGGTTGCGCGCCACCCCGGCCTCACCCCCCGCCCG
>NW_006298628.1:3841560-3842514 GCF_000327345.1 Myotis davidii
AGCCGAGGGCTAAGTTCTGGAGAACAGAGGCAGGAGGAGAGAGGCATGGGGGGTAGTGGGGAAGGGGTGCTGAGTGGCCCAAGCAGAAGGTGCGGCTGCATGACTGTGGACGTGAGCAGCAGCGAAGGGGTGGGATGGTGGGGGGCAGAGGACAAAGGTTACTGTGCTGGGTAAATACAGAGGCAAGGAGTACAGGGTATTTGGGGGACAAGGAGTGGCCCTATGTAGGGCCCTGCCGACCATGGCTGTGGCTTCGATGGGCTCAAGCACTGGGGTTTGATAGTTTCCGTGGCTGGAACGGGTAGACTAACTTAACCCTCGAACCCAGCTCGAAGGCCTAGTTGGGGCAATGGTGGGGGGGCAGGCGAGATCTTATCTGTTGCCCAGATGGCAACTCGCTGCCCCCCTCCAGCCTGTCTCTGCTCATTATTCTCACCTGACGGGCTCTAGGGCCCTCTGGAGGAGCGGGCACCGCGATGCCAGGCTCCTGGCTGGGGGGACCATCTGCCAGGCGGGGCAGGGTGGGGGAGGGAAAAGGGGGACTGGGGCGTCCCTGGGTGCTAGCTGGGGGTTGGGGGTGGCTCCGTGGGCTGGACGGGGGTTCCAGGAGCGCGGTAAGGATTCAGGGACAGGGAAGAAGGGCTCAGTGTCCGGGACAGAGCCGAGGGATGGACTTGGTCGGGGCACAGAGATTCAGCGAGGGGGCAGAACTCAAGGAAGGGGAAGGGGAGAAGCGTTCGGAGCGGGGCCCAGTGATCCGCAGGGACTCATAGAGGGAGTAGGGGACGGGCCGGACTTCCGGGGGAAAGTTTCCGCACAAGTGGGTGGGTTCAGACGGGGCGGGGCCCCGGAGGGGGCGGTACCTGGAGCTTCCGCAACTGCTGCAGCTGGCCGCGCAGGTCGCTGGTGCTGCTCTGCAGGCCGCGCAGGTGCAGCTGCATCTGCAAAGGGCTG
>NW_006298628.1:3847706-3849589 GCF_000327345.1 Myotis davidii
TGGGGTGGCCCCGCTGCTCCGGCTGCCGGACCCGCAGGCTGCAGAGGGGCCGTGCGGATGGGAGAACAAACCGTGAGCTTGGAGGCTTTGAGGCCAGGTCCCCCACACACAGTAGCGACAGAGGCACGTGGCTCTGACTCCCTGCCCCAGATAGTAGTCCGCCCTCCTGTGGGGCGTCAGGGCAAAGCCTTCTTGGGCTAAGGTGACTACTCATTTTCCTTTCAAGTATTGTTTACAGATTGGTAATCTGAGGCTCGGAGCGCTTAAGGGGAGGAGAGCGGGGTCACTCACGTGCTGAGGGCGTGGCTGCTCCATTGGAGCCTTCAATCTTCTCACTGTGGCACAGGGGAAAAGAGGGCCATCAGAGGGTCCAGGCTGGCCCCGGGCAGTCAAAGCTGGGTAGACCTAACCATACTCTCCAGGCCCCTGATCTCAGGATGGAGCCCAGAGAAAGGAAGGGACTCACACCCAGAGTCACACGGAGAGACACTGGCAGAGCTGAGCCCGGGGCCCCTGCTGCCCACGCTCCCTCCCTCTTGCCCCAGCCGGGGGCCCTGCCTGGTGCTGGGAGCAGCCTCACCTGGGGGTCTCGGGCTCCGAGCCTCGCAGCAGGGCGCTCTGCACCAGGCCTGTGAGGCTGGCAATCTGCTTCTCCATGGCCTCCATGCGCTCCCTGGGGAGGACGGTGGCTTTGAGCAAACCCTTGTTCAGGCATGGGGTCCCTTCTGACCATTGCTAAGATTAATAATTAGAGGAAATACCATTCCCTCCAGCCACCAGCACACAAACAATTCCAAGGGCCCCAACACCTAAGGATCAAGCCCCCTCACCCCCATATAACACTGGTAAGCCCATCTCCATCCGACAGTCACCCCCTCCCTCCACAGTCTCATCTCTCACCACTGGCTCCCTAATGGGCCCCACCCTTGCCTCTCAGTGCCTCCACGCGTTCTCCCTTTGCCTGGAATGTCCTCCTCAAAGCCATCCCAGAGCCCCCAGCAGCCTTGAGGAATCCCTGTACACCCTCCCACGGGAAGTGCACGCCTTTTTTTTAATGCGTCTCCCCCACTAAACAGGGCAGAACCGGGTTTGCCCAACTTGGCATTGACAGTGTCCAGTGCACTGCCTGGCACACAGGCCACAAGAGAGCTGTGTGAATGCAAATCACTTCTCACCTCCCAGCAGCACTGCCCAGGGGCAGCGGGGGACAGTCAGTGCCCCGTCAGCTCCTCCAGCCCTGCATCCTTAGGAAGGAGCTGAGTGATGAGCACGAGTTCCCCGCATCGGAGGCCACCTCACTGAATGGACCTCCTCCCCACCCCCACTTCTAACCAGCACCCCCTCCCTGTGAACTTCAGCAGGCCCCGTGCTGGACAGCTCCCGGCTGCAGAGTCTGGGCAAGAAAGGCTCTAAAGATGAGAGCTGATGCACCTCGATTTGGGGTTAGGAAAACCGGCTGGGGGACGAATGCAAGCCCAGGTCTCCAGAGTCCTTAGGGCCCCGTGTCCACCCCTCAGTGCTTATGGACAGAAGGAAAGCGGCCCGTCCGTCTCTCCATTGCCTTCCCTGCCACAAGGTACTCCGGCGACCCCCCTACGACCCCAGGTCTACAGAGGCCTCCAGGGTCTCGGAGTCCAGAGCACCACCCTCCACAGACGCTGCAGTGCCCTCTCCACCACCCCCGCGGCCTGAGACCTCGCCAGCTTCCCTTACCTGGTCTCTGTGTCCTTCGCTGGCACGGGCGGCCCGAACCCAACGAGCGGGCGCTCCCCGGGCCCGGGGAAGAGCTCGGGAGGGGGGACTCCGGCTGTCGAGGAGCCCCCGGCACTGCGGGCCTTGCCTCCCGGGCTCTCCGCGAAGACGGAGGAGGAGCCCGAGTCTTT
>NW_006298628.1:3850097-3850783 GCF_000327345.1 Myotis davidii
TCACGCAGGGGGTCCCTGCTTGGGGAGCCGGTATCTCCGCCCCCGCCCCCCGCCGCCGACTCTTGGGAAGTCCCTCTGTTCTCTGCCTTCCCTCGCTCCCAGATGGAGGGAGAAGTGGCACCCGAGGGACCACCCGCAGCCCTAGGGTGAGGGGTGGGGAGGCCCAGCGGGAAGGAGTGGTTCCTGGAAGGGTCGCCTAGGATAGCTGGAAGCCTGTTGGCGAAATCCTGAGCGGATGGAGGAGGTGTGGGGGGTGGGGGGGGGCAAGAAGAGGAAAGAGGAGGGACCCCCACATGACCCCACAACTAATGGAGGCCCCTCTGCTTCCGTCTCTATGCTCCTTTCTCCAAAGCTGGCCCTGGTCCCTGATGACAAGGGATTGTGCTCCTGGACCCCATCTGCCCAGCCCCCCCCCATGCTCTGGGCACCCGCAGCCGTACCCGCAGGTCCCCGTTGGTGAGGTGTGAGCCGGGGAAGGCGGCGTAGAGCGGCTCCTTCCTATAGATCTTGATAATACTGCGGTCCTGGATGTCCCTGGAGGGCGGGAGGATCACAAGTCACCACCCCCCAGCTCTGCGTGGAGGAGGGGCGGCTACTCCAGCGAGCGGGGAGAGGGCTGGCGAGAGGGGCCAGGAGCCCAACCCCTTCCGAACCCCTGGCTTAGTGGCTCATCTGCCTCGCGCTAC
>NW_006298628.1:3850802-3860244 GCF_000327345.1 Myotis davidii
TCCAGACCAAATTATTTCTCGGGCCTTAAATGGGCCTGCGGGCTGGACGTTCCCCACCCCTGAGCTAGAGCAATGGCCACGAAGGTGAGAAGGAGGGTCTGTAATGAGAGAAGGTAAGAAGGAAGAATTTGCTGGTTTAGTAACCAATGAGGTAAGCAAGGAGAACTGAGGCTGACCTCTAAGGTTATAGAAAGAAAATCTAAGTGTTTCAATGGATTTCAGTGGTTGTTCTACCAACTGATGTGTGACCATCCCTTGCCTTCTAGATAGAATCCCGGCTTAGCCCCCTGCTGGCTAAGGAATGGCCTTCGAAGTCAAGCCCGCCCCCGAGAAGTACCGGGAAGCCCCCCATTCTCCCCCCATCCCCCCTCCCGCCGGGGCCACGCCCACCGGACGTCCTCCAGCTCGTAGAAGACGTTGCGGGCCTCGTCTTTGATGAGGATGGCGGTGTTGGGCGACTTGAGCATGCCCATGGTGAGCTTCTGCGGGAACATGTGCGCGATGAGCGCGTGCAGCGTGTCCAGGCTGCTGACCTCGTGCGTGATGTGCACGCGCCGAGTCTCTTCCCCGAACTGCAAGAAGAGCACCCCTGCGAAGGAGACAAAAAATCTAAAACCATCAGATAAATATGATGTAAGCAGAAACAGCATGTTAATCATCTTAGCTGTCTATTCTTATTTTTAATAGATGAAAGGATACAAATTTATTTGTTTGTAATAAACTTCATTCATTCTATTTTCTGAAAGAGCTTTTATAAATCCCCGGGCACCTCCTTGACCCCAGGCAGCTTGCAGCCTTGAGAAGGAAATGGAATTGGGGGCGAGAGCAGGTGGGACAGGAACTGGGGGAGTCGTTGCTGATGGGAGAGGGGGGAGAAGGGAGGGTATGAAGGGGGGCTGCTGAAGAGGGCGAGTGAGGGGGCTAAAGGAGAGGGGGGGCAGGGGATGCTGAGGGGTGGGAGAGATGATGGGGAGGTGAGGGGAGAGAGCTGGAAGAGGCTGGGAAGAGAAACCAAGGAGGGAGAGGCTCTGAGGGGAGGAGATCGCTGGGGTGGAGAGGCGGGAAGGGAGGCAGAGGCTTCTAGGAAGCTGGTTGGAGAGAGATGGATGGTCCAGGAGAGGAAGAGGGCTACAGGGCGAGCGGAGCGGAGGGAGGAGCCACGGGCCGGAGGAGGACGGGAGGAGGACAGTCGGCGGGCGGTACCTGGTGAGCGCAGCTTGCTCTGGCTGGCAGATCGCGAGAGGGGCAGGCTCTGTCGGAAGCGGTTCATCCTACTGAAGCCCAGAGGCAGCTCGGCCTCCGACATGGTCTCCAGCGACTCAGCCGAGGCGTAGGACAGCTTGGCTGCCTGGTCTGCCAGCCCTGGCTGGGCTCCCTGAGTGTGGCGTGAGCTGCGGGTCTGAGGGGGCAAGGCCGGTGAGAGGAATGGAGCGAGAGCCCTTCGCTCTGCCCGCTGCCCCCACCCAGGAGCGGGCACCTCCCCCCCACCAGCCCCTGCCAGTCACAGACACGCACAGGAAGGTCTCCTGGATCCCAGACTGGGCTGTGTGGCGGCAGGAGAGTTCCCCGCCTCCTGGGGCCTGGGCCTCCCTGGGACACCCAGCAGGGAAGGACGGGGCCAAGGACCGGGCTCCCTGGGAAGCCACACAAGAAGCTGGAGCAGGAGCCATGGGCACGCCTGCTATTTTAAGCTTCCAGAGAACAACAACACAAATTTGTCACCGAGGTGAGTGAGCAGCAGCATCGTTGAGCAAATTGGGGCATTAGTTCCAGACATTAATTAAGCTAAGCGGCGGGTTGGTGAGCGGCGAATTTATCCTTTGTGGAGTTCAGGGAGTTGGGTTGGGGCAGGAGGCAGGGCCCAGGGAGAAAGCAAAGAGAGCTAGGGACCCCAGGATCACAGCTCAGGGCGGGGGGATGGGGTATGGGCCCTCACTGAGCTGTGCACAATGTCCACCGGGTTACTGGGAAAACCATCCCAACCCCCCCCCCAAAGCCAGTCGGACCCCAGTTTCAAACAGATGACCTGCCTATTACATGCAGTGTACATGCTAAGCCTTGTGTGATCCACGGGCATACACGCATAAGTGCTAGGCCTTAGCCCCTCCCTGCAAGGCACATGCTGCCACACAGCCAGCCAGCTAGCCCTACCCAATCACCTCCCCTGGAGCCCAGCAGAGCAGCCTCTGTCCCAGAGCTACAGCTGAAGGTAAGAGCTGGCCGGGGCTAGGGAAGGGTGTCACCCAGTGCCCATTCCCTTCCCAGACCAGTCTGATTACTCTCTGTGGGGAACCAGTCACCCTGATTTCTATCGCACGAAAAGAACCTGCTTTTAGGGCTGTCACTCAACCACAGCTCCTGCCATTCTGCCTCAGCCCCTCCCCTCAAGCCTGGCCGTTGTCAGAAACTCATTTATTTAAGGGAGAAAGGTAATGAGTCAGATCTACACCATCCCGTGTTATGTTGCATGGTATACATATATGTGCTATATATACATATATTCTCAGGAAAAATCATTTTGCCCAATTCTATTTTTCTATAAAATCAATTGCCCATTTTAAACAAAAACCACTCAGAACGATTAACACTGGTTATCTCGGGGTTGAGACAGCTTTCCCGGTGACGAGTTTTCGTGTCATCCGTGTGCTAACCTTCTCCGTGCCATTCACAGTTTGAGTTCCTGTGCTGCCGAAGCGCGCGGTCGCTTTTTACTTTGTACCTTTTCTGCTGGGTGAATTTTGCACAATCAGAATAATCATTTTTATAATTAAAAAAAACACACAGTAAAAGTACCTCTAAAAAGGAATCATTTATTCTCCTCCCCAGCCCTCTTCTTCCCCAAATCCTGATTAACCCCTAATTAATGTCCATCTTCATATTAACTTAATTTAATGTTCCAATTGGATTAGCACTCTTGAAATGAGAGAGCATCTTCCTCTGATGGGCAATGTGCCCAGCTGTCCCCAAAGTGGCCTCAAGGGCTCCGGGGATGTGGAAGGACAAATGTGGAGGCCTCAGGGGGCCCCAAGGACAATGCCTTACCCAGTGAGTGGGCATGGGTCTGGGGAGGAGGAAGGCAGTGTAGGAACTGGTGGGGGGGATGCCTGTGCCAAGACTGAACTGGGCTGACCACCAATGCCAGCCTGTGCCCTTCTCTCTCACCTCAGCCCTGAGGCAGTGTAGAGAACCATGTCTGGTCTGGTGGTCATGAGGTTGCCAGGCAACTGCAAGTTCAGTGCTTGCCAGGCTGGTGTGGATGAGGGGCTACAGAGTTCAGGCGGAATGAGCAGCTAGCAGGGATGGAGCAGCTAGCAGGGATGAAGAACAAGGGATGGCCATGGTGGCTTTGGGGGAGGGCACTAGTGAGGTGTCAGTAAGAAGATGGAACAGGGGTTAGAATGAAGGGGATCCTAGAGACCGCTGGCTCCTGAGAAGGCAGGACCCTGCCCAGGAGAGCCTGGGGAAAGAGATGCCCACATTCCCTGCCCCACCAGTTCCTGTCTCCATCCCGGCCCCAGGGGCGCCTTTCTAGTCTCACAGCCCTTGTAGAAAACCCTCTTGAGAAGAGAGAAAGCCTGTTTGCACTTCTCTCCATCCCTAGGGTGAGAACAGGGCAGAGAAAAGAGGGAGATGGCAAGAAAACCAAGCAGTAATTCAAGCAGAGCTTCCCAAAGGCAGGAAAGGGGCTGCAGTGGGAAGCAGTGAGCACCTGTCACTGGAGATGTTTTGGGGAGCCATGGCTCCTGGTCTGAGATCAGGTAGAGGGAACCTTGAGTGAGGTTCTGGGGTTCTGAGCACTCTCCAGACTGGGGCAGAGTCATTTGGGAACTTTTTTTTTCTTACTAATTTTATAAATATATATATTTTTTATTGGTTTCAGAGAGAAGGGAGAGGGAGAGAGAGATAGAAACATCAATGATGAGAGAGAATCATTGATCAGCTGCCTCCTGTACCCCCCCCCCACACACACACACACACTGAGGATCAAGCCCACACTCTGGGTATATGCCCTGACCTCCTGGTTCATAGGTAGACGCTCAACCATGCTCAACCACTGAGCCACGCCAACTGGGCTGCTTATTGGCTTGAGAGAGAGAGAGAGATCGAGATCCACTTATTTATGCATTCATTGGTGGATTCTTGTATGTACCTTGGCATATTGAGACAACGCTCTAACCAACTGAGCTATCCGGCCAGGGCCCCATTGGGAACTTTTTAAAAACACTTTTGAGGTCCCCACATTCACTGAATCAGAATCTGAGGGTTGGGGCCTGGGGTTCAAGATTTTTTTACAAGTTCCCAATGTGATTCTGATTTGGGAATCAAGCAGCGTCCATGATTCTAACGGAGAACGAGGTGAGCGACCATGTAGGGCTCCCTCTGAGCCAGGCACTGTGCCTGTGACAGGCAGTATCTCATTTCTTCTCTCTGCACAACAGCTCTATGATGCCGATGTTGTTGTGCCATTTTACAGAGGAGAAACCGAGGCCCAGGGGATTAGGTAACTTGCCTCAGGTCACCTAGCTAGTTAGTAGCAAAGTGGAATTCACCGCCAGGTGGTCTGGCTCTCGGATTAAACCACTACACGCTACTGTCCCCTCCAGAAAGGCCATGACTGACGCCATGGTTCTATCCCACGATTCTCTAATTCAAGGACGTGTTCTCTCTGGGAGAATGCGTGCCAACAAGATGCTTGGAGCAAGACGACACTGGGGAGTCTGGGATGGATACTTCCCACCCCCTGTCATGATGTTTGGGACATGAGGGGCTGGAGACTAGGACACAAGCATCAGTCTAACTTGGTTCAGCTCTGGGCCTGGGTGCCAGGAAAGATGGCAGAGGCACCCAAAGGGCTCTCCCAGGGCCGCAGGATGCCCAGTCTCTCCAGGGGAGGCAGGAAGGCACCCAGCCCTGAGCTCAGCCCTCCACATGGGCAACAGGTTTGGGGGTATAGGACTGTGAGTCTCTTGCCTGGCACTGACCAGCTCCCCATCGTGGGAAGTAAGAACAGGATGAGGGGCCCATCATAGTCACAGGCCTCCCTGGAAGATGGGGTTTCAGGATCTGAGTTCAGAGAACAGGCCCCTCCACAAGATGATGGGATCCAGGCCCAGCCTCAGAACCAGCAGTCCTGGCCTGGGAATCCCCACTCAGATCCCCCTCAGGGGTGGCCCAAATTCCAGCACTGGATCCACCAGCCCCTGGCAGGTGAACCCAGAGTCCCTCAAAGCAGCAGCCACAGCCTGCACCCCAAAGCCCTCCGCCCGCACCAGAAGGTCCCGTGCAGTCGCACACCCCTGCGCAAAGCGTGTGCAGGGAGGGGGAGGATGGGAGGGCACATGCAGTTGTCATGGAAGCGGAAGCACCACACACTGACCTTGAAACTCCAGTAGTTTGGCTGCTGATGGAAATAAGAGAAGAGATGGTTATGATGGGGTTGGGAGGGGAGAGGGGCGCAGGGGTGGGTTAGAGACCTTTGGAGCTCAGCACTCAGCCCTGGGACAGGGGCCCTCAACCCTCCCAGGAGCAGGGAGGAAGCTATGCCTGGTACATCCCATTCTCTACTGAGACCCAGGCCGGCTCCGGGCCTGCTAGTGGGGAGGGGAGAACCCCTCCGGCTGTTTACAAGCCGCGCACTCTAGTCACAGTAACTGTCCTCAGAGAGGTACAGATGGGAAAAGGCGCCGATGACCGTGGTATAGGGAACCCAGGAGACCCTGACAGAGATGAACTGGAGCTGCAGGGTCAACGAAGTGGCAGCTGGTTGTGACAGGCCAGGGAAAACTTCCCGGAGGAGGTGGCATTTAAGCTAGGTCTTGAAAAATGAGTAGCTCAGATTGGACAAAGGCATGCTGAGCAGGGGGGACAGCGTGGGCAAGTGCCCTGGGCCAGGCAAGAGGAGGGTGTGTTGAGGGAATAGTCCACTGTCCGGGCTGGCTGAGGCGCAGGGTCTGGGCAAGTAGCGGATTAGGCTACAAAGAGGGGGCTGGGGCCGGATGAGCGGACTTAAATGCTGAGCCAAATTATGTAGATTTAGCAGGTTGGATGCGCGAAGGCATCTGAGTGAAACACAGTGAGGTCAGAAGTGGACTCCAGGAGGGCTGCTGGGGCAGGTAGTGGAGGGGGGCCTGGGACCAAGGCCAGGGCAGGGAGGCCTGTCAACATGATAGACGTGGAGTATAGAGGAAGGTGGACAGATGCCAGTCACCGTACAGCCCTGGGCAATGGGTGGGAGCCACGGGCAACAGAGGGAATTGTGGTCAGTGGGAGCAGAGGCAATTCCTGTGGCCGGATAGATGAAAGAGGAGGCTCCTTGAGCCTCTAAAAGGGATGGGGGCTCAGATTCCTCCTCATTCACAATAACCTGGGGTCGCCCTGCCTTCCCCGGAGGCCAGAAGGCCCCTACAGATTGCTAAGGACAGGAAGGCGTGGCCGGGGGGCCTGGCTGGTTCTTGGCAAAGCTGAAGGCACCCTGCTGGCCGGTGCCAGCCTCATCAGGAAGACAAGAGGCAGCAGATGGCCTGGCCCTGGGGTGCCTGGCACCAGCAAACAAGATTCCCCGAGCCTCAGAGCCCCTGGCAGAGAGGAGGGACACTGCGGGCCCCCAGTGGGAGAAGAAAACAACATTAGGGCATCCTGGGCCATCTGAACGCTTTCAAGACAAAGAGGAGTTGGTCAGGGGCTGCTGGAATGGAGGCTTGCCCTGAGTTAGACCTTTAGGGTGGGGGTGGAACAATGAGGTTCACTCTCCAGGGCCACCCCCATCTACCCCCATCTGAGCCACAATCCCCAGCTCTCCTTTTGGCATTGGCTCCCAGAGATGCAAAAAATAGTAACATGGCAGGCAGGGGAGGGGGACAATGAAGTCTGTGCCCTAGCCAGTGCCTGGAACAATCTATGGACACATGCCACCCCCATCGGTGCCAGGGGATCCCCACAGGTGCTGAGGGGAGGCTCGGGGCTGGAGTGACAGGCCCTTGCCACAGCTGCCTGTGGCCTTGGGAAGGGGAGGGGTAGCAGAGAGAGTGGACACGTGGGGCCAGCAGTGCCAGGCAGAGGGCACAGGAAGGTTTATGATGAGAGTCGTGTCTGCAGCCCCAGGGATGATGGACGGCTCTGCAGAGAAGGCTGCTGTCCTTCGTCCACCACCACCGTTACCCTGAGCAGACAGGGCCCCCCACAGCGCCCGGCAACACGCAGGCCCCACGCTGAGCCCTTGCACAGACTCGAGAAGGACATCACCGCAAGCACATCCAGAGCAACAAAACACACCCCCAAAAAGACACGAGCATCCCGCCATGGTCAGATACAACCCCGGAAACAAGCCAACTCAGAGGCAGAGCTATCTGTTCGTACACCACCCCCACTCATTCACAAATGGGTACACTCCCACAGGACCCTGACTTGCTCACACACACTCCAGTCACAAACAGAGGCACCGACACCATTCACCCCCCCCACATGTCCCCGACAGGGTCACAGAGCCCACTCACGTATGAATACAGACACACGCCAGATGCAGAAACACAGGAAGCAGTACCCACACATACAAAGAGAGTCTCGTCCCTCCTCCCACCACCAGCCCCAATAGCGAGGTCAGGGGTCTCTGGCCGGCCACCTCAGCCACTGTCCCATGCCCATGATCCCAAACATCATGTGTCAGGTGGGTGCACTCCTGATTCAAAAGAGGCCGAAGATGGCCCCCTCCATCCAGCCCCCAATGTCAACACAGCCAATTCGGCGTGTGCAGATGGCTGGGGCCCACCTCATGCCTCTAGGGGGGAGACAGGGATGGGGCCCGTCCACAGCCACACTGGCTGTGCCCTCAACACGGGCCTACCTCGGGGTCCCAAGGCTAGGCACATCCATGGGGCAGGCAGACCTGCAAGAGAGGGGTTACAAGCTGGGGACAGGGGAAAGGACTGAGGGCATCGGTGCCGCAGGAAAAGCCAGGCAAGTCCCACTAGAGGGTAAAGATGGGAGGGTTGCTTTGCTGGTGCTTGGCGAACTTGGAGTGAGGCTACCACCACCGTCCCGGGACTTTGGGCTCTGCCTGTAGAGCACGCTGAGTGGACCCTGCCCATCCTCCTCTGCCAAGTGGGAGGAATGAGCCTCTTCCACGCTGGCCCCATCAGGAATGAGACGGTCTCCTGGCAACTCAGTGTCCTCGGAGGGGGAACCTAGGGGAGGGCCTTGGGGATGCTCTGTCTCTTCCCAGGGTGTGGAGCAGAGGGCTTCTCCCCTGTTCACTAAAGCGGGGCTCCCCATCCAGCCTCCAGCACCCTTCACCTCCTCACCCTCTTCCTGGCTGTCTGTTGCTCCTGCTATGCACATCACAGTGCCTGGTATATAGCAGACCCTCAACAGATATTTGACTATGAATTAATGCCAAGAGAATGGGACCAGCCCACAGGAGGAGGGGATGTCTGAACACTCTCATCTGGCACCACTCCCTCCATCTCCTGGGACGGGGTACCGTTCAGCCTCTGGGCCTTTCCCTAGGGATTTCCCAGCACAAACCCCCTGGAAGGAGGGCAGAGGACAGGGAGGGCCGGGAGAGGTGGGGCTCCCCAGCCCAAGCCCAAACCTCCAATACCTCTAGTCAGGGAGGGGTCTCCCTCCCAGACAGTGCGAAGGCAACATAACGGGTTGAGTAGGGAGACCCTACCATGGCTAACAGAGTAGCAAAGACTCTTCCAGGCCCAGGGAGCTGTCAGCTGTTATCAGAGGGTAACGCAGAAGCCCTCCATCTCTCTCTAGGGACAAGGCTTTCAGAAACGGGGGAGGGGAGCCGCCCCAGGACCCAAGGAAGCAAGGCCAGGGAGTCCTCCAACTCCCCCGAGAGAAGAGAAGACAGCTCCTTCCTCTGGGAGAGGAGGAGTTAACGCCCTCCCTCCCCCGCCCTGGGGTCCTTAGTGGGGTTCTTCCTGTCCCTGGCAGCTGCTCCCCTCTCCCCGGGGAGCCTGAGCCCAGCCAGAGGCTGAGGTCTTGCCCCTCCCCTGGGCAGATGCCCCCTGTCTGCTAGGTGAGTGCCTGACCCCTCCTTGACCTCGAGCCCCTACAACTGCATCCTCAAGGGAGGGCAGGGCGGACATCCATTAGGTCTCACCCCGGCCCCTCGCTCCCTGGCTCCGCTGCACCGGCGCACACACCCACCTCTCAACTCCTGGGAGCACCATCCGCGTCAACACCGACCCCTCTCCTGGGCCACAGAACGCGCCCTGCGGGCACCACCTCCCAAGGCCACGCACATGCACGACCCTCCCCTCGGTGCGCCCCTGACACTCATTTCCCAGCCCTTCCCTGCAGAGTGTGTGTGTGTGTGTGTGTGTGTGTGTGTGCAGGGGGGGCGGGGGGAGGAGGCTGTTGTGGGACCTGCGCCGGGGGCGAGGTGCACCCCCGGAAGGTCATGACTTTCCGAGGTTGGGGGAGGGGGCGCCCA
>NW_006298628.1:3860771-3862110 GCF_000327345.1 Myotis davidii
GGGAGGGGCTGTGGTTTGAATCTCGCCTCGGCCCGGGCCCCAGGGTCCTCGCCAGGCCCCCACCCCACCCCCACAGGTCTGGGCAGGTGGGGGCGGAGAATGTCCTGCCCCTGACCCGCCACCAGTGCGCTCACAGCCTCTCCCCCGAGGGCGCTTGCCCGCGGCCTTTGGTTCCACCAGGACTCAATTCCCAGCCAAGTCTGGGAACCCAGGATGCCTGCTGCCTTGATGGTTTCTGATCCCGCTCGGCTGTGGGACTGGCGTTTGCTGAACTCGGGTCCTGCGCTTCACAAAAGGAGCCTCCGACTCCGCCATGGGGACTGCAGCCTCTGATACGCACTAAATATCAAGTGATGACAACATCCTGGGCACAGCCACTCCTCTCAGCGACTCCAAGGTCTGGGACGAGGTCCCTTCAAGCTCTCCTGCCTCCGTCAGAGGCAGAGGCGGGCAGGCCTAGAACCCCTCGTCTTGGGACAGCTGAGCTCACCAAGTCCAACCTCACTCCTCGCCATCACCCATCTAACCCAAGACACGCCATCTAGGGAGGCCTCTGCATGCCCCAGGCACAGCCTGTGTCCCCTGCCTCACCACCATCCCTGTTCCAGCCCCATTTTGGCTGCCACATGCACTTGGCCACGCAGGACAAGCCCGTCCCACTTGCCATTCAGTCTTGGGGGCAGACACATCTTTGTTCCCCGAAGTTCAGTCAAGATGGGGCAGGATGCTGGGAAGGGAAGTGGGCTGAATGCCCTGTGAGCGACGCCAAGACATGCCAACCTGTTGCTAGACTTGAGTTCACTCGGCTAAACCGTCGGTGCCCCAGAGCCGCCTCCTTCCCTAGGCTGTCACATTTTTTTCTTCTAATTCTTGCCAAAGTCCAGGCTGCTGCCCCTCCCCCAGAGGAGCCAGGTGTGTGAGCGACCCGTTGGCTCCCCTGCCTCTACACCTCCTCTGCCGCTTAAAGCTGAACACCAAGTCGAAGCCCCTCGGGGCTGCCCTTCCTCCTGGCAACTCGGACTCCCTGACCCCTCCTCCCCGTTTGGCTCTCAGATGCCTAGCTTTCTCCCACAGCCGTGTTCTGGCCTGAGCTGAGAGCCCACGCCCGCCTTCGTGTGCCCCTGTCTAAGGTAAGATCCATCTTCTCATCAGGGAAACAGGCCTGATGGAGAAGCAGGAAACCACTTCAGGCCCAATGCCCCGATGCCAACATCCTCTTCAAATTTTGAAACTAAGCCTTGAACGTAGCAAGAAGGGTGGGAGAGAGACATTATGAACTCCCTGGTGATAAGACATCAGGGAAGGGTGGGTCTGCTCAGAGATGGAAGGGGGGCGGGGG
>NW_006298628.1:3862144-3865181 GCF_000327345.1 Myotis davidii
TCAGGGCATAAGACTCCTGGGGAAGGGACTCCTGTTTGAAGAAGAAAAGAACACAAAAATGTTTCTAAAACCTGAGTATTCCCCCTCAAAAAATTCCTTCCCCAAAGCCAAACCTTGGCACGGGTCTGGAGAGGGAGGTGATAGGAATTAGGCAACCAGCGGGGAGAGAACAAGGCATAAGAGTCTCCTGAAAACGGGAGAGTCCTGCCTAAGAGAAAAGGATGCAAAATAAAACTCCTGGGTAGCCCCCCTCCAAAAAAAAATCCTCCCCAAAGCCAAACTCCGCCATGGGTTTGGGGTTGGGGTGGAGGCGGGTGACTCACCTGGGCCGGCTGGCCAGCCCCGGAGGGGGCGGAGTCGCCATGGAGGTGGGAGCAGAGGGAGCTGAGAAGGCACACGGGGTCCACGGTCCAGCCGCCAACCTGTGTGTGCGAAGGGGGGGACACCCCATTAGGGGGAGCGGGCAGGAGCCGCTGGGGGGCTGTGACGGGGCAGGAAGGGGCGTTCTCTCCCCCGGCAGAGGGCCCCTGCAGCATGACTAGTCCCTTCCGGAGGGAGGCGGGGTCTCTAAGAGCCCTTGGTCTGTTTCTGCACATCTCCCTCCTGTCAGAGGAGGGGCTCCCTAGGCCAGGGGAGAAGCTTCCCCATCAGCTACTCCTGAGGTCCTTCACTTCTCGACCGCCTCCTCGCACACTCTGCCAGGGAGCTGCTCCCCACTTCTCCCCTCCTCCAGCTCTTCGCTCCCTCCTCACTGAGGGTGTCACTTCCTACCTCACAGAGATGAGAACCATGGCAGGGGGCCTCGCCCAGTGCCCACTGTGCCTCCTTCCCCGCCCGGCCTTCTCCCCGGTCTTCTCAGAGGGATCGACTCTCCTCCCACCTCAAGGCCACACCACATCTAAAGCTCAAAGCCCATCCCCTTCTGATTCCCATGGCCCTCTCCCCCTCCACGTCTTCAAATTCTCCCATCTTCATTCATTCCACAAATACTTACTGAGCCAGCACACCGTGGAGGCACTGAGCACTCCATGGCCAGCGAACCGGCTGTAGGTCCCACCCACTTACACTCGGGGAGGGAATGAATGAGTTGATGAATAAAGGAATGAATTTGAGAGTGAATGGCTGGGCTTTCATTCATTTCCTACGTGTTTGCTGGATGCCTCCTCACTGCCAAAGAACATGCCAGACACGCACGAGGCCCTCAAACTCACCCACACCTTCTCTCACAGGCCTGCTGCCCCTTGTGGCCACCACCTTGGCTATCTTCCCCTTTTTCTGGCTGAACCTCCCCAGAAAGGTCTGCAGCCAAGGATCCTGTCCCTGCACCACCTCCCACCTCCTCTGAAACTGGCCATGAGCTCACCACACCTCAAGACATGAGCTCTCAGTCCCCTCTGGACCCAAGTATCCTGGCCGGTCCCAATGGCCATTTCTCTCCCCATCCCTCCTGACCTCGGAAGTGCAGGGGGCCCTCCTGCTGGGCCTGTCTCCTCTCCCTCAGGTGCAGAACTGTTCCTGGTCCTCCTTCCCCAACTGCCATGGCCTCTTCACTCTCAGGCTCCATCCTGCCTTGGTGGCCAGGCTATGCACCAGGTCCCACTTCCTTCTGACTCGGTCGTGCTCAGCCCTGCTCCCGAAGCTGTGGGCCCTTCAGAGCCTTGAGCTGTGCACAGTGTTTAACAGACATCCTGTGAACACCCTACCCGCTCCTCAAACTCTTCTCTCTGTTCCTGCCCCCCAAATTCCCCTCCCAATTCTCTCAATTCTCTCAAGGCACCAACATCTCCCTGTCACCCAGGTTTTCCTGTCTTTGCCTTCTAGACCAAGCCAGCAAACAAGCCTTGTTCAGTCTTCTTTCCCACCCCCCTCCCCATCTTTTCCCTTTTCCTCCATGACACTCTTCTTCCTCTCCTTCTCCTGCCTCCAGCCACCCTTTTGTCCCCTCCTATTCACCCCAAAAAACAACCACAGCCCTTCTAGCTACCACCATCGGGCCCCACTTTTCCAGTCAGACCCCCCCCCCCCCGCAGCCTCCTGCACCAGCCAGGTGGAGCTCTGTGCCCGTCCCCAATCCAGCTCTGCTCAAGTCTGTGCTCCCCTCTGCTCCCCGACACCTTATAAAACACCTTTCTCCTCCTGATGCCTCATCAGTCCTTTTCATCCGTCTACACCTACTTTAGGTACCTCCTCCTCCAGGAAGCTTCCCCTGACCAGGGCTGCCCAGCTGACCCCCTCCTCCAAACCCTCTCCCAATGACTGTGCTCCTCATATTTAGGTTTAACCATCCCTCCACCCCATCTAGATCACAAATGCCCCTGCTTCCTCTTCCCAAGCCGGAGCAAACAGAGGGGGACCCACAGAGGGGGACCCCTGAGAGTGGGGACCACATCTCCCTCATCTGTGACTCCCCCTATTCCAATCACAACTCTGCTCCCAGGACAACTCTGGAGCTGGTGAAAGCAAAAGCCGGACAGAACTAGAGCTGACATCAGGAGACAGATGAGGTACCAGAAATGAGCCAGTGCAACCTTATCCCCTGCAGTGAGGATGGGCAGGGACACTCCTCCCCTTCCCCAGCCACACCCAGCAGTGCCTGCAAACGGGGGACAGAGCAAGACAGGCCAGGGAGTGGGGACTGACACCCCCAGGCTGGACGGAGAGGATGCTGATGGCAGGGAGCACCCTCCCGCGGTCCCTTCCTCCACAGTGGACAGTGCCTGAGTTTTAGCAGCCACCAGGCCCCTCACCCACATGAGGCTGTAAGCAGAAGGCTGGTCCCCAGAGAGAACTTTCCTACAGACAAGATGGCCAGGTTTGGATGGAGAGATGCATCCAGGAACCCAAGGATCTGGGGGAGGCTGACAAGGGAAGCACCCCTTACCCCAAAATCGAAAGGAGAGCAGACAGGCCCTGGACGAGAGGCAGGAGCCCCAACCCCTCTCTAAGCCTTACTAATGGCAGGAGGGAAACCAAGGCACAGAGAGAGGGGGCCTCTCGCTCAAGGTCACGCCGAGTCCTGGGGGAAGGATGGGGGTGG
>NW_006298628.1:3865216-3865470 GCF_000327345.1 Myotis davidii
AGTGAGGTTCCCACGGGGCCACAGCACAGAGGTGCGGACCCCAGGCCTCTGCTCCACCACTGATGGACCCTCGGGTTCAGAACAGTCAGGTGTTCCCTCCTCCTTCCCCACCGCGCGCCCTTGGCCTCCAAGCCTGCCTTCCTGCCCTCTGCACAGGCCATCAGCCTGGTTAGGTGCCCAGTCCGGTGCAGGCAGAGGTCTGGAGGCGGAGCCCATCCCCCCCCTCCCCAGGCTCCAGAAAAGGCCAACCGGGC
>NW_006298628.1:3865616-3883116 GCF_000327345.1 Myotis davidii
GGCCTGGGGCTGCCCAGCCCCAATCCGAATCACTATGGGGAGGGGCGGGGCGGGGCCAGGCCTGGGGTGGCGGAGAGGCACCTGGTGTGAGGCAGGTGCTGCCCAGCCCCAACTAGAGGACAGAAGGAGGGGGAGGGGTGCTGGAGGGATGACTGCAGGTGAGGTGCTGTCCTTTAAGGCCAAAGAGGGTGGAAACTGGGGGTCTGGACACCTTTCTAGCCACACGCCCCTTTCTCCTTCTTAAGGCTGCACAGGTGGGGGAAGGGGGTTCCTTTGAGGCCTTCCTGAAAGGTATAGCAAGGAACCTCCACTGTCTTCCTTTCCCGGGCCTCCTGGACAGGTGGGGGTGGCAGCCTCCTCCCTCAGACTAGCATTTCCCGGACACTCTTGTCCTAGAGGCTGGGGGTTGGCCTGGAAAGGGGCCAGAAGTAGGACATGTGGGGGCGGGGCATGAAGGCAAAGGTCACACTTGGGGCTTCCCAAGGAGATGGAGGCCCAGGGACTGAGACATGGGACCCTCTTTCCCATCCCTTCCCAGAGACAGACAGGTGGACAGACAGGAGAGGCTGGGCACAGAGAGGACAGGGAGCGGTGGGTTTGGGGTAAACGCAAAGGAGAAAGAAAGCAGACAGACAGCTCAAGCCCTCCTCCTGGGGCCCTCCCCGCCCTTTCTTCCCAGCACACACACACACACACACACACACACACACACAAGTTCAACACCTACAGGGGACAGAGGACAGCACAGAAACGAGGAAAATGAGAAGGCCGGGGGTTGAGGTCCCAGGCAGAGCTCTGAATCCCTTCCCCACATGTTCACCAGCCCTGAGCCCCTGGTGAAGTATGGTCCCTATTTGCTTTGTTTAACAATGGACAGGTTATTCTGATTTTCTGAATTATATAAATCATCCCATTCGATTGAATACCCTATTGATTGTAATGTGAAATCCCATTTGCAGTGGTCATACTGGTCTTAGAAAGCGCATTTTTCCTCCACCTGGGAAGGACAGCACAGTTATCCCAAGGTCAGAGGGCTCCAGATAACGTGTCCTTGTTGACTCAGTGTTCCGGAGACCCCAAACTGTAATTTAGATAACATGCCTAAGTTTAACCCAGGTTCCTCATTCCAGACCCGAGGGCTCTAGATAATGTGTTTCTGTCAATTCAGTGGCCCCTAGACCGAAAACTATAATTAATATGCTGCTTCTGCTTCTGTATACTGCTTTTTTGCAAACCAGGTTCCTCATTCCAAACCTTGAGATGTAATCAATACCTTTGTGATTTTTTGCCTATATTACCCTGGAGCTGCGACCATCTTATCACTATGAGATTTGGGGAATGGCCCCTCATAGTCCCGGGTTGCAATAAATGTGACTCTTTAATTCGACTTCTTGAGGCGTCCTGTGATTCGCGGGGTACATTACAACACTGGCCTCCCCAGGCCTAGCCCTGCAGACTCCCACCCTGAGGTCTCAATGTTGGCCTTCCCACAGCCCAGCAGGGGGCAGTGGTTCCAGAGGGCTCCAGGGGTGGCAGGAGTTTCTGGGGCTTACCTCGGCCATATTCTGGGCATAAAATACATTGCCCTCCCCACCCCCAGAAGTCAACCACACTGGGAGACCAGCACAGTCTTCCCGGCACACCCCCAACCCCACAACCAACCAGCCTCAAAACAGTACCCAAATATAGCCTTGGTCTGGGGGTGTCGGGCACTGCAGCAGGCACATGCACCCCCTCAAGGGGCCAACTTGAAGGGGACCCAGCCAGATTCCATTCAGGCCAGCCACTCAGCCCCCTCCCTCCACACACCACAGTTCATCAGGCCTGTGGCCAGGCCTCCGTCACCTCCTGTGCACCAAAGGGGGAAAGAAGAGATTCGACCAACTTTCAGGAAAAGCCACTCCCCACCCAGCACACACACCCACTCCTCCCTGGGCTACGTCTGAGGCGTGTGGATCTGGGGGACAGAGCCCAAGAGGACCCGGCACCTCACACCAAAACCAAGGGAACACCGGCTTCTATGGACACAGATTCCCACAGCTCCAAGGGTCCGCTGTCATCACAGCACAGGCGTCTCCCAGGACCTCTGTCAGGGGGTGTTACTGTGGTCCCATTTCAGAGATGGGGCTACCGAGGTTAGAGAAGTCAGTGACATGACCAGAGGACAGATTTGACCCCAACCCCTATTAGTTCTCCCCTCCCCGTCCCAGCACACTTTCCTGACATGTGACAATTGTTATTGATGGAGCACGAACACACACACACACACACACCACCTCCACTGCCAGGGGCTCTTTCTTGTTTACCTGATGTCTCCCCTGGCACTGGGTTTGGGGTCTTTCCTTCCCTCTTCCCCTGGGCATGTGTCCCTCTCACCACAGTCACCCTGCTGTGCTCCCCACAGTGAGGTCCAGATACACAAGAGCTGGCTTTGGGAGGAGCACTGTTTTGTACTTTAATCGTTTTGCCTTTATTTGCAGTTCTACTGGGGCAGCCCCAACTAGAAGGCCCGACCACTGATTTCATGACTAGCATTGTCTGGGGTGGCAGAGAGAGAAGGTTTCCTCTCAAATAAATGTATTTAAGTTCCAAGTGAGCTAACGAAAACCATATTGAGTTAATACAGCGCAAAGGTTCCCTGACAGGGAAGAGATTCATGAAGATGGCTCCTGACTGAGTGAGGCTGGAACCCTGACCCAGTACCTACCCTGGGGGAGCTGATGGCCACCCAGGATGGCCAGTGACTGTGGATGATTATTATCACCCTAATAATCACCTGGGAGAAGGAGGGGCCCTGAAGAAATAGCCCAGAGTCAGGGGGCTGAACCTCCTGTGGCCCCAAACCCCCCTCTTCCGCTCACCCTCAGCACCGGCTGGCGGTTTACAACCTCATCGGGGACAACAGAGCAGGAGACGGCCTCTGTGGCCAAGGACCCTGGACACCCGTAGCCCCCTCTTTGCCCAGGCGGGAGCAGACCCTGACAAGGCCTTGCTGCTGGAGCCGGGTCCAGAGTCCTGCCCAGCTCTGCCTGAGCTGCAGGGACCTCTCCCGATGCCCGACAGCCAGGCCTGCCGTGCCCTCCCAGCGCTCTGGACACACACAGGGGCACTGGGACTGGTTTCCAACTCTCGTGTGCCCTCCGGGGCCCAGGAGAGCTGCTCCCCCTCACCCGATCCGAAGACAGAAACTAGCTGGGGAAAGAGGCGAGGCCCCTGCCTAGCCCAGCGCCCTAGCCCCCTGCCCTGTGCATGTCCCCTGCTTTCTGCAGGGCCCCAGTGGACTGGGAGGACTGGCCTGCGCTTCTGGGCTGAGGGGCCTTCCTGTTCCTCTCAGGACAAGGCCCCTGGGAGCGCGGGCCCAGGCACTTGAAGCGAGAGCACCGCTAGGAAAAACCGGGGCCAGGGCCACCCCGTATAGAGTCAGCCCCTCCCCTGAGGGACCCTGGGGTAGGGTTAGCCATTCATTTACTTAGGGGTCTGTCCACACACCTCCTCCCTCGGGGAGCCTGGGCCCCTAATCTGTAAAATGGGGTGTAACCTCTAAACCCTGCCCACGTGCTGAGTGAGGAGCTGGAGAGACAACGGAGGAGAAAGTACTTTGTTTTGAATTAAAGACATTCCTGACGCAGAGCTCTTGGGCCCTAGCAGGACAGCCTTCCCATTTCATTACCCCTGACCTGCTCCAGCCACCACCAAGTCCTCACAGCCTCCCTGACCCTCCCCAGACTGAGCAGCCCAGCGAAGAGCCTGGGAGATCGATTCCAATCTAGCAAGCAGCAGGCTCTGGGAACCACAGCCCTGAGCAGGTTGATGTTTCCTTTCAGTGACCGGGAAGGGGGAGGTGGGGAGGGATCTGTCCAGGCAGGGGTCTTGGGGGGTCAGGGAGGCCTTGAGGGAGTAAGCAGGGCCGGGTTCTACTGGGGCAGGGACACAGGAATTGGACACAGAGAGCTCTGAGGGAAGGGGAAGGTTTGGAAGGAGGGGAGCCGAGCTGGGGTACCTGGGGAAGGGGCAGACCCTTGGGACTGAAGGTCTCTGAGGGATGGAGGCTGGGGGAGCCTGAGAGGTAAGTTGGGGCTGGAGGGGTCACCATCTCTCCAAGGACCCTCAGTGTCCAAGGCCAACCATCATTTTGGAGTCAGAGATTCAAGCTACAGGGAAGATGCCCGGGACTGCTGAAATCCAGGTCAGAATAAGGGGGAGGGGAGGGTGGGGCAGGGGGGCTCTGGTCACCCTCAGCTCAGCCTTCCCAGCCTGGGCAAGGGGGGAGGGAACAGCCAAACCTGGGGTGATCAGGAAGGGGTGGGCGCCCCCCAGTGGCGGCTGCAGGAAAAGGCGCAGGGAAGAGGGCTACATTGTTATTTGTGCCACCGATTCCAAATTTCATGTTTATTTATGAGCCCGGTTTATTTTCATTCTCCACTGCATTCTATTACATGAGATCACTGTAACTCACAATGAGAATTAAGAGTCCCTAAGTCTTAGTGACACCGTCTGGTAAGCCGTGGAGCCCAGCCCCACCTGCATCTTGACCTGATGTCACCATTTACTCTGGTTGCCCAGGGGCAATGTTCACACATGACATCACCTTCAGAGGAAGAGAATGTGGAGAAGAGAGGAGGGAGAGGGAGAAGAGAGAGGAAGGGGGGACAGTAGAGAGAAGAGCAGAGCTACAGGCTACCCGAGAGAGAAAAGGACTCTGGGGCCCCCGTTTCGAGGACCCCAAGCTCAAGACCTGGAGTTCAGGTCCTCGTCTCCCTCTCCCTGGAGGTGGGGAGCTGAGAGGCCTACAGGTGTGTCCCCGCCCATTGCCTGGGCAGAGGTGGGGGTGAACGCACAGCTCAGGCGGCCCCCTGGGCCTGGCTGGATCCAGTGCGGCCCGCAGGCAGGGCAAAGGCAGGGGTGCGAGGTGATTGCCGGAAGGGTGGAGGGCCTGGCGCAGACCCCACAGTGCCTCGCCCACACACACGTGCTCGCAGCTCGAGGCTGCCCCGTCCCACCGTCTGCAGCCAAAGCAAGAGGAGCCCAAGTCACCCAGGAGGAGCCCCGAGGCGACTGCCACCATCGATTGAGCCTGACAGCTTCATCCAGCAGGTCCCTGCTGCAGTCAGGAGGCACGGTGTGCTGGGAGGTCAGAGGCCAGAGGCCAAAGGTCACACTTGGCAGAGGCTCTGGGCAGCACCTGGACCAGGTGAGGGGCTCATCCCTTGCCCCACCCGCGGTGTGCCCAGGCCCCTCCGTCCCTGCGGTCTGCCTGTGGGGCCGCGGAGCAGAAGCCCATTTGTGTCTGTTTGCTAAAACCATCTTTTCCACCCCATGCCACAGCGACCAAAGTCATTTTCCGGGCAATTGCCTTTCTGTAAACATTCCTGTGTAATAGCCCCCCAAACTGCTAATGCCCAACGCCCTGTCGAGTCTCCCTGTCACTCCAACCGGAGCCCCAGAGGTGGGGGCGGGCAGGAGGGGAAGGGTCGTCAGCGAGGACGAGGCAGCTGGACTGAGAATTAGGGACAGGGCTGCATGGCCAGCGCCTGGCACAGAGGGGGTGCAGAAACCCCACACTTGCCCCCCATGTTTCCACATTCCCCACCAACCCAGCACCACCTCCCTGCATGTCAGCCACCCACCTGTGTGGGCCGGGAGGGGAGGCAGAGAGGATGGGGAAGGGGAACCCCTGGGAGCGGGGCTGGGAGGAAAGGCAGCTGACTTAACAGCATGGAGGAGATGGTGAGACGATAAAGGTGACTTCCTGGCGACTGAGAGCGAACTGTCATCACTGGGTCCCCAGGGAAGGCCGGCTCCCCTCCCCCTGAAGTGTGAGAGGGAGGACAGAGAAATGGGAAGAGGCCGGATGGCACCCATCTCCCCGAGAGGGACCCTAACTGCCTGGGCACGGCAGGGGTGGGGGAGGCACGCCAGGCACAAGGGCATCAGAGGCCGGCGATCCTTGGCTGGTGACACACGTGACGCCCCTCCCCAGCACCCGGCACTAATCCGCAGGGCCACTGGGAATGGCAAGGGAAACTGAGGCCCAGGGAGGCTAATGAGAGTCACCATGTGGACTCCCTTCCTCAGAGCTGGGGAAGGCGGGGGCGGAGAATAGGGCTGTGGCCTGTGACCCTGTGGCCTCTTCCACCCCATGCCCCGGAAGCCCTGCTCCCCCCAGCCCCCGGGGAAGCTGGGTATCCACTAGTACACCCAGTGGGAGGGTGCAGGGCCCTGCCAGTCACAGCTTCATGCAGGCAGAAAAATACAAACCAATTTGCACAGATTTAAAACCCACGGAAGGCCACTTAGTTGGTAAACGAGTTGGAATCTAATTAAAGGACCTTGCAGGGCTGGGGGAGGGAGAGCTCACCTGCCCGGGAGGAGCTGTTGCATGGAAAGCAGGGGGTATGGCAGGGGGGCGGGGGGGGGTCTCCCAGCAGAGCCTCTGGGGCTTCCCCCAAGGGAGAGAACGGGAGGGGGTGCTGGTGCCCTGGGGTGTGGGCCTGTCCCTGCCAGATGCCCCCTCACCAGCATTTCCCCCTCTCCCACCCCCAGGCGGGCTCCGTCCACTTGCTCAGAGCGAGCACCCCAGGCAGGGCTTCTTCACCCAAATGGGCACATCCATCTCCCCGGGGGGACCACCCACGACCCGGGCACCGCAGTGGTGGGGACGGCAGCAAGGCACAAGGGCAAGAGGACGGTGATCCTTGGCTGGTGACGCACGTTCTGCCCATCAGACTGGGGACCGAGCCTTGCCTCCTCCTCAGACGGGACCGTCCCTGAGAGCAGGGCCTGCGCCCCTCTCTGAGGGCGATAGGGTAAGGCCCCCGTTTACCTCTTTAGACCGGCGGGCGGGGGGCTCCCTCCAACTGGGGCCCCCTTGACGGCAGAGGTGCCACTCCGAGCGGATGGGGTGGTCTTGCCCTGCCGGGCGAGGTGAGCGGACCAGGCTGTGGGGTTCCGGCTTCTTCTCCCTGGGCCTCTGCCCCCCTCTCCCCACGTGCACAGGCCACAGGCCACAGGACGCCCTCTGACCCTCCGCGCTTGTCTCTGAGGCGGGGAAGCGTGATGTCTGGAGACTGCTCTGCTCACCTCTCTCTCCCTCTGTGTCTTCAAACCCAAGCCCTGCTCTCCCTCCAGCCAAACGCCCTTCGCAGGAAGGAAACCGAGGCACAGAGGGCACACCTGACCGGTCACACGGGAGCTGTTGGCAGAGCAGCAATGGGATCCAGGCGTCCGGTCCCCAGGGACAAGGATTTTTCCGCCCAGATGTCACTTCCCAGAAAGCAAACTGCCAAAGGCGCCCCTCCCCTGGCGGCAGCCCCCGGGGGACACAGACAACACCCCCCTCGGGAGGAATCAGCAGCGAGGCAGAAACGGCCACAGAACCCTGGGCCCAAAAGAGGGAGCTGGTCGGGGGTCACAGCCCAGCCACGCCCCGGTGTGGCGTCTCCAGCCAGCCAGGCCGCTCAGAATCCGGGTCCCCGCCTGGTGTCCTGACCACCACACTCTAGAAACGACGCTTCTCCTTGCAAAAGAGCCGACAAGCCAGGCCCTGGACCAGAATTTCAGAAACACAACCTCCCTCTCTCCCCGCACACCTGCCCACGCGGACCAGGCCATGGCATCACCGAAAACCCCAGAACGGGGCGACGAGAGAGCTCTGTTCAAGCCCAGCTCCGCCACCGACTGGATGTGCGACCTTGAGCAGGTCAGCAGCCGTCCGAGCTTCAGTCCTCCCATCTGTTTTGGTTTTGGTTTTAAAGCCGGGAGCACGGACAGGAACACCGGCTGCACACTGCACGGAGGCACCGGCCTGGGGAGCGCGCGAGGAGGGCAATCGCCTGATCTCCCCAATTGCCTGGGTTCCTCTCCCTCCCGTCAGAAAGTGATTGGACCCAGGACTGCGGGGGTTTTGATGTTTAGCTACTAAGGAAGACGGTCTGGCTAATTGGCTTCCTGGGCAGGGAGGGGGCGGAGCTGCAGAGGGGAGCACGTCACCCCCTGTCTGAAGCCTTTGCTGGAAAAGCTGGGGACAGCGCTGGCGGGTGCCCACATGGCACTGCACTCACAAGCAGCTTCTGCGTGGCATCTCTACCATCACGCACCCGGGAAGGTGTCCTGTCAGCGGTGCATCTCCTCGGAGAGGCAGCAGACAGGAACACAGGCCGCAGGAAGGGAAGGCGTGAACCCCGGAGCGTGGGAAGAGGGGGGAGGCGCCGGTCCTCCCGGTTCTGCCACCTCTCCCAGGGGCTAAGGCCAGGGCAGTGGGAGTGTCCCTAACCTGCCCAGAGGGAGGGATCCTGTTCCCATGGCAGAGACCCCAGTCCGTTGGAAGTGAGGGGCAGAAGGCCCATCCACCACTCCACCTCCTCCAGGGAAGTATTGTCAATGCCCAATGATCACCCAGGGCCTCACATGCTGGGCAGAAGCCTCCTCAGGCTCCCTCTAGGCCAGTTCTCTGCCAGCACCCAGATAGCTCCCTGTCACCAGAATGGCCAGGGTCCTGCTGCCTCCAGACTCCCGCACACGCTCAGTGGCTCACACATGCAGGCACACACACGTCCGCTCACCCATACGGCTATCGTCACACTTGGGCACGGTGGCACCTGCCCACCTGCCCAGCACATGCTCATCTCCATACGCGCAGTCACCCTTCACAGGCATCTACGTGCAGAGGGGCACCCCCAGGCCTGGGAGGGCTGGGGTTACGGCACAGACGCGCCCCCCTGACTCACCACTCTGCCATCTCGTCTCAGATGCCACCAGGACAGAGGAGGCGCTGGGCCCAGGCCCACATGTCACATACATTTAAGACGCCCCGAGAGATCGCAGCACGTCTGGGAGCTCCGTCCAGCGCCAGGTCAATGCCTCTGCAGCTTGCGTGCATGACGGTGGCGACCCCACTGACCCTCGGAAGGCAGCTTCCTGGGTCCCTCTCCTACCCTGTCAAGTTCAGAGTTTCTTTCCTGAAGTGTTTACATTCTGTCTCGAAATAGACGGATGGGCCTGCTGACCTCAAGGCCACTCCACTCTGACCAATGTTTAACCAGCAAGGCAATGCCAGGGCCTGAGATGCTCCTCTCGGCCCGGCACCCAGCCCACGTCTGGCCTCTACAGAGCTCAGCTCCTCCCCCAGAGCCAGGGCCCGGAGTGCCCGTGACTTGCTCCCACCTGCTGCTGCAGCGTGAGGGCAGGGCTCAGCCCTCAGCTCACAGGTTAATTACTCCACCGCCCAGCACGCCACCCAAGAATGTAGGATGTCAAGGTCAGTGCCAAAGAGACTGCCGGAAGCGGAGGAAGACAGCCCCGAGATCGGAGAAGGCAGGAGGAGACTCAGCGGACTTCCTGCCGGGTCCAGGCTGACCCGGGAAGCCTGATCCGACAGCAAGGGCAGCCTTCAGAAGGTCTCCCTGTTGTCCACCCAGAACCTTCCCAGGATCCGGGAAGGTGGAGCACAGGCTGGAAGGCAGGGGAGAAATAAACAGTCTCCCCTTCCAACTACCTGCAAAAGACCCGAAACCTACCCCCCGCCCCAGTCATGACAGTCTACAGGGCTCTTACAGCCACTGTCCTTCCATTTCAGTCCCCTGCAGGTGAGGAAGCGCAGGGTCAGGAAGGGGTGACTTGTCCAGCGTCAGAGTGGAGCCTCATCTCAGCTGTGGGGGTTCTCAGCACAGATCCCCCTACTTTCCCTGCACCCTGCTGCCCCCGGGGAAGATGCTGGTTCCGCCACCACGGCATCCCTGAGCCTTCATCCCAGCCATTGAGCCAGAGCCCCTGGCATCTCCTCCTTCCATCCAACTCCCTGAGAAGGGGGCACGCAGACAACTCTCTTCCCTGAAAGCAGGGGCCCTCAGCACCCTCCTCTCCAAGGAGGCCTTCACTGGGAGAGCCAAGGGAACCTTCCCCAGGACACGGGGGGCTGGGAGGGTGCCCCAGGGCTGCAGAAGCCCAGGTGCATTTGGTTGCCCAGGCCTGAGAGAACCTCTGGGGAGCCTACCCTTCCCCGGCCTATCTTCTCACCTCTCAGCTGGGTACGGTCTTCCCAGGCTGTGCCGAGACAGGAGAACCGCAAGTCCTCCCTGTTTCAGGAACACCATGCAGCCAGGGCTTGGATACCTCCAGGAACGGAGACCTCATTACATCCAAGGCGCCGATCATCTGGTGGGGCTCCCGCTTCCTTAGAATGAGGCAGCATGGTGTCCACGGCCCTCACAGGGCCCCGGGGACACCACCTCTCCCTTCGGAGGAAGACGGAGCGTCCTGAACCCACAGGTTCCCTGCTGAGCCCAACACCTCAGGCCCTTCTTTGCATGGCCCCGCTCCTGTCCCTGTGCCCAGCCATCCGCACTGCCCTCTGTTGGGTGAGCCCCCTGTTGTCACCACCCCTCTTAGCCGGTGGCCTCAGAACGACTCCAATGATCCAGATGATGTCCGAGCCGCCCAGATGACCCCTTTCTGGATCTGTCCTCGCCAGCCCTTCCCTGTCCCCAGCCTGTGTGCCAGGGACGAGAAACGCCCAGGGCATGCACAGCCCTGCTCTGGGACCAGACTGTTCCTTCCTTGCCTCCTGCGCCTCACTCTCGGGCCTCCCCTGACCTCAGACCTCAGGGGCCAACTGGACTCCTGCTGCCTGGAATGGCTGGCTCTCCCGGCAAGGTCACTTGACCCTGCCTGCTCCTTCCAGGCACTTCCATCGGCCCCCAGTGCCTGGCTTTGCTAGTGTGAGTCAAGGAGTCTGCTCTGGGTTGTAGCTCCTTCCTAACAGCTATGGCCCTCACAGCCCCAGCAACGCAGATCCAAGCTCGAGGCACCAAAGAGCGTGCCAGGAGTCTGAGTGGGGCAGGCTGCTCTGCCCATCGTTCTCTGGTTCGTGGCCTGAGGCCCTGGATGCCCCGTCCAGCTGCCAGCCATCTCAGGGGTATAGCCCAGCCACATAGTGAGCACTGGAAACCGCAGCCCACAAGAGAGTGTCTGAGGCACGTTAACCACACAGTGCTTCCTCCCGGCAACCTACTTCCTCCTCCCCAGTGCCAACCCTGCCCTGCTGCCAGAGGGCCCAGGCTGGGACGGAGAGGCTCCCCACACCCACCCCTTGCTGCTTCCCTAGCTGTGCCCTGTGTCTGCATCCCATGCTCACACGGTGGCTAATTCTGGCGTCTCATCAGACAGTAATTATGGGGGAATCAGCAGCGCTGTCATCGCTGCAGCTCGGCACCTGTCACCACGCCGCCATCCCCAGGCTGCTGGGATGAGACCGGAAGCTGAGGGAGGAGGGGTGCACTGGAGTGAGGGGTGTCTACTCCCTCCTTGCGTCTGCAGCCCCCACCTCCTTCAACCCTACCTACCCACAGGCATGCAATGCATGCCAGCCTGTAGGCTACTAGCCTCCCTGTTACCCAGGGCGGGCACTGAATGCATGTGTCATGTGTCACATGTACACACACCCATGACCAAACAGAGTGGGAAGGACACAGCAAGCCATGGCTCAAGTCTTGCCTCGGCCACGTGCCCTACACATGACCCCGCACAAGTCATTGTACTTCTCGCTGTCAGGCTCCTCAACAGCAAAATGGGGGGAATCGCGTCTGCCTTGGGGAGACAGGAAGAAATAAATATGTAAAGTTTCTAGCACAGCACCTGGCACATGTACGATCACGTATTCACTCAGCAAACGATTAGTACACATCCACTGTGTGCTGGGCCACGTGCGAGGACGCCAAGATAAATCAACCAATCACAGTTCAGCACGGTCACACTCGGGCTGCAGGAGACGCGGGCGTGCTGTTTGGCGCGTGCTGCTTTGCTTTGTTTTCTTTGAATTTTAATGCCGCGAAGGGGCACATGTGGTCTGTCCTCGCCACAGTCCCCACCATTCCCTGTTGCCTCACCCACTGCTTCACCGTGTCTTGCCCCCAAGAGTGAACCTGGACTAGCAGGCTGTGGTACCCAGAGCCAACGGCCATGAGAGATGTGACCCGGTGCTGGAGAAGCTCACGGGGCGGCCAAGGTGGTGCAGGAGGGGCCCTTCAGGGAGGTGCGGGCTACAGGAGGAGCAGGAAGGGGAGGTGGCGATGGGAGGGGGCAAAGAGGATTCACAGAAGCAACGGCTTCTGGAGACAAAGCTGTCCCAGGAGGTGCCTCCTGCTGTTAGGTCTCCAGGCCCCAGGCTTGGGCACCTCCCACTTCTCCAGAACCCTCCAGAATGCTCTCCTGGGTGGTCTTATTGGTGGAGCTATGATGTAAGACCACCTCCCCGTCTCACAACCAAGCAGCTGTCGCAACCGAGCCAGCCACGGAGTCACTCCCCGTCTCTGTGGGTCTGTTCCCCTGGCAGAATGGAGCTCTGCTAGCACCAAAAGCAGCTCTGCACGTGGGAACTCTCTAACGTCCAGTCCCCCTCCCCCTGCCACCCCTACTCCTGAGTCTTCCCAGGGACAGAACCAGGAATGGGGTTGGGGAGGAAGATGAGGTGAACCTCAGAGTTAATTTTCAGTGGCACGAGCCCTGCTTGTGGGACCGCAGACGTGAGGGGAAGGTGCACCGCTCTACACACAGCACGAGGGAGTGAGGCTAGATCTGAGCGAGGTTGGGGGAAGGAGGAGGAGGAGGGCTGAGGCTGCCGTGAGGGCTGATCTGTGTGACCTTGGGCATGTCACTTAACCCCTCGGGTCTGTCCCCGCCCCTGTTAATGCGACAAGAGCGCAGCGCTCACAGGATGGCTGTAAGGATGAAATGAACTAACGCATGGACAGAGCTTAATGTAGCATCTCTGGCTCATATGTTATGGGTCGTTAGTATTTGCATTATTACTAGGGATGACTTCTCCCCGCAAACTCAGCAACACTACATGAGCCCCGACCCCTTGCCAACCCTCCACCCTCCACTCCCTTCTCTTTCGGAGCCCACAGAGGGAGCCCAAAGGTCTCTTCTAGCCAAAACCAGCGTCCACACTGAGGGGCGGACCCACTGTGTCCACCTCCACGGATGCCTCCACCCCCATCCCAGGCGTCACTCTAACCATCCTTCACAGCCCTTGTCCAAAACCCACCCACATCTCATTCCACTCCGGGAGGAAAAGCAGGACGGGTTGCCACCCCTCTTTACAGATGTAGAAAGTAAGTCTTGAAAGGTATGGAGCCCCTGCCTGTGGAAAGATTCCCAAGAGTGGGGTGCAGCAGGGGAGCATTCAGGCCTCAGGGCCGAGGTGGCTCATCACTCCGGCCTCCTCCTGGCAACAGCAAGGATGGGGAGGGGGGGGAGGGAGCGGCACTGTTGCTCTTTTAGGAAAACGGCAATTTTAATTAAGAGGCAGACGAACGAGCGCTCTGCATTTTGTCTCCGAGCAAAGTTATTAAAAAGCCATCAAGGCAGAGGCAGCCCCAGTGGCAAGGAGGGCTGCCTCCCCAGGCCGCCTGCCCGGATTGGGGCCAGAGCATCCTGCAGGGAGCCGACAAGACCCGGAGGACATGGAGGCACAAACCACCAAGACGGGATTCTGCAGCCCCTCTCCCAAAGCGGGGGCAGGGCGGCGCCCGGACAGTACCCAGGGCACCGCCTGCCCAGCCCCGGGGCAGGCCAGGACCAGGGAGGAGGGACAGAAAGGGAACCAGCCATTGGGCAGGCCCTGCCGCGGGCCAGGCTCTGGACTGGCCACTGCTCTCCCTTTCCTCTGAGCAATGAGCCTGGTAGGTGTTCCGGCACCATTTACGGCAAGAACATGGAGGCTCAGAAAGGGACAGCGGTCTCCCCAGGCCACACAGCGAGGAAAGGGCTTTAATGAGGTTTGGAATCCAGGTCAGGCTGACTCTCAAGTCCAGGACTCCAGGTTGCTGGTCCTGGCACAGAAGTGGGGGGTGGGCTCCCTGCCCATTCTCCCTCCCCCAGCCTGGGCTCCCAGAGGCCCTCTGAAGTGGCCTCAGTCCTGGCCCAGCAATGCTGCCCATAGTCCCCAGGGTCACCATGGACTTGAGGGGAACTTGGTCTTCTTGCTTGGGGGCGAGGGGCACACTACGAGAGGGGTGTCATTGGGTCATGGACACTCTATGAGGACACAAGGTACAGAGCATCCGCCAGCAGAGGGAGCAGGGGCGGGTGGGGCATCAGTGGACATAGAGTCATGGCCCTGGGAAGGGTTGGGCACACTACAGTCAGCTGGCCAGGCCACGGGCCCAGGCCCCACAGCTGGTGAATGCAGACAACCCCTTAAACTCTATTGGCCACTGTTGGGCTCTGAGCCTAGCCCAGTGCCCGGCACAGAGAAGGCATTCAGTAATTCTTTTTTTGAATGAATGAGTGGGTGAATAAATGAAGGAATGAACGAAGGACTGAAGAAATGAAATGAGATCTCAGGTTCACAAGTATCTATACACTAAACAAAGACGTACAGAGGTCAGACGAGGTCCCAGCTCCTCCCACCCCCTGCCTTCTGGCCATGGCGGGACCATGGACTTCCTTCCCCTCAGGAGAAGGGCCCCTTGCTCCTGACACCCTCCCCCAAGGCCACCAGTCCCCTGGGCAGAGGGATTCTGTCTCCTCTGCCCTCCCCCGTTACGGGGAAGCTTTGCCACACACGCTAACTCACCTGCGCACACATGCACACGGACGCACTCTACCGGGCCAGGTGCCCTCCCCAGGGTCAGGTCTCTGCTGTCCCCTCCCAGGCGAAGGTCTGGCCCACCAGGGATGGCCCCCTCCCCCACTCTGGCCTCTAGGCTGGGGAGGGGCACCTGGCTGAGGGGCAGTGGGAGTGGAAGGGTGGGGGAGGCCTCCCTCCTGGCTTACGCACCTGGAGACTTTAAACAGAGGGAGCAGAGTCCTGGAGACTTCCCTCCCGCTGCACGCTGGAGCCCTGGGTGAGGGACAGGAAAGGAGGAAAGTCGTGAATGAATGCCCAGAGCTGGGGGAGAGGCGGTGGAGAGAGGAAGGGGCTGGGCAGGGCTCCCAAAGTGGGCTGGGCAGGGGCCTTGGGCCATGGGGGACATGGGGGCTGGGACAGCCAGGCAGAGCCTTAGGGGCAGTACCTTTGGCGTCCCTGGGGGCTGAGGAGAAAGGCAGACCAGAAAGTGGGTGTTGGAGGGAGAACAGGGGCTGAGGGGGCAGACACTGGTGGGAGACAGACAGGAGGACAGACAGCAGGACAACACAGAAAACACAGGGCCCCCAGAATGAGGTCCCCAGGACAGACAGCCTACACGCTGGTTCTCCTCCCAGAAAGGGAACAGACGCTCTCCTGGGATGCCCACACTAGACCCTAAATGACAGCACCTCGGAGGGCTCATCTGCCTCCCCCGCCAACGTCACCCTGTTCTGGAAGGTGGGTGGGTGCAGGGTCAGGACGGCCTGCTGTCATTGCTCCGCTCACAAGCCTCTCCCAGCCCGGGACCCCGGTCTGCCCCACTCAGCCCCTAGCCCTGAGGAGGGCCCCCTCCCCTGACTGTAACAGCAAAGGCCTTTATTTCACACCCAACACGCAGGCACACACTGTGAGAGGGGCCGTGCAGAAAAACGGCTCCCCGGCCCCACACTGCCCGGACCCCTGTATCTCCCTTCTGCTCTACACCCGCCTGACCCTCAGACTGCCTCTTCTCGCCCTCCAGGGCGGTCCTTTCTATCTGTCCTCTCCCTCCCTCCTGCTGCAAGAGTCACCCCTGATTCCCGGCTTCACTTTCTGCGGTTTCAGTGACCGGTGGTCAACTGCAGTCTGAAAATACTCCATGGAAAATTCCAGAAATAAACAATGCACGCGTTTCCAACTGCGTGCCTTCCCAAGGAGCACGATGAGATCGCGAACCCTCCTGTCTGTCCCACCTAAGACGTGAATCATCCCTTTGTCCAGTGTGGCCACTGTGCACGCTCCCCCCGGGTCAGCGGCAGTCTCGTTATCAGATCCACCATCCACCGTCCCCATATCGCAGAGCTTGACACAAGTAACCCTTATTTTACCTAATACAGGCCCCAGATCATTCCCACGATGACTTTTTCAGTGTGTCGTTATGTTTTATTATTAGTTATTAGGTTAATTTCTTACTGTGCCTAATTTATAAATTGACCTTTATCATAGGTATGGATAAGAAGGAAAAAAAAACATAATATATAGAGGGTTTGGTACTATCCGTAGTCTCAGGCACCCACGGGGAGAACTACTATATCTGTCTATTGCCTCTGATCCTGGGGCATGAAGCATTAAGACCAATCCTGCCTGGAGATACTGTAGCCCGGGCATCCTTTTTGGCTACACTTGGCTGGCCAGACCCATCCATACCCACATCACGTCTGGCTGCCAGCATTTGCAGAGCCCCCTGCCAATCTCATAGTTCCAATTTTCCCACCGATTACCCAAGACGCAGGCGTCCCAGGGAGAAACAACTGTCGTATCCAGATGTTGAGACATTGACTAGGGGAAGAAATCAAGAATGCTCACTAACGCGTCTAGCCCCAGAGGGCTTCCTGGGTGCGGCAGTGGGGGTTGTGAGTGGGGCGTGGGCAGAGGGCCACCGGATAGGGGAGAGTGAAGAATCAAGGGGGGAGCGAGGCTAGCTTCCTTCTCACCTCCAGCAGTAATTGGCAGCCCCAGGGGCCTAGCCCCAGACAGGCTGAGATCTAAAACCCAAATCTGGTTTTCTCACAGAAGCCCATTCCTCCAGGGAGAATGGTCGCCCATTCAATCATTCAATTGGATAGAGAGGAGGAAGATGAAGACAGAGAAATTAGTACTTATTGCAGGGTTACCATGTGCCAGGAACTGGGCCTGTGGCACCTCATTTAATCCAGGTTCCCACCCAGCGAGGACACCGCCGTGATCGGCCCCAATGTACAGAAGAGGACGCAGAGCTTCAGAGAGGTGGAGTGAGTCAGGGCTTCCCAGCCCGGACCTGTCTGGCTCCAGAACCTGAGCTCTTGACTACTGAGCTAAACGGCCTCCCATCCATTCTCCCGTCTTGGCTGTCTCCCACTCAGTGCCCTCTGGGAAGTTCTGCTTAAAGTCTAACTTCTTCCTGTCCCATGCTTCCCTATACACTGTTTCTTAAGGACAGTAAGTGGCAGTGAAGGCTTTGCCTCAGTATCTTTCTGCTTCGTCGCAGGGGCGGGAGGCAGAGGATTCTAACCCTGAGCTGCTGATGGGCCAGAGACCAGGGGAAGGAGGCGAGCTGTTGGGTTCGGGAGAAGTGGGCCCCGGATTTCCTGAGCTCCATCATCCAGTGACTTCTGGCTCTCCAGGAGCCCCTCTCCTCCGCCCCCTCCTCCAACATGGAAGAGGCTCAGGAAGCCCCTCAAATGCCTTCTTGCTGTGACATCCAGAAGTCCCCTGAGCATCTTGGTGAGGGAGAGCTTAACAAGTCGGGGGCTGGCAAGTCCTAAGGTCCCTCACCTTTCCTCAGAGCCCTAACGTTCAACTTAAGAGGCTGGGACAAGAATGGGGATCCATCAAGCCAGCCTGCCACTGGGCGGGACCGAGTAGGCAGGGAACCGCCAGGACAGCAGGCAGAGAGGCTGGGCGTGTCTGCAA
>NW_006298628.1:3884349-3884657 GCF_000327345.1 Myotis davidii
TGGGAATGGTCCCTCCAACTCCTCACCCCTTGGAGAATCCTAAATCTCAGGCTCAGGGAGGGTCTTCTCTGAGTTCAGAGACACCTGTTCCCACTCCCACACCAATTATTAAGTGTTTATTATGTGTCAGGCACTGTGCCGGACATTTTCACCTATTATTTCATTTAATTTTCACAACAATTCCATGGCATGAAACTAATCTTCCCCTGGGACAGTCCCTCCCTGAGACTAAATCTAACCTGATCCCTCTGGCTGCGTTTCCTCAGGCCCAGTTCTCCTTGGTGGTGAAGGTCATTTTGTTTCCTGCC
>NW_006298628.1:3889288-3889781 GCF_000327345.1 Myotis davidii
AACAGCAACAGCCACGAGAGGTCCAGCCAAGCTCCTCAGGTCATCTCGAAGGTCATGCCAACCAGGCCCCTGCCCCTACTACTCAGGTCAAAGGTCATGCCAACCAACCACCGGCCCCTAGCCTACTCATGCTCATACACACCCAACATCGAGGAAAAAGATGCAAAAATACCACCGGAGCTCCCCACCCCGGAGCAGCCACCCTCCGCACGGCCGCCCTTCACACACCACAGCCACCAGGAGATGTTCCTTCCTATCTAACCTCCATGCCTCCGACTGCAGCGTGGGCCTGCTTCCTCTCAAGCTGTCCTGTGCACAGATGGGGGAGGGGGAGAAGAACAGGTTTCCCCAGCCTCCAAACCCTTCTGTTTGCCCAGCAGCAGCACAGAGGATGAGGGCAGGGTGTCCCAGGGTGGCTGGGCCCTGAGCCCAGTGCGCGCGTGGGGCATGAGGGGTACAGTGAGGAGCCGAAGACGGAGTGTGGGAGAAACCG
>NW_006298628.1:3889808-3890892 GCF_000327345.1 Myotis davidii
AACTCCTCACCCCTTGGAGAATCCTAAATCTCAGGCTCAGGGAGGGTCTTCTCTGAGTTCAGAGACACCTGTTCCCACACCCACACCAATTATTAAGTGTTTATTATGTGTCAGGCACTGTGCCGGACATTTTCACCTATTATTTCATTTAATTTTCACAACAATTCCATGGCATGAAACTAATCTTCCCCTGGGACAGTCCCTCCCTGAGACTAAATCTAACCTGATCCCTCTGGCTGCGTTTCCTCAGGCCCAGTTCTCCTTGGTGGTGAAGGGCATTTTGGCTCCTGCCTTAGAAATTCCCACCATTACTCAGTGGCCCCACATTATCTCCTCCAGGCATCAGCCTTTACCCCAGTGTTTCCCCCATGTGATGGGCATTATAGGGGTGAAGGGCCCTGAGGCAGGACTAGAGGCCGGGATCAGGGCACTAGCCTATGCCAGACACAGATAGAGCACACGCCAGGTGGCTGGGAGGAGGCCCAGAGGACAGGCCCCATGAGATCAGGCTGGGCCAATGGAGGTGGGGGAAGAACTGAGAGCAGTAGGCTCTCCCTCCCTCCTTCCCTGATGACATCTGTGACCTTTGCAGTGTGGTAACTAGGTAGGACCCAGAGATGCAAAGATCTAGTTCTCTCTCAGTGACCATCTCTTAGGTCCAAGCTCCAACCCACACCTGCCCAGAGCCCAGGGGGCTGAGCAGAAGTGGGCAGGGGCGCAAGGCCGCAGGACTGGCCCTGGGCTGTGGGTGGGAGCTGAAGCCAGAGGATGAACTCTCATACCTAGCTCAGCTCCTGGCATCCAGAGGGCACTCAGGCCTCCTGGTACAGAAGGGAGACTCCCAAGCCCACCTGCCAGCCTCATGGGTTTCTACACACCCTATGGTAGCCATGGGCACCTTGAGTGAATTTACACACCACGTGGCTTTCCTGTTTGGACCTTTTAGGGCAAAAAGGATGAGGGCAGGGGTCCCCTCCACTAGGGTTTTCCCCCATCCAGCCTCCAGCACGGCTGGAACACAGGGGCCAGACCCACCTCCCCAGGGGAATGCTCAGGCCTCAGCTTCTGACCATTCCCAGAAGAG
>NW_006298628.1:3891385-3895207 GCF_000327345.1 Myotis davidii
AGCAGGGAAAGCATGGGCCAATGGGCAAGGGGAATGGGAATGGTGGGTGGGACTCTGGTCCCTGTGGGTGGCACCCTCTGCCTTCAAGCAGGCATCATTAGGATATGCAAAGCATATGCAAATCATCCAGAAGAGAGACACGACTCCGGTGGAATGTCAGAAGAGACCTTGAAGATGATCCAGCCCATGCCTCCTCCTCCGTTCACAGGTGAGGAACAGAGGCCCCACCAGGAAGGGACTTGCTCAAGGTCATTCAGACATTTGGGCAATGAGGAAGGAGACTAATGAGGGCTTTACTCAGTCCAGTGCTCTTTCCATGGCCGCCTTATCTTTCCTGTGGGGGGGTTGCAAGGTGGCAAAGGGAGCACAGGGTCTCGATGGGGCTCCAAGGGGGCCTATCAAAACCCCACCTTCCTGCCTCTGAGCCTGGAGATGGTGTGGTGAGTGTGAGGGGAACAGAGGGCAGAGATGCCCGGGAGAGTGGGTGACCAGACGGGTGGAGGGGCCAGAGCCGGAGGCACTGTTTTCCTGCAGCCAAGCAGCAGAAGGCAGCCGGACTGGAGCGTCTGAAGCCAATGTCAGGGCAAGGTGCCTGCTGTGGTGTGGGGAGGGGATGACGCCCTTACACACACGCACCCCTAAGTGCCCAGCAGCCCCTTCCGCCTGGACTCTGATGACCGTGGCACCTGACAGACCACAATGAACCCAGGCCCTTCCTTGGCTGCTGCCGCCTTCCCACCCCCCACCCCCCAGCTTGGTTTCTCAACCTTCCAGACAGTCCTAGAAAGCAGGACTCAGGCTGGGGAAAGGAAGACAGACAAATGGGAGGAGCCAGACTGAAAGGAAAAGGGGAGACTGAGGAGCAGAGGGGGAGACAGGGGGGAGAAAGCATGAAGGGCAGAGCAGGAGAAACAGGGGCAGAGGGAGGGGAGGTCACGAGGAAGGAAGTCGGGGAGACTGAGGGTCATGGAGGGGACTGTGGGAGCAGCGGAGCAGCGAGGGGAGGGCTCCCAGCCTCTGAATCAAAGGACAAAGCTGGAGCCTGGATATGGGGCACAGGAACCCCATGGAGGCCTGGGGCTTTCTGGCAGGAGTTGGGGACCATGCCCCTGCCCCTCTGCCCACCTCCCCAGCAACTCTCCAGGCTGCCAGGAAATCAGTCCTCCCTCCTCTGCCTTCTTCCCTCCCTCTTTCTATCCCTCCCTTTCTCCTCCCTCCCTCCCTCTTCCTGGGGCTGGGGGGGCGGGGGGGGGCAAGCCTGCTTCCTCGCCAAATCCAAAGCCTTCATCTCTGCTTTTCAGAGCCAGGCATGAAAGAAGGGGAAGCGAGTGCAGCCCTCAAACCGCTGACGGCCAGATTTTTATTATCTTTGCTCCAATAGGCCCTAGGAAGTCAACAAGGGAATCTTCAAAGAGCATCTCCGCGGCTCACTGGAGCCGGCACCTGCACTGGCCCACTCACGGCAGGCAGCCAGAGCCTGGGGGACACGATCTGTCCCCCACCTCCCCCCAAGCCCAGAGCCCAGATCCGAAGCTGCCAGGAGCCTCACCCTCAGCCTCCGTGCCTAGGCAAGGGCCACTTGGCCAGGCAGCCGGGCTCCAAGGCCAGGCCCAGGGCCGCTCGGCCTCAGAGACAGCCTCTGCCCCTCTCTGGACCTCGAGGACACAAGCGAAGGAGGAAATCAGATCTGCTTGCCAGGGCTCGGAGGAGATAAGTGCTTGGGATTCCTAGAAAGAGAAGCTTTTGTGGCAAGCCCTAGATTCCTCCCCAGATCCTTCCCCTGAACTGTCTGCCTGCCCCACCCCCACAGGCCCCTCCGTGGCCTCCTGACTCCCCCTCCTAGAAGCCCTCCCAACCACAGCTGCCCCTCCACTCCTGAGCTCCAGGCCGGCTACTCGGGATGATCCTGGAACCCCAGATAGCTCCCTCCAGACAAATCCTCAACTCCACCTGCCTTCTTTCCCCAAGACCTAACCTGGGGTGGGGGTGGGGCTAAAATAAACCTGCTACTTCAAAAGACCCTCCCCTCCTAAGCTTGGATTTGTCAGAGAAAGCCAAGGTTGGCACTGGGCAGATGGCCAGCGGCACCCCAATCCCTGCCACCACCCGCGCGCCCCCCCCCAACTCTAACCACACCATTGAGGTCAATGCCTGAAGCCAAAGAAGGAATCAATGGTTCTAATTCAGCAGTTCTCAACCTGTGGGTCGCGACCCCTTTGGGAGTCGAACGACCCTTTCACAGGGGTCGCCTAAGACCATCGGAAAACACATATGTAATTACGTATTGTTTTGTGATTAATCACTATGCTTTAATTATGTTCAATTTGTAACAATGAAAATACATCCTGCAGATCAGATATTTACATGATGATTCATAACAGTAGCAACATTACAGTTATGAAGTAGCAATGAAAATAATTTTATGGTTGGGGGTCACCACAACACGAGGAACTGTATTAAAGGGTCGCGGCATTAGGAAGGTTGAGAACCACTGTTCTAATTAAACCCTTTTTCCAGGATGGGTTCCTGGCCAGAGAGAGAGAGTGAGAGAGAGAGAGAGAGAGAGAGAGCATCCGAGCTGTGCATCCCAGCACCCAGCCCCGTTTCCTGCAAATCTTTAAGAAACCTGGAGTCAGGTCTTGAAGACCCCAGAACCCCCACATTAGGCTACAAAGCAAGCAGCAAGCCTGGAGTTGGGGCATCTCAATCCCAGGGACCCTTCCCCTATGGGAGCTCCCCCTAACACTCAGCACAGCCTGAGGACCACAGTTGCTTCTTCCAGACCCCAGAGCACACGGGGGACCCGAGTCCCCATCCCAGCCCCCAGGGTCATCATGATAATGGACCATCATGGTGAGGACGGAAGCAGCAGGGCTGTGGGGGCCCTAGACAAAGACCCTCTTGTCCCCAAGGAGGGGTGGCAGGAAGCCAGGGCAAAGCCTTTGCACTTGTTGCCAGCAGTGCCTGGGTGCCAGGCAGTCTGGGGTGTGTGTGGGGGGTCTTATTCTTGGAAGCCCCTCCCTCCCCGGAGGCCCAAAGCCCTCACCCCCATCCCTGGCGTTGACACCAGGCCATCAGCTAAGTCTCTGCCCCCCAACAGCTCTCAGCTTGCCTGGAGCCCTCCTTCCTAGGTGAATGCCGGTCCAGACACCTGCCCACAGGAGCCCCAACACCAACCAGAAAACAGCCAAAACCCTCACACCGAAACCATAACTGCCCTCCGCGTACCTACAAACACACACCCTCGCCAGAAACCACCACCGGCACAGCCACCGCCAATCATGACCGAGCCTTATGTTTTCACGGTGTCCGTCTCCATCGAATGCATCATCAGTTCTTTAAGATCGCCGACAGAGATGCGGAAGGGAAGGAGGGAAACTGAGGCACGGGGTTAGGCAGCAAAGCCGCTGGCTCAAGGTCACCCAGACCAAGATATCCACAGTTACACACACGGTCCCAAGTGCTCGAACCCCACGCCAAAAACACATTCAGACCCGCAGCCTGAAAGTCCGTCTGGTCAGCTACTCCCCACTCCCAGCCCTCCTCGGGTTCCCAAACATCTTCTGAAAGGCTTCAGCCAGGAACCCTCAGCTCAGGGACCCCTCTTCCCTTCAAGTTGGGGGCTGCCAGACCTCCTGGTTTCACAGTCTTGGGGGAGAGCGAAAGGCAGTCCGGGACCCCCTCCTTGCACCATCGCGGCTCCTGCTCACCTGGCTCCCTTCGGCCCCCGGGGTCCTTCGGTCCGGCCTCCTCCCTGGGAGATCGGGAGCTGCCCTCAGCCGTCCGCTCCCACCAGGCCAGGGCAAAGCGCCGCAGGCACTG
>NW_006298628.1:3895348-3895945 GCF_000327345.1 Myotis davidii
GCTGGTCCGGGAGCTTCTGACGTAGCAGGGGGGTGCGTGGGAGGGGAGGGGGAGCTGCGGCGCGTCCCTCCCCAGCCCCGCCCTCTGCCCCTCCGCCTCCAGCGGTTCCTAACTCCACACTAACCCTAGATGCTCTGCCCAGCTGGGGGCGCCCTCCCCTGCCCTCTTCAGGGGAAGGGCTTAAGAGCAAATAGCCCCTCCCCGGCCCCTCCCTCTCACGGCCCCTCCCCACCGGCCAGCTCAGCTGGGAGCCGGTCCCCAGTTTCTGCAACTGCTGCCTCGGCCCCGAGGTCTCCAGGGCTGGGGCCTCGAGGTGAGGAGGGTGGGGGTGGGGAATGCAGGCTTGTATCCTGGCAACACAGCCAACACCAAAGCGCACTCGTCCCCTTCCTTCCCTGGGGGACGGGCTCAAAGCGCTACCACCACCCAAGTGCACCCACCCCGTTCTGGGACCGGAGGAAGAGGCCTCTGCTGCTCCCCGACTTCTCCAGTGCCTTCGCCTCCCCTTCACCCTCCCCTTCCTCCACCCAGGATGGTCCACTCCCCTCCCCCACTGTCCTCAGCATCCATCCCCCTCCTCCCCTCCCCTCCCCTGCC
>NW_006298628.1:3896979-3901171 GCF_000327345.1 Myotis davidii
GCGGCCTCTGCTAGTGGTAAGGTGTGTAGGACCATCGGTCAAGTAGGGCCCTAAAGGAGGGCGCTTCAGCTCCTGCCCCTCTCACACTTCGCTTGGCCTCGCCATTGCCACCTCCACCTGAGCCTGCAGAAGCCAGCACTGTCCCACCCGCTCCGTTCTCCCACCCCCTCCTCCCTCCTACCCTGGCCTACCTGTGAGGTCCACAGACTTTTCCCACTGGGACCAGCACCGGCCCCTCCTCCTGTCTTGGTTGCTGGCTCCCTCTCTCCCTCCGGTTTGCTGTCCTGTGTCTTCTCTCCGAGCTTCTCTTGAGGAGGGGAAGGGAGGCTAAGTTCCCTGCCCCTTATCAGCATCCCCACGCAGGTTAGCTGATCCGGGAAGGGGCTCAGGACACCTCTTCGCTGCAGGCCTCCAGGCAGAGTGGCAGGCAGGCAGGGAGTTGAGAGAGGAGACCCCACCCCACCCAAAGAGGCCCAAATGACAAACCGGTTTCCCTACTTCCTGTTCTACCCAGTTGCAGCCTTACTCTGGGCTCTCCCACTTTCCTGCCCGCCCCCAGACCTGCCCCTGAAGCAGCCACATGCCTGGCTAAGGGCAAGTCCCTGATGCCCCTTTGAGATTAATCTCCAGTTGCAGTAACTCAGATGGCAGGGCCAGTGCGGGAGGAGGAAGGGGGCCCTTCCCAGCTCCAGCGAACAGCTCAGGAGGGCAGCCAATCTTGGACACACCGTTTGGGCACACGACCCCAGCAGTCGGCACCCTGACGTCTCCCCTCCTGAGCCAGCTGCCTCTCCCTCTGCCAACTGGACGGTGCCCATCTTTTGGCCTCTGAGTGCACAGTGGGCACTTGTCCAGCTCCCTGCCTGGCTGCCTGCCCAGGATGGGCATGGGAGGCAGCAGGCCCTGTGTAAGGGAGGGGTTGACAAGTGGAGGGGTAGCTTCCCCCTCAGCTGCATGGACACCACCTCTCAAGCCTCTCCAAGCCCCAAAGTTGGGGACTCACACTGCTGGCTCCTCCACATTCAGTCCCCCACTCAGTCCTTACACAGGACGCTGTCCTTTGCCCCTCCCGGGTGCCCCCATGAGACAAGGTCTCTTCCCTCCCCTACTTTGTGTCCGCCTAAGAGGCAGGGAATCAGCAGGTGCCTTACCCATATTCCTTCATTTAACCCTCTCACAACCCTGCAGAAGCGGGCGTTTTCAGCCCCATTTCAGAGAGAAGAGTTGAGGCTTAGAGAGGTATAGCCACTTGTCCAATATAAGAGTAGCAAAGCTGAAATTCAAGCCCAGATCTGCCTGACTCCACAGCTCCCAGCCTCTTTTCTATCAACATCACCATCTCCTAACCCTGTGGGCTGCCAGACGCAGGGACCAACCTCCGGCACAGGGCTCATGACCGACTGTATGGTGGGTGGGAGAGAGTGGGCTCTAGGGTGTGGCTGAGGGTTGACCTTCATTCATGTCAAGGTTAAGGAACTGGCCCTGGAGGACCATTGGAAAGACACTTGTCCTGCCACCTGGCGGTTTTGCTGTCCTTGTGCTGAATGACAAGAAGCCACTGCCTCGGGGACAGCGGGAGAGACTCCGTGAATTAGGCCTTGGACGTTAGAGACAGCTCCAAAGGGGCCAGCAGGCCAGGGTACCCATCGTTCCCCCACTAAGTTGCCCTCCTGCATCCTGAGGGCCCCCTGCATAGTGAGGCACTTAGGTCTGACTCAGGTAATTTTTGTATGTATGTACCTGACTTTGTAAAGACAATCCTTAACATTCCTGATCCCCTGCAGAGCTGTGAGCTCATCTGACTCCCTTCTCTCCTCAACTACTTCGTCCACACCCACCCAACCCAGGACGGTGGCCTCCACGTGTCCCAAGGAGGGGCGAGAAGGAAGACAGCTCCTGAACAGGAGCACAGATCCCAAGGCTCCAAGTGGAGCCACAGGGCAGATGGCCTGGCATTATCTACCCCTCATTGACCCCACCCGATCCTGTGCCCCCACCCCCAGCGAAGATAGATGCCCCCCCCCCCGTCCCATCAGATCTCAGAAGCAGAGGCTCCTGGGGGAGGGAGAAGACTGATCAGGGCAAGAGCAACACAGGTACGATTTTTCCAGATGAGAGATGAGACTTGCTCCTGTAAGCTGGCAGGGTGCCTGGCACAACCAAGGTGCCAGCTGCCTCCACCTGAGATGCCTCAGGTGCCACCCGCCCTCACTCTCATTCTGCAACAGGTAACTTCCCCCTGGCCCTCCTGCGTCTCTGGCTTTGCTCTCAGTTGGGAGGGCGCAGCTGGCACTGCCCACCTTGCCCTTCTTAGTCATCCCACCCAGCCTCCTCACCCGCTCCTGGGAGCCTGTGGAGGGAGGTTATGCGGGAGCACCCACACTCAGCCCCGCCTCTCCTTCCCCCAAGGTGCGGTTGGAACAGGGGCTGCACCTGGGCACACATCTGGACAGGAAGAAGGAGATGGGCCTGGAGTGGACAGAGAGGGGCGCATGGACCTCTGGGGAAAGGCACAGAGAAAGGGGTGATGTAGAAATTATGTTTGGACCCCTGCACTACTCTCTCTGCCACCTCCGGAGCCTCCCACCCAGATCCTCGAGAAAGCCTCCTGCCAGAGCAGCTATCGTCAGGCCAGTGCAGTGCATGAGCCCCTTTGGACCATCCAAACTCCAGCATGAGTAGCCTGAGGCAGTGAGGGGCTGGGGTTTGGCCCTGTTCTGGGGAGACAGTGACTAGGGTAGACGCTGGTGTGGGTGGGGCACTGAGGAGGAGGCGGGTGCTTGCTTTTGCCCAAGGCCTGCACTCTAGACCACAGCTCCTCTCCTACTCTCCCCTGCCTCTCCCCGCCTAGGGGAGATGAGTGAGTGGCCATAAGTTTTAAAAGACCCTCCTGCATTCACAGGGGCTCCTCTGCTCCCCTGCTTGTTATTGTAATGAATGCTAATAAAACTCAATAATTGATGCCCTCATTAGCACATCAAACCGACTTTCTGTGGCGAGAACGTGGACCGCGGTTCCCTGGGGTCCTGAGTGCTGCCAGCCCCTCCAGAGAAACTCACCTGGGGCCTCCCGCTGGGAGGGGCCGATAGAGGCGCTGGCTGGCGGGCAGAAGCGTAGGAGCCACCCTCCGACTGGGAATTTTCTGGGCTCGGGCTCTGTCTCCCCTGTCACCGGGCAAACAAGGTCCTATCTCTCCATAAGACAGTAGCCAGGTTAACCAGGGCCCCCCTCATGGCAGGGCAGTGGCTCTTACACTAAAGTGAGAATCAGAATCACCCAGAGGGCCTGTTAAAGCAGGGTGTGCTGGTCCCACCCCCAAAATTTCTGATTCTCTGAGTTTGAGGAAAGGCCCGAGATTTGCATTTCTAACAAGTTCCCAAGTGCTGTTGCTGCTGCTGTTGGTCGGAAACCTCACTTGCAGGACCCATGGGGCAGGGGCTGGCGTCCCCCCCTTGCTGTCCCACCTTAGGGCTTTGCCTGCTAACGTGGCTCAGCTGGCCTGTCCCTGCTGGGCCTGGCGCATGGGGAGTGGCCTCCCCTTTCCTCAAACTCCCACCAAGGCCACGTCCTGCATAAACGCCCTTGACAACTCCTTTCTCCCCAGACCTTGACCATTGATCCTGATGGACAGAGATGACTAGAGCTGGATCTTTTCTTTTTTAATTTTTTTGATTGATTTCAGAGAGGAAGGGAGAGGGAGAGAGAGACACATCAATGATGAGAGAGAACCATTGATTGGCTGCCTCCTGCACACCCCAACTGGGGATGGAGCCCGAAACCCCGGGCATGTGCCCCTGACCAGATTCGAACCTGGGACCCTTGAGTCCACAGGCCAATGCTCTATCCACTGAGCCAAACCGGCCAGGGCTGGGTCTCCTTTTCCCCAGCTGCTTGGCACGAAGCAGGGGCGCTGCAGACACAGGTGGGTCTCCTCTCCTGGGAGGAGGGGGGAATAAAGGTGAGGGAGAGACTTACCCACACTCCTTCACTTTGGGTGGCCTACCAGGGCCTAAATGGGGAGAGGAACTCATGGAAACAGCCCATGAACATGCAAGCAGCTCCCTACCTCCTTTCTTCCCACTCAGTTCTAGGATAAGAATTGTCTTTAGGGCCGAAACCGGTTTGGCTCAGTGGATAGAGCGTCAGCCTGCAGACTGAAAGGTCCCAGGTTCGATTCAGGCCAAGGGCATCT
>NW_006298628.1:3901202-3919249 GCF_000327345.1 Myotis davidii
CATACCTGCTCTTTCTTCCCACTCAGTTCTAGGATAAGAATTGTCTTTAGGGAGTGAACTGCAGCCTTAGTGCTCTTGGTGGGGGGTGAATAAGACTGAGACAAGAATGTAGGGCCTGGCCGGTTTGGCACAGTGGATAGAGCATAGGCCTGCGGACCCAAGGGTCCTGGGTTCAATTCCAGTCAAGGGCACGTACCCCGGACTGCAGGGCCCCAGGTTTGATTCCGGTCAAGGGCACATGCCCAGGCTGCTGCGGGCTCAATCCCCAGTAGGGAGCGTGCAGGAGGCAGCCGGTCAATGATTCTCTCTCATCATTGATGTTTCTATCTCTCTCTCTCTCCCTTCCCCTTCCTCTCTGAAATCAACAAAAATATATTTGTAAAAAAAGAATGTAGAGATGGAAGGGGAGGGGAGAAGCATACAGGCAGGAGTGGGAAGAGAAAATGAGGGATGGACAAAAACACAGGAGAAAAGGAGAGAAGAGGGGAGATTAAAAAAAGAGGGTGGTGAGAAGAAGGCAGGGAGAGGGGGGGGAAGGAAGAGAGAGAATAAGGGTGTTGGAAGCCCAGAAAAGGGAAAAGGAGGAGAAGGAAGAAGAGGAGAGGGAACTGCAGCAGGAAGGAGTAGGGGGAAGGCGTCTGTCTCTATCCTTGAGAGAGTATATTGTGAGCTACCGGGGCCCACGTGGACCACAAGCCCGGCTCCTGCAAGACTACATCAGGCTTGGCTTTGAGGCTCTAGATTTCACCATCTGATCCACATGCCTGGTGAAAAGGACACACACACACACGCACGCACACACACACACACAGAGACACACATGTACACGCACACGCACACACAGAGACACACATGTACACGCACAGACACACACGCACACAGAGACACACGCACATGCACGCGCACACACAGACACACATGTACACGCACAGACACACACACGCACACACAGACACACACACATGCGCGCGTGCACACGTACACGCACGCACACACAGACACACACACACACACACACACACTGCCACTCAGGCCAGCAGGTGGGGGAACGACGCAGGCCTCGTCCTGACCCGTTTTACCCGCCCCAGCACCTGGTAACCATCTCCTTGCCTTCCAAGGCCACAGCAATCACCCATTTAATAATGAACATAGGTGGAGCCCCCATCTACTGCTGGTAGGAATAGGAAATGGTTCGGCCACTCTGGGAAAGCGTTTGGCAGTGCCTCACAAAATTAAACATAGAATTACCATATGACCCAACAGCCATGATGTCCTTCAGTGGGTGATGGATAAATGGTCTGTGACACAGCTTTACAACCGAATGTTGTTCATCCATATGAAGAAATGAAGTACTGCCGGTGGGTGTGGCTCTGTGGTTGAGCTTCGACCTATGAACCAAGAGGTCACGGTTCAATTCCGGTCAGGGCACACACCTGGGTTGCGGACTCAATCCCCAGTTGGGGGCGTGCAGGGGGCAGTCGATCAATGATCCTCTCCCTCACTCTTCCTCTCTGAAATCAATAAAAATATGTTTTCATGAAGAAATGAAGTACTGCCGGTAGGTGTGGCTCCGTGGTTGAGCTTCGACCTATGAACCAAGAGGTCACGGTTCAATTCCGGTCAGGGCACACACCTGGGTTGCGGACTCAATCCCCAGTTGGGGGCGTACAGGGGGCAGTCGATCAATGATCCTCTCCCTCACTCTTCCTCTCTGAAATCAATAAAAATATGTTTTTTTAAAAAAGAAGAAATGAAGTACTAATACATGTTTAACACGGATGAACCTCAAAAACATGTTGTAAGTGAAAGAAGCCAGACAGACACCAAGGGTCACATATTGTGTGATTCCATTTCTGTGAAATGTTCTGAATAGGCAAACCCGTGAAGAATTGTCGAGGGGGAGGGGAAGTGGGGAGCAGCTACTTCGTGCACAAGAGTTTCCTTCTGGGGTGCTGAGCCTGTTTTGGAACCGGATAGATTTGGTGGCTGCACAGCACGGTGAACGCCCTAAATGCCACCGAGTTGTTCACTTTAATTCTATGTTATGTAAATTTCACCTCCATTTTTTAAAGTAATAATGAAAATAGGCATTTTCCAGGGAATTCATCAAGCCAACTGCAGTTTCAGAGTCTACTGCCTTTGGAAACAGGAGCTCATGCCCGCACGAGACATGGTCTTCCCGGATGCCCAGGGCACCAGGCCTCTGCCCTGAAGACTGGAAGATGCTCACAGAACCCCAGGATGCAGTGTTCCAGACCCGCCCTGCAGCTCTGCAGCCGCCTCCTCTGCCTGGCTCCCGCCCCAAGGGAGGCTCCCTTCAGGTTCCTGCTTCCCTAGCAGAGCAGGTGGCAGATGTGTGAGCTGGTGCTGAGGCGCTCAGCTCCCCAACTTCGCTGACATCCTGTAGTCGGCCCCAGGGGCAGCCCCCCTCTCCGATCTCGCTCCAGTTTTCAGAAGCCCTCTGGCTTTCCTTCCCACAGAATTATTCTTATCACCTGCTAAATGGACTCCCTGCTCTCTGGACTCTCTTACGCCCCACCACCCCCTCTCCGTGTGCGAGGCCCTGGGCTGGCTCCCAGGGTGAAGCAGACACATTTGCTTCTCCCACTGCACTGCCCCACTAGGTCCTCCGCTCAAAGACCTTTTTCTTTTTAAAATATATTTTATTGATTTTTTACAGAGAGGAAGGGAGAGGGAGAGATAGATGGAAACATCAATGATGAGAGAGAATCATTGATCAGCTGCCTTTTGCACACCCCCCTACTGGGGATCGAGCCTACATCCCAGGCATGTCCCCTTGGCCAGAATCAAACCTGGAACCCTTCAGTACACTGCACTAAAGCCCCACTAGATCCTCCACTCAAAGACCTTTATAAATATATATATATATAATCTTTATTGATTTCAGAGAGGAAGGGAGAGGGAGAGATAGATGGAAACATCAAGGAGGAGAGGGGACCATTGATTGGCTGCCTCTTGCACAACCCCTACTGGGGACTGAGCCCACAACCTGAACATGTGCCCTGACCTGGAATCAAACAATGACCTCCTGGTTCACAGTTCGATGCTAAACCACTGAGCCACACCAGCTGGGCTCAAAGACCTTTAATGACCACTCCTTACAACAGGGAATGTGGACCCTGAACCCTTTGTGTCCTGATAAAAATTTTGCACCCTCTCCCTAGACAAATGAATACACATGCCAGTCCACAAGGAATTGTGGGTCCCCTGACCGCCACAGCCTATCCAAGGACCACTAAGGCGGGGCTGCTCAAAGTCAGTTTCCCCACCACTGCCTCTGCCCCCGGCCGCCCAGGTCCAGCTGAGTGTGAACGGCCTGCTAGTGCAGGCGGGATGCCAAGCACCGGGCTCCAAGGAAGGACTGTGGGTGACTCCCTGCCCAGAGATCATTAAGCCGGGATTAAGGGTGGAGCGCCTGCCCGGCCTGCTGGGAGCAGAGGGCTGGAGCAGGTGACCATGCAGCCCAGTGAGTGCACACCCTCGCCCAGGTGAAAAGGCAGAAAACTGGATTAATAAGGCAGGGCCCACAGCTTTACTGTCTTCAGAGTAATCCCCTAAATCAAGCCTTCGAGGAGGGCAAGCACGGACTAGAAACAGCCCATTTTGCTGATGAGAAAACTGAGGCCCAGAGAAGTTAAGAAACTTGGCCAAGGCTTCACAGCCGAACCAAGACTAGAACCCAAGCCTGCCGCCCCCAAGTCCAAGGCCCTGCCTCCTTGGGACGACTGGAACGTCCCAAGATAGGATGGAGGCCTCTGTCCTGTCCTCGGTTCCTCCACCAACTTCCCCAGGCCCTCTGCATGCCACTCCTCTCCACCAACACCCCAACCGCAGCTCCAGCACAGGGGGGAGTCCTGCTGGGAGAGGCTGCAAGTCCCTCCCCTGTCTGACAACTGAGCTGCAGGAAGAAGAAGGAGGTGGGAACAGGTCCCAAACTCCCATCTCACTTGTCCTCACCCGTCTCCGTCTCAGACTCTCTCGTGATAGGAAAGTAGGCCAGTTTGGAATATGTCACGGATATTTTCGACATCCCCATCTGTACTAGAGCTTCGCACACAGCCAAGTGGGGTGGGGCTGGAGCCTTCCTGCCGGATGAGGGGCACACCTGCTACCTCTGGGGCTCAGAGCCCAGATGGGGGCTGGAGACACACACAGGAGACCCTAAAGAGCACTGGGCAAGCGCCCAGCAGCCTGGGCAAGGTGGGCCCGAGATCAGCAGTGTCTGCCCTCTTACAGAGGAGCAGGAGCAGACAGCTATGACCTGTGGATCGCTCCCCACCCCCAACCCCCAACCTGGGGATGGAAGGAAGGAGCAATTCGTCCTGTGGGGAAAGGGGTCTGGAAAAGCTTTGATGGAAGAGGTGACTGACGTGTGAGTTGGGCTTGAGTGGGAAGGAAGCAGGACTTTGCCAGGTGAAGAAGATGGGGAGGGCGCTCCCGGCCAAGGGATGTGCTTGGGGCACGCTGCAACCCGAGTGCCCGGCTGGGGAGAGGGCTGACCAGGGAAGGGCAGCGAGAGAGACGGAAGGGGCAGGCTAGCTTTGGCGAAGGAGCTGTTCGTGGTGAATGCCCAGCTGTGAAGCTTGGGGTGCAGGTGCCTATGGAGGCTAAGGGCCATGATTCGGAAAGAACAGGTAGCCGCGGGCGGGCAGACGTTACCCAGGGTGAGTGAGAGCCCTCCTGGGGCCACCAGCCACCCTGACCGCAGCCTTGCCCAGTTTGCTGGAGGGGCACCTCTCGTGGTTGGGGGAGGGGAGGCCAATATGAGAAATGAACCCCTTGCAGAGGCGTTAGAGACCTGCCAGCTTACAGGGGCCAAGATCGGGTGGGGTTGCATATGGAGACACCTGGACACTGTGCTGATTCAGCACCTACTGCGGGTATTTGTGCCATGGCCTCATTAATCCTTACAACAAGCCCCAGAAGTAGACATGCTTTCCCCTTCTTATCGATGTGGAAAGTGACGTTCAAGTGCCAGGAGGTAAGGGAAGGGTAGGGCCTGGCTGGCGTAGCTCAGTAGTTGAGCATCGACCTAGGAACCAGGAGGTCATGGTTTGATTCCCTGGAGTGCAGGAGGCAGCTGGTCAATGACTCTCTCTCATCATTGATGTTTCTATCTCTCTCTCCCTCTCCTTCCTCTCTGAAACCAGTAAAAATATATTCAATAATAATAATAAAGGGAAGTGTAGGTCTCTTCCCCAAGGTCCCACAGCTTGTAAGTTGTATAAAAATTCCCATCTGTCAGTCCCAGAGCCCATCCCCTTCATCTCTCACCACCTCCCAGATAAGAGCCAGGGCTCCCTCCCAAAGAAATGACTCGCCAACCTTCACCCCTCGCTCACAGACTCCACCCCAGACCTGCTCCAGGGCCCCACACCAACCGGTAACAGCTACATCAGGTGAGAAAACCGGAGACTCAGAGAAGTGACTTGCCCAGGACACAGTGCTAATTAGTGGTGGCAGCAGGATTCAGATCCAGATCCCTTTTCACGCCTAATCACTCTGCCTTATTCCTCCCTAAGCTTCTTTCTTCCCCAGTTTCCTCTTCTGTGACGTGGGGCTGGGTTTGAGGGAGTGCACAGGGAGCTGTAAGCCACTCGGCTCAGTGCCTGACATTCACTCCACAGTTCACAGAGGTTTACTGAGCCCCTCCGAGGAGCGGGACGCTTCCTACATGTTGGGAGCTAACAGGAAACAGAAAGGAGCCAGCCCCTGCTCTCCTGAAGTGGAGACTAATTCAAGGGCTGAGAGGAGGGTGGGCCACAGGTGCAGAGAAAGCACTGAATAATTGCTCCCTCTAAGTCCTACCTCCTGGTGGTGGGAGCTTGGGAGTGTCACTCTGGTATTCCCTCCTTCAGGTTCTAGAAGACGGGAGGAACACAGAGCGGAGGCACTTTCCCCGGGGAAGGCTGGCCATGCATTGCTTCACTGCCAGCCGCCCAGGTGAGCAGCCCTGCTCCAGCCCCTGTGAGATCAGCAAGGCCCCTTCCTCCCGGCCATGCCTGGCCCAGGCTGCACCCAACTGACCGACCGTATTCGTATTTACATAAAATGTCAGTAGCCCGGCCAGAGTGGCTCAGTGGTCGGTCATCGACCTATGAACCAGGAGGTCCCTAGAATATTCTGATTTTTGAGATCACAATAGGTAAGCCTATATCTGTTAAGGAAAATGAAGCCTTGATTTAAAATCTTCCCACAACCCAGGCATGTGCCCTGACCAGAATTGAACCGTGGCCTTCTGGTTCATGGGTCGACGCTCAGCCACTGAGCCACACCAGCCAGGCTTGCATCTTTATTTTTATTTATTTATTTGTTTGTTTATTTTTGGTGCATCTTTATATCTTTATTTTTAAAGTGGGCTTCTTATGTGATGTAAGCCAGGGGTCCTCTCTGAGGTACAGGCCCAGCCCTGAGGGTCTGGGCTCTGTGAGGGAGGACAATTGGTGCATCCTAGGACATTCTGGGCAGCCCTTCCTTGGGGGGAACTGGCGCAGGACTGATGCTGCAGAAAACATTTTTGGTGATGTGACCAAAATTCAAGTTGGCAAGCATTTTAAGAACTGCCTGAGACGGCCAGTATTCGGCCTTGTTTTTTTCCTGCAGATCATGTGAGAATCCTTTCAGGCAGCAGTTCTCACCCCCGCCCCGGGGGTCAGGATTTGGGGAGCAGGGGCGGGAATCTTGGGACATGTTTGGTTGTTAGGACCAGGAGAGGGTGCCGTTGGGATCTAGGGGGTAGAAGCCAGAGCTGCTGTTGAACACCCTACAACGCACAGAACAGTCCCACAGGGAACGATCCAGCCCGAATGTTAACAGGACCCACGTACAGAAACTGCCCTCAGGCCTGGCCCAGCAAAAGGCGACTGTGTTGGTTCATGAGAACTTTAGATTTTAAATGGGCTTACATTTGTCGTATTTTTTTATTTAAAGGGAAGTTAAATAGCTGATTTTTAAAGAGAAATAAATAGCCCCAGCCAGTTTGGCTCAGTGGATAGAGCCCTAGCCTGAGGTCTGAAGGGTCCCAGGTTCAATTCTGGTCAAGGGCACATGCCCAGGTTGCAGGCTTAATCCCCAGTAGGGGACGTGCAAGAGGCAGCTGATCAATGATTCTCATCATTGATGTTTCTAGCTCGCTCGCTCTCTTCCTCTCTGAAATCAATAAAAAATACATTTTAAAAAAATGGATAAAGATAAATAAACACATAAAATGAAGTGAGCTGCTTGTAGACATCATATAGTTGGGTCTTTCTTTTTATCTGCCTTTTAATTGGATTGTCTAGACCCGTGGTCGGCAAACTCATTAGTCAACAGAGCCAAATATCAACAGTACAACGACTGAAATTTCTTTTGAGAGCCAAATTTTTTAAACTTCAACTATATAGGTAGGTACATTGTTATTCACTTAATTAGGGTCCTCCTAAGCTGGCCTTTGCTAAAAACGTCCTCAATCTGATCGAGGTACGTTCGCTGAGGTCGACCCCTTCCAACTCTCCCATCCACACTCATCTCGTATACTTGTTTCGTCCATCTCCTTTCCGAAAACCGACTTCTGCGCGTGGGCCAAGAAGTTTCAATCACACTGTACGTGCGCGCCCGCATGTGGTATTTTGTGGAAGAGCCACACTCAAGGGGCCAAAGAGCCGCATGTGGCTCACGAGCCGCGGTTTGCCGACCACGGGTCTAGACCATGGTTATTGATTGTGATTAACCATATGGTTGAGTTTAAATCTACCACCTTGGTTGCAAAACTGTATAAATTTACTAAAACTCAGGTAGACCACAGGCTCTGAGTCACCCCTCCTGTGCTGTGGCCTGGAGCCCACTCCGGTCTGTAGGCTGGGACGGCTGTAGCCTGTGGCTTTGCTCTCCTCTCTCAGGGCTCACTGTCCTGCCTGATTTCTAATATCTAAGTGCTATCATTTCATATGTTTTTGTCTATTTTTTTTATTGTTTAAAGTATTATATATGTCTCCTTTTCCCCCATTGACTTCTCCCCAGCCGCTCCCACCCCCCAGCACAGGCCCTCACCCCCTACTGTCTGTCTGCAGGGTGATCGGCAGGGCAATCGCGCCCCCCCACACACACCTGCCTTGGCCTGGCGCCGCCCACTCACCTGCTCCACCATCCTGCCGCTCTCCTCGGGGCCCACTGTGGCTGGCAGCGCCTCCACTGCCACCCGTTGCCAGTGCCGCATCGCCAGCACCCACCATGTTCTGCGCCACCCCCTGGTGGTCAGCACACGTCATAGCGAGCAGTCGAACTCCTGATCTAGGGGACAATTTGCATATTAGGCTTTTATTATATAGAATGATTGATTTTAGAGAGAGGAAGGGAGAGAGAAAGATCGATTTGTTGTTCCACTTCTCCATGCATTCACTGGTTGATCCTTGTTGGTGCCCTGGCTGGGGACAGAACCTGCAATGATGCTCCAACCCACTGAGCTACCCCACCAGGGCCAATTCTTTCTTTTAATAACTATTAGAGCCCTAACCGGTTTTGCTCAGTGGATAGAGCATCGGCCTGCGGACTGAAAGGTCCCAGGTTCGATTCCAGTCAAGGGCATGTACCTTGGTTGCGGGCACATCCCAAGTAGGAGGTGTGCAGGAGGCAGCTGATCGATGTTTCTCTCTCATCAATGTTTCTAACTCTCTATCCCTCTCCCTTCCTCTCTATAAAAAATCAATAAAATATATTTTTTAAAAAATAACTATTAGAGAATGTTCATTATCAGCAATGAGGAGTGTGTTTACGTTGATTGGGTTTTGCTCTGTGTATTTTTCTGTTTTCTTAGCTTTCCTTTTTCCTTTTTTCTTTTATTGATCTCGTTCATGCCGGGAGCCTAGCAGCCATGGAAATACACCACCCAGATGACACTTCAAGAGAGAATTTGCCATGAGGAGTGCTGTCAGCTGACAAACTTCAACTGCAACCCTGTCTCGATCTACTGCAGCATTTGAACTGAGTGACACACTTTCCCCAGGCAACTCCAGTCAATCACTGAGCCTGGTGAGGTGAAGGGGGTCCCACGGGGGCCGGAGGGGGGTGCACATTTCAGCCCAGCAGGCTCCTCTAGCGGTCAACCTTTGCTCTGAAGCTGTCTGAGACTCTCTCGGGGCTGCACCACAGTCTAACTCTTCCTACCTGACCATCCTTCCTTCCCCTCTTCTTCTTTTTTTAAAAAATATTTTTTTTATTGATTTCAGAGAAGAAGGGAAAGGGAGAGAAAAAGAGAAACAACAATGAGAGAATCATTGATGGCTGCCTCCTGCAATCCCCCCGACTGGGGGATCGAGCCTGCAACCCGGGCATGTGTCCTGACCTCCTGGTTCATAGGTCAACACTCAACCACTGAGCCACCCCGGCCGCGCCTTCCTGCCCCTTCTCCTTTCTCACTTACCAGTCCTGCACCTCAGTCTGCAGACCTTCCCTGCCAACTCCTGTTCCCTCTTCTCCTCACTCGTCACAAGCATCACCCCCAGTGGATCTCATGCGCTCCTACTGTAGCTGGCGTCTGTTTCCCGGAGGACAGGCACTGACACGGGAGCTTTCTTCCTTTGTCAGGTGGCTCTTGCTCGGCCATTTGTGTGTAAGGGGGAGGCATTAACCAGCGGGCGGCAAGTTCCATAGGCACGAGGGAGGCTTTTCTTAGTGGTGGATTTTGCTTTTCAGTCATCGGGCCAAGAGCCAGCGGTTTCACTGGAAATCCTCCAAGTGTTAGTATATGGGATTTTTCTGTGGAGACGTTCTGCTTCTGCAGATAAGAAACTTCTGGTCTTCTGACTGGAGGGAGCAAGCTTGTTTCTGCCCTTGCTGCGCAGGGCAGTGGTGGAGGGGTCAACGGCTCTTTCACGCCACGCCTCACCGCTGCCCCGCTGCCCCTCTACCCCTCTGCCCCTCTGCCCCTCTGCCCCCCTGCCCTCTGAATCCCTTTCTCCTTATTGTCTGTCTTCCTCTGTCCTGGCAGCTAAGTCTATGATTCTTCCCTGATCCACATCCAATCTTCCAAAACATCGCTGAAATCCTCTATCTGCTGAGATACCATTTTCTCTGTCCTTGTGGATTTATGCCTTCCTTCTCTCTTTACTACCATTTCAGCGGCTCTTAAAAGAAAAAGAAGATGCAATTCATCACCGTGAACAAGAAGCTCCCACATCTGCCTGACACTGACCGGCGGCCATCCTGGCTGCTTTGTGGAGAGCGGGTTGTAGAAGTGCAAGCGTAAAAGCTAGACGGTCCGTCCAGAGGCCACTGCCATGGCAGAGGTGAGTGATGCGGTGACCAGGACTGGATGGTGGCAGTGGAGAGGAAGAGAAGTAGATAATGCGAGCCGTATTCAGGCGATGGTTTTTAATATGACCACAACTTCTTTGAGATTCTTCCCTTCAAAACATGGAACTTAATTTTCCTCCCCCTGAATGCAGGCCGGACTTAGTGACTCATTTCTAACGAACAGAATACAGCAGAAGTAACAGTGTGTGACTTTCAACACAAAATCAGAAAAGGCATTGCAGCTTCCTCCTGGCTCGCTCTCTCTCGCTCGCTCGCTCTCTCTGTCTCTCTCTCTCTCACCACTCGCTCCAGGGGAAACCAGCTGCCATATTATGAGGACACTCAAGAGCTCTATGATGTCCAGATGGCAAGGAATGTAGGCTTCCTGCCAACCATCAGCACTAACCGAACAGGCATGTGAATGAGACCCCGTGGAAGCAGGTTCGCCAGCCCAGGCCCCACTTTTGAATGACTGCACCCCCACTGGACATCTTGACCGCAACCTAGTGAGAGACCCTGGGCCTGGTCAAATCGCTGCTGGATTCCCAACCCAAAGAAGCCCGTGTTAGCGAGATAACCAATGCCTATCCTTTTAAGACACTACGTTTTGGAAGTAACACGTTATGCAGCAATAGATAACTAACACAAGGGGTGAGGGAGAGAGGAATCCAAGACTGGCTCCGGAATGTTGGACTTACAGCAACTGCGTAAGTGACTGTGTCACTTACTGAGCAGGGAAGCCTGGGAGAGGAAAGGCATTTGAAACCCCCCAAGGTGGGTTTTGAGAAGCTCGTAGACATCCAAGTGGAGCTATCAGGCTGGTGTTATAAGCCTGCAAGCTGGAGAAGTAACGGCAGGCGGCTGGTGGTGAAAGCCATGGACACCCAAGGGAAGAAGCTGAGGGGTCCTGGGACCAAGCCCTGGGGTCCTGCAAACTCGAGAGGTCGGACAGAGAAGGAATCAGACGAGGAAGTAGTAGCCAGCAAGGCGGGAGGAAAACCAGAAGACAGTGGCAACTCGAAGGCGAGAAAAGAGAGTTTCAGGAAGGCAACAGAGATCCGCTAAGCGCAGTGGTCGGCAAACTGCGGCTCGCGAGCCACATGCGGCTCTTTGGCCCCTTGAGTGTGGCTCTTCCACAAAATACCGACTTCTGCGCATGGGCCACGAAGTTTCAATAGCACCGTACGTGAGCGCCCGCACGTGGTATTTTGTGGAAGAGCCACACTCAAGGGGGCAAAGAGCCGCGTGTGGCTCGCGAGCCGCGGTTTGCCGACCGCTGCGCTAAGGGACTGACAGCAGAGCAAGCAGCCCAGAGGAGCAGTTCTGCCCCAGTGACAGCTACTTCACAGAAACCCTGCACAATAGTAGGCACACAGTCACCGGTTCCTGAGTGCCTACCCATCGCCTGGCACTTGAATCAACTTTCTTGTTAAATCGTCACAGTCATTCCATGAGGTAAATATCATTACCCCCATTTCACAGATGAGGGGCTGAGGGACGGGGAGATTAAATCACTTGTTCAGGTTCGTATTGTTTGTGGAGTGGCAGAGGCCATGTTGAAACTCAGGTATGAGAGACCCCAAAGGCCTTGATTTTGACCACAGGGACGGGCAGGATGGGAGGGGCCTGGGGGTTTTTGTTTGTTTGTTTGTTTGTTTGTTTGTTTTGACATCTCACTACGAACAGGTTTCCTAAGTGATTTGTACGTCCTGAGGAACCTAAACAAATGTGGGCCCAACAGGTGGGCGTTCCCCCGAAGAGTCAGAAAAGAGAGAGAAAAGGGGCAGAGGTGGAAAAGGTAGGGGAGGGGGAATATGTGCCTTTGACTTTAAAGGAGCAACATGCAAATTATAGTCAAAGCAGCATGCAAATAATATGCAAATTCCTTCATGGATGAGCATCTGTTCTTTTTTGAGTCAACAGCTCAGGCACTTTTGGGTGAGGCCTCCTCAGCTTCCCCCAGGGCTGCCCAGGGTCAGGGTCCCCTGCGGGGTCTGGGAACTCACCTGGCGAAGCAGCAGGCGCCTCTCCCCAAGGCAAACCGGCTCCGGACAGGGAGGAGAGGGGGGCCTCCCACGTCCAGGTGAGTCACTGAATCACCCACTTGTCTGACAAATACTTGTAAAGGACCTAGAGGCAGATGAAGTAGACAAGAAGAAGACTCATTATTTCTAATTTCTGGGAACACAGTCTAGTGGGGGAAATAAATAGATACAGTGAAGCCTCCGGTAGCCTCTAGAGCAGTGGTTCTCAACCTTCCGGCCCTTTCAATACAGTTCCTCATGTTGTGACCCAACCATAACATTATTTTCGTTGCTACTTTATAACTGTCATGTTGCTACTGTTATGAATCGTCATGTAAATATCTGATATGCAGGATGGTCTTAGGTGACCCCTGTGAAAGGGTCGTTCGACCGCCAAAGGGGTCGCGACCCGCAGGTTGAGAACCGCTGCTCTAGAGTCTAGCCAAGTTTTCTCAGCCTCAGCACTGTGGGCATTTTGTGCGGGGCAATGTTGAGGGGAGCTGTCCTGTGCACGGTGGGATGTTTAGCGGCGTCTCTGGTCTTTATCCATTAGATGCCAGTAACACCCCCTCCCTAGTGGTAACAACCACAGATGTCCCCAGACATTGCCAGATGTCCCCTAGGGAGGGGGTGAGGGAACCAAAATCAGCCCAGCTGAGAACCAGGGCTCAAGACCCTACGGCTCTAAGCTCCTCGAGTGATTCAACACTCAGTGAGCTCCGGGCTCGCTTCGAGAACCCACGTTGTTCCATATTTTTGTACGTTAACGTTGGTGGAGGGCGGTCTTTCTGAAATCTCTCACCTAATTCCTTCCCACCCAACATGACCGTCCCTGGGCGCCCCAGGCCTCCGCGCTAAGCATGAGCTGCTACTCACTTTGGCCCCCAGAGATGCTGAGGAGCAATCAAGGTCACCCCCAAACTCAATGGCCCAGCCTTGAGTCTGCAGGCTTACATGTCTCTGCTCCACATCATTCTACTTCTTCTTCCCTTGTCATCGAGCTGCCGCCTATGGGACTGTCACTCACGCTCCTCTCTCTGCCGGCGCCCATGCCCTTTGATTGGCAGCTTCCAGGAGTTAAGAAGCACTGATTTTGCAGATCAGTGTTTTTCTCACTGTGCGCGGCCAAGCACTGGAGTCCTGTGGGGCCTTCAGAAGCCCCTGGGGGCCGCAGGAGGGGCGAGGGGGGGGCTTCGGAGAGGCAGGAGGAGGAACGCAGGCCTGTCCTCTGGCCCCGCCCTGGCTGCCGCCACAGCAGCTGGACCTTTCTCAGGGGCCTCGGAGACAGGAGGAGGAGCCGGGCCTTTCCCCCGGCCCCGCCCTGGCTGCCGCCACAGCAGCTGGACCTTTCTCAGGGTGGTGTCCCTCTGCTTCTGCACAGTCCTTTGGACAAACAGTCCGCAGGGTAAAAGGTGTTCGCCAGCCCTGGCCTCGATGGGGGGCATTGAGAAGAGCAGAGGGCTGGCCCGGCCAGCCGGCGTGGCTCAGTGGTCGAGCATCGACTTATGAACCAGAAGGGCACAGTTCGATTCCCGGTCAGGGCACACGCCCGGGTTGTGGGCTCGATCCCCAGTGCGGGGCGTGCGGGAGGCAGCCGATCAATGATTCTCTCTCATTGATGTTTCTCTCTCTCTCTCTCTCCCTCTCCCTTCCTTTCTGACATCAATAAAAATATGTTTTAAAAGAAGAGCAGAGGGCGGGCTGTGCTTTGGTGCGCAGCTTGCCAGTCGATCATGGCTGTCTGGAGGCCCTTTAAGCTTCCTCCCAGCTCCTTACTGGGTGGGTGATGGGGGTGCCCCCAGGAGGGTGTCACTTTACATAGAGACCAAGCCCTTTATGTCCATGGGCAGGGGGCAAATGGCCCCCAGAGGCAGACCAGGCCCCCAGGCTTCTGAATCAGACCACAGGCCTCTTCCTGGGAAGAAAAGGCAGGAAACCCCAGGCCTGAGGGCCTCACCCACCCAGAGAGCCGAACGGAGAGTGACCGCACTACAGTGGCCGCGAGGGAAGGAGTGAGGCAGGACCCCAGGAAGACCTTCCCAGCGTGGCCCCAGGGGAGGAGCCGTGGGAGCGGCTGCGGACCAGGCAGGAGCAGGAGCGTTTCCCAGTTCCAGGCTGAGGGATAATCACACCACCCTTCCCCCCACACCCCGTCCTGGCCTCTGCCCCTACCCGGGGCTCAGTCCTGAACAGATAAACCTCCAGGCGCTGAAACTTGGCAAGGGGTGGGGAGCGGGGCCTGGGGCCATGCCCTGTCCTGCCACCTCTCAGAGGCCCTTTCTGTCCGAGTCTTGCCAGGCAACAGCACAATGTGTGGGGATCTTGTTCCCAAGGGGATGGAGCAGGCTCTCCCTTCTCCCCGCAACCTCCAGGCCCCACTGAACCCTCTGGACACGGGCACAATCAAGCATTTCATGCCTCCCCAGGGTCAGGATGAAAGGCCTGTGTCTGTCTGCGCTCCCCTCCCCCACTTCCATCTTCCGATGTTTCCAATTGCCCTTGAGCCAGAGCCTCTTCTTTCTCCCTCCTTTCCCCCTCCTGCCTGCTAAATTCTTTACAAATATCTGGGAACAGAAGAGATTGCCTTTAATACTCAGCACCGCTAACTCAGGTCTCTAACCAGCCAGGGAGGGAGGGAAGATGCTAATGATCCTCTCCTGTCATTCACAAAAACCTGGAGAGCTCAATGACACCCCAAGGTCATACAGCACCAGCCAGACCCGCTGTTCTGCCCACCTCCTCCCTCCCACTCTGTCCTCCTCCGTGGTTTGCCTGGATCGGGGGTGACTTCCCACTGGAAAATCCCCAGGCACTGAAATGACCAAGACCTGGAGGAGCCACTGAACCTAAAACCCCAAGTTCAAATTAGAGTTCACCCTCCTAAGGGCTGTGTGTCCCAAGGGAGGGCGGCTCTCGGTGCAGGCTGCGGGTGCTGATCCCTGACATGTCCCCCCACTCCCACCCCCATGCCGAAGCCAGACAGGCAGCCAGGAGCTGGCGTCACTATTCTCCAGTCCCCACCGCCGCCGCCCGCCATCTCCCGTGAGCAACCATTCCGGGGCCTGACATTCTGTCGGCTTCACACCACCTCCCAGGGCCCCAGCCAGGAGCGCTTCCTGGATAAAATATTAAACATGCAAATCGGAGACAGTGCCTTAACGAGCGACAGACTGCACGACCACAGCCTGGCAAAGGAGACACACGCCGTCCGGGGGTGGGGAGGGGGGTGAGAAGTATATATAGATAAAGACTTCGGCTCTATCTGTGCAACGTGTGTATCAGGCAGAGAACAGCAGGGATGGAAAACTACCGCAGCAGCCTCCCAGCTGGGGTGGCCTGAGGTCGGCAGCGGGCTGGGGGGAGGCGGGCCGGGAGGATCCCCAAAGCAGAGAGCTCAGAATGAGGGGTGACAAAAGCCTTTTGTGCTTGGGCTCTGGGTGGAGGGAGACTGGGCATTTGGATTTGGAGAAGGAAGTTGGTTGGAAGCAAGGCCTCGGGGCGGGCGGGAGAAGAGAAAGATGAGCGAGGAGGAGGCAGAGGCCTGGGGGTCACCAGGACAATGCCCACGCCCACGGGGTGCCCGAGGCTCCTCACAGGTGCCCACATGGGCCTGGGCGGCATTGGCTCAGTGTGGTTCCACCTCGGTCCAGGTGGACAAGGGTGCTGTTCACACTTTTATGTGCACGTGAACACGAAGGTCTCGCCACAACGCAGGCAGCTCTGACTCAGGTCTGAGGCCTGGGATCCTGCATTTCTAGGAAGTCCCAGGGAATGCCGGTGCTCATGTCCACCAGCCCCAACTGAGCCGCGTGATCTAGAAGGAATTCGAGCAACACGGAGCTCACCGTGGCTCCGATAGAAAAGACGTCACCGGAGGCCCGAGGGGCCCAGGGTGCCGATGACGATGGTGTTTGTTGATGCTACCCAGCAGGCCAAGGAATTAGAACCATGTGGCACCTCCCTGGGCCCGGGCCGACCTGGAACTCCCAGCCCAGAGTGTCAGGGCTCCCACACCAACGTCCACACCGGCGTCCACAGGGCTCCAGACCGCCTGGAGCTCACAGGGCCCAGAATGACACGGAGGCCAGGGGGCCTTGAACCAACTAGTATGGAGCCCACAGGAGTTAGATGGAAATACAGCCCACAGTGGCCACGGGGTCTGATTGACTTGGAACCCACAAAGGACTCAGGTGATGGCCACTTTGGCCCAGGGTGACAGGAGCCCACGGGGCTGGGTGATGTGGCTCCCAGGACAAAGCCCTGACCTAGAGAAGGCCCACAGGAGCTGTCCACGGACTCCCCAGGATTTGGAAGACAGAAAGGGAGGGCCCGAGGAGGCTGAAGGTTGTGGGGGGAGGTAGGAGCCAAGATGCTGCCAGCGCTGGGACTGTGCGTGGGCTGAGCGGGACTTGGCTGGGCCCCGGGTTGGGAGGTGTTGCGAGAGAAGCTGCTGCTGCTGCCACAGCTCAGATGGAGGAGGAAGCGGGAAGCCGGAGGCAGGCCTGGCAGAGGGAGGGTCCACTGCCCTACCCAGGCCCTGGCATTCAGACCCCCGCTCCCATTGCCTAAGGTGGATTTGGGGAGTGATGGGGGGAGTGGTTAGGGGCCCCAGATGGAGGGGTTTCCAGCACGAGGGGGCAGGACAGACAAAGAAGCATCTCCTTGGTCCAGAGACTCGGGCCCCAGAGGAGTAGGGGTCCTCACTCCCTGGCCTGGGACAGGGGGCCCTTCCCCGGCAGCCAGGTCCCTGGGCAGTGCCCTGACCCTATTGTGACCTTCCCCAGGGGACAGGACAAAGCAATGCAGGGTCCCCTCCCCAGGGAAAGACCCATCAGTGTCTGGAGATAGATGCTCTCCATCCTTTTCTCAACTAAACCGAGCCCTCAGGCCCCATCTGATCAGACATCGCTCAGCCCCAGGCCCCGCCCAGGGCCCAGGCAGAGGCTGCTCAGGGTCTGCCTGCAGCTCCTCTTTACTGCCCAGTTAAGGTGAGGGGGGGTGGGGTGTAGGGAGGGGTGTTGCTATGGGAACTGGCTACAGCAGACCTGGCAGTATCAGGCAGGAGGGACACCAGACTTTTTAACGAGGGAAAAAGAGACATTTCTCTTGACCAAAGCCCCAGAGGGCTGTTCCGTGCAACCTCTGGCCCCCAGCCCCACTTCGCCAGGCCAGGACCGCCACCCCAACATCTCCACCGCTCTGTTCGCCTCCGCTGGCCCACGCCCGCCCACTGTTTTTTGAGCTCGCTCCTCCCAGAGCAGGTGTCATGACGGAAGAATGGAGAGGATGAAGCCGGAAGAATCTCCAGGGCCAAGGGTACCTTTCCCTGCTTCCTCCCCTTCCTCCACCCTGCCCCTCTCCCCATTCAGCCTATTACTGCTGGCAATCGATCCCCAACTCCGCCGCCTCCTGCATGCTGACCTAGTTTCTGGCGCAGTGAGGAGGGGACACATCCTTACACAGTCCCAGACAGACACAGAGCCGTGCACAGCCCAGGGGGGCACGCTCAATGCACGTGGGACAGCCTGACGCAGGACCGTACCGCTGCTACCCCGAACACACTCGTGCACACTCAGAGACACCCCCCCCACTCAGGAACACGCTAGGGACTGCCCCCCACATGCACACACAGGGCTCCATTACTCACAGGACCCATGGACGCTTGTAGACAGACAGGTCTTCATGAGCCACAGACACAGCTTCCCCCACTGTGCCCCCCCACTCCAGCCCCAC
>NW_006298628.1:3923354-3926216 GCF_000327345.1 Myotis davidii
AGGGTGTTCAGTGTCTGCCTGCAGCTCCTCTTTACTGCCCAGTTAAGGTGAGGGGGGGTGGGGTGTAGGGAGGGGTGTTGCTATGGGAACTGGCTACAGCAGACCTGGCAGTATCAGGCAGGAGGGACACCAGACTTTTTAACGAGGGAAAAAGAGACATTTCTCTTGACCAAAGCCCCAGAGGGCTGTTCCGTGCAACCTCTGGCCCCCAGCCCCACTTCGCCAGGCCAGGACCGCCACCCCAACATCTCCACCGCTCTGTTCGCCTCCGCTGGCCCACGCCCGCCCACTGTTTTTTGAGCTCGCTCCTCCCAGAGCAGGTGTCATGACGGAAGAATGGAGAGGATGAAGCCGGAAGAATCTCCAGGGCCAAGGGTACCTTTCCCTGCTTCCTCCCCTTCCTCCACCCTGCCCCTCTCCCCATTCAGCCTATTACTGCTGGCAATCGATCCCCAAGTCCGCCGCCTCCTGCATGCTGACCTAGTTTCTGGCGCAGTGAGGAGGGGACACATCCTTACACAGTCCCAGACAGACACAGAGCCGTGCACAGCCCAGGGGGGCACGCTCAATGCACGTGGGACAGCCTGACGCAGGACCGTACCGCTGCTACCCCGAACACACTCGTGCACACTCAGAGACACCCCCCCCACTCAGGAACACGCTAGGGACTGCCCCCCACATGCACACACAGGGCTCCATTACTCACAGGACCCATGGACGCTTGTAGACAGACAGGTCTTCATGAGCCACAGACACAGCTTCCCCCACTGTGCCCCCCCACTCCAGCTCCAGCTCCCCATCCTTTGGAGCAGGGCCCTGGCCACACCGCCCTGGCCATGGCGCCTGCGACCTCCCCAAACCCAGGAACAGACCCAGCCTCCCCTCCCCCCTCCATCTACTGAAGCTGCAGGTGACTTACTTCCCGGAGTCAGGACCCTGTGCCTCCACGGAAGGGACCTAGGGGAGGGGACACTTCCTTCTGTTTTCCTGGCAACAAACTTAAGATCCAGGTGACCTTGGTCTGTGGCGATGACTGGAGGTGGGAAAGCAACCCCACCTGTGAGGCCTTGAGCTTTCACTTCATCCCTCTCAGCTGTTCCTCTGTGCAGACAGACACCTGATTGCACAGGTAGGGAATACGAAAGCCTTTGTCACGGTCAAGCTCAAGGCCACAAATGTAAGACCGTTTATCCTGCCTGTTCGTGTCCATATGGTGGGCAGAGGGGACTGTCCCCTCTCCGCCCAACAGCCCATCCTGTGCAGCAGGGAGCCACTCAGCCTGCCCACACCCCTCATGTTTCAGACTCTGGCTCTTGACTCCCAGAATGTCTCTCCAACCCAAGTCCTGCTGTCACCCGGGGAGCCTTGGGGTCCCAGCAAAACAGGAAAGGTGGGCAGCCTCCATTGGCCAACCTTCATCTTTCCAGGACTTGCCTCCCTCCGTCTGTCCTTCCGTCCGTCCACCACAACTGCTCTGTGCCTTCCCCAACACCCCACCCCCTCCCCTCCCTCACCCTTCTCCATTCTCTACTGAGTTCTTGCCCCTTCCCCTGCTCCCCCCCATGCCTTCAACTTCCTCCCCCGGCCAACCCCAGGACCCACACTTCATACCCTCACTCTCCCGGTCCTTGGTCCTTGACTTCCGCTGCCTGCCAGGTCCTGGGCCCACCTACCTGCCCGCCTGGCTCCTAGATGCCAGCGGCTAAGCTCAGCTGGAAAAGGCCCCACCCCCGGAAGTCTGGTGCCTCCACCCATCCCGGCTTCCAGGTCTCTGCACTGTTAGCAGATTCCCTCTCCTGGCCTGTTTCTCAGGCCTCTACCCACCTCTCTCTCCTCCCCCACCACGCCCTCAGCTGGCCTCCCACTTCTCAGAGCGAGGGAGCTCTCCAGGAAGTGCTCCCACCCCTCCCACCGCTGCCAGCACACCTGTCTCCCTCCTCTGCTGAGTCTCTGCCTGGGTGTGAGGCCGAGATGTTGGTGAGCACACATGTTCCTCCCTGTCCACCTGGGCCCAGCCCCTGCCCCTGCACACAGGCCTCCCTCCCGCCTCATCCTTTCCACAGGGTCTCCCGTAGCCTCTCCCCCAAAACGCTTGATCCTGAGTCCCCTCTAGATGGTCCCCATTTCTTTCCTACACACCCCAGTTCCTCAAAAGAGAGGCCTGCATTGGCTGCACCTGCTTCTCTACCTCCTGCCTCAAACCCACGCCCCTGAAAGGGGGCCGTTCGAGTCTCCAGTGACCTCCTGGTGCCAAGGCCAGTGGGCCTCTTCGGCCCTTATTTTAGCTGATCTTTGTGCAACATTCAACACTGTCCCCCACTTTATCTTCCTTTTCTTTCTTCTTTTATTAATCCTCACCTGAGGATATTTTTCCGTTGATTTTTAAAGTGAAAGGGAAGGGCGGAGAGAAAGAGAGAAATATTTATGTGAGAGAGACACATCGATTGGCTGCCTCCCACGTGCGCCCTAGTCCAGGCTGGGATAGAGCCTGCAATCCAGGTACAAACCCTCCGGTCCCGGGCCTGTGCTCTAACCACTGAGCAACCAGCTAGGGGCACTTTATCTTCCTTGATGCAGTGTCCTCCCTTGGTTCTCCTTTTACTTAGGGTAACTTATATTAGTTGGGCTAATTTGTTGTGATATTGTATTTTAATTTTATACTGTACTAGTTAGGCTAACAATTTTTTTTAATATATTTTTTATTGAGTTTTTACAGAGAGGAAAGGAGAGAGATAGACAGTTAGAAACATCGATGAGAGAGAAACATCGACCAGCTGCCTCCTGCACATCCCCCACTGGGGAGGTGCCCGCAACCCAGGTACATGCCCTTGACCGGAATCGAACCCGGGACCCCTCAGTCCG
>NW_006298628.1:3926389-3929281 GCF_000327345.1 Myotis davidii
CTAACAATTTTTATTGTATTAGTTGGGTTATGCGGCTAAGTCGTGTTAGATAAGCTAAACTTCTGAAACAAAGAGATCCAACTAAGAACTTGGCTTAAAGAATATAAGGTGTTGCCGAAACCGGTTTGGCTCAGTGGCGAGAGCGTCGGCCTGCGGACTGAAGGGTTCCGGGTTCGATTCTGGTCAAAGGCACATGCCAGGGGTTGCGGGCTTGATCCCCAGAGGGAGGCAGCCAATCAATGATTCTCTCTCATCATGGATGTTTCTATCTCTCCCTCTCCCCTCCTCTCTGAAATCAATAAAAATATATTTTTTAGAAAAGGAAGAATGTAAGATCCTGTTCTCATGTCCCCAGAGAACATTCCAGGTCAGTGGGAACTCTGCTGGCACAGACATTCCAAGACCCAGGTTCCGTCCTGGTGTGGTTGCACTGGCCCCTAGGCATTGTGGGTGATCTTAGGCTGCGGCTGGTGACAGCACAGGAAGGGGGAGGATGGGTGTGCCTAGGGCCCACAGCCTTCTCCTGGCCTCCCCTGCTGGGAATGAAACCCCATGGCCACACCTGGCTGCGAGGGAAGCTGGGAGGCCAGTGTGGGGGGCACAGACTTGGGTGGAGGACCAGCAGGGGTCACCAGAGGCCCCAGCGGCCCTCCTGCCTCCGGACAGTCCTCTCAGCTTGGTTCCTGTCGCTCAGGGTTCTATTCTTGGACCTCTTCTCACCCTGACACGCATCCCTTGGTCATTCTCGCCCGGTCATATGATGCTGACGACGCCAAACATTGCTACCTCCAGCCTCGATCGCCCTCAAGCAGCAGAGCCAGGGCCAAGAGCTGGGATTCAAGCCAGACTCCTCCTGTCCCGACCCCCACTCTCAGCCCCTCACCCAGGCGGGCCATGGTCCCTCCTAAAGGCCTCCTTCCCCTCCCAGCGGACTCCCTGTCCTTCCTCCCAGCCTCCACCCACCCCCACCCCCACCCCATCCTCCAGCGAAATGCGGGCATTCGGCCCGGCCTGAGCCCTGTTCCTTCTCGCCTTTTCTTTTCATCTTCCCCTGACCTCCGGGCACCTCGCCTCCCATCCCCATCCCCGCGGACACCCAGGCGGCTCCCACGAGTGTCCCTCTGCCCCTCCCTCTCCTCTGAGCATCCGACCCAGACATCCACTTGGATGCCTCAGAGGCACCTCGGACTCCCCAAGTCCGAACGCAGGATGCTCCCCACGTCCCGACCCCAGCACAGCGTGTCCTGTCTCATCGTCACCCGGGTTCTAAAGCCAGAGTCCCAAGGCTGACTCCTGTCACCTCCCCCCCCCTCCATCTAACCCTCAGGCAGCTGGCCAATTGTACCTGCGTCCCCTTCACTCCACGGCTGCGTCCCCACCCCTGCACCCGCCCTCCCCGCGCAGGCCACCATCCTCTCTTGCCTGGACTACGACAGTAGCCCCCTCACCGACTCCCCTCGTCCGCCTTTGTCCCCATTGTCCACACTGGTCCTCTCCAAACGAATCTGATGGTCACAGCCCCTGCTCAAAGCCCGCCCCTGGCTTCCCAGTACTGTCAGGACGAGCCCACATCCTGGCCTTGCCTGCAAGGCCCTGCAAGGTCGGCCCTCCCCCTGCCCCCGCCCAGGCTCCGGCCACACTCAGCTCTTTGGTGCACCTTCGTCCAGCGCCAGGACCCTTAGCCACACTGTCCTCTCCGCCTCGGACACCCTCCCCTCCCCTCTACTTGTCCCAATTCCTAGTCATTGTTCCAAACTCCTCTCAAGCATCACTTCCCCGGAGAAGCCTCGTGTGCTCTCCCTGCCCAGGTCAGGGGCTCGGGCACAGCCCCCAGGTCGGGGCTCGGGCACAGCCCCCAGGTCAGAGGCTCCGGCGCAGCCCCCAGGTCAGAGGCTCCGGCACAGCCCCCAGGCCTAGCACTCCTCTGCCTCCCAGCGCTGCTCCAGCTGCAGGATTCTCCATTCCCATCCCCCCCACACACTGCAAGCTCCAGAGGGCCAGCACCCTACCTGTTCTGCTCACCATTCTCTCGCAGTGCCTGCCACAAGGCCCAGCACATAGTAGGGGCTCAATGAATATTTATGGAACAAATAATAAGTAAAGTCTATGGCCACCATGGTCCGGCTGGGTCATGCCTCAGGGGCTCAGAATAAACTCCCTACGCTGATCTTCAAGGCCTTTTGTAATCCGGCCTTTCTCTGCCTCATTCCTCACGCATGCCCCCCGTGCTTCAGACAATATGACCTGTTTGAGTCCCGCTCACTCAGGCTTCAGTGCCTTGCTCTGCCCGCTCTGTCCTCAGCACCGCCTGGGCCTTCATCCCTTCATGAACTCCTGCGTACCCTTCGAGACTCAACTCAGATAACCCCTCCTCCGGGAAGTCCTCCTTCCCCCTCCCCGTGCTCCTCCCACCTGCTCCACTGAACCCTCAGCCTCACTGATCCCCACCTCCATCTGGACGGTCCTGCTGTCCGGTCACTGTTTACTCCTTTGTCTCTCTCCCTTACTCAGCTGTGAGCTCTGGGGAGAGAAATAGAGGGTTTTGGTCATTTCTTACCTCCAGCCCTTAGCCCATTGTTCAGGACAGTTAATGCTTGAGTAAATGTTAACACGCTCCCCTCTCTTCACTGCCCCTCCCCATCCCTTTAAAACGGTGTCACATGGCCCTAGCCGGTGACTCCGTGGTTAGAGCGCCGGCCTGCAGACTGAAGGTAGGTCATGGGTTCGATTCAGGTCCAGGGCACGTACCTCAATTGCAGAAGGCAACCAGTCAACGTGTCTCTCTCACATAGATGTTTCTCTCTCTCTCTCTCCTCCCTTCAACTCTCTCTCTTTTTTTAATATATTTTATTGATTTTTTACAGAGAGGAAGGGAGAGAGATAGAGTTAGAA
>NW_006298628.1:3929431-3931180 GCF_000327345.1 Myotis davidii
CTGGGGATGTGCCCGCAACCCAGGTACATGCCCTTGACTGGAATCGAACCCGGGACCTTTCAGTCCGCAGGCCGACACTCTATCAACTGAGCCAAACCGGTTTTGGCCCTTCAACTCTCTTTAAAAATCAATGGGAAAAAATGTCCTCAGGTGAGGATTAGCAAAAAAATTAAAATTCGACACACAGCTTTGTGCATAAAGCTGACAGTGCGGCTTACCTACACCTGGGTGGTGATGTGCCAGTGTCAACATTAATCAAGCTGGACTTTTTATGCTCTTTAAAAAAAGTCACCTCTATTTTTTTAATGCTGTAATTTCTGCAATAAATCATCATGGATAACAAATGTCTGTGTCTGAGAGTCACTTCCTGCTACAGAGCCCCCGGATTCTAGGTGGTAATACCGAAGCCCAGAGAGGGTAAACCACTCCGCTGGGGTCACCCAGCACCTCCGTGGGGAGTCGATACCCTCAGGAGACGACTGCGTGTCCTGCTTTTCCCATGCAACTAAAAGTCTCTCGGGTTAGGCTCTGTGTCTTTGTGCCTCTGGCACAGAGCTCTGATGTCCGAGTATTGGGGGCTACCTCCGGTGGGTGACTGGCTACGGCTGGGTTGGTGCAACATGGCCGCTGTGTGGTCATTAAGACCACAGACTCCAACGGCACGATTCCGCAGCTGTGTCCGCTTACCCTCTGTGCCTCGGTTTCCTTAGCTACAAAATGGGGATAATAATGGTACCTTTCTCACAAAGTCGCTCTAAGGCAGTGGTTCTCAAGCTTGGCTGCACATGAGAATCACCTGGGAATCTTTTTTTAAAATCCTGATTTCTGGGCCTCATCCTCCGGAAATTTTGCTTCTTTGTTACTAATGTTGTGGCCTCACCCCAGAACAAAGAAACAGAATTTCCGGAGGATGAGGCCCAGAAATCAGGATTTTAGAAAAAGATTCCCAGGCGATTCTAATGTGCAGCCAAGGTTGAGAACACTGCCCTAAGGATTAGATGAGTGACTAAGCATAAGGCACTTAGAACAGTGCCTGGCTCCAAGGAAGTGCCCTGTAAGCGTCTGCTGTGGTAAGTGCTGTCAAGGGGAAACTCACGCAGACGGACCAGAGTTACTCTGCTCCTCCCCTGGCTGTGTGACCCCGGGCCAATCAACTAACCTCTCTGAACCTGCATTTCCTCATCTATTAAACAGAGATCATAAGAGCTCTCTGCTGTTATCAAGGCAAATTAATGTATGCAAAGCACCTAAGTCCTCGTGTGCAAGAAGCTTTTCTTACATCTCTCTCTCTCTCTCTCTCTCTCGCTCTTGCTCTCGCTCTCGCTCTCGCTCTCTGTCTTTCTCCCTTTACCTCTCCCTTCTTTCCTCCCTCTCCCCTCACCCTCTAAAATAAATTTAAAAAGATTTTTTAGAAGTGACACATAGGGAGTTTCAGGGCCTCCCATTAGAAAATACTACCACTCAAAAAAAGGTATTTTATTTCCTAGGGCTTTTTGTAAAATCAACAGAGTACACTAAAATGGGAGCCTATATTTTTTTAGTTTTCTTTAGAAATCTTAGGTCTATTGTATATATATACTTTAAAAATGGTTCTTAAGGGCAATTAAAAATAATACAAAAGCAGTACATGATAATGAGTCCCTCCACCCCTAGTCATCAACTTCTCTTCACAAATATCATTGCATTTAGAGTTGGTCTTGCCCTAGCCCGTTTGGCTCAGTGGATAGAGCATCGGCCTGCGGACTGAAG
>NW_006298628.1:3931816-3932456 GCF_000327345.1 Myotis davidii
CCCCCAACACTGGGAAGTGCTCAGTTTCTCAGAAGAATTAATCCCGTCGCCAGCCACCGGCATCCTCCATCTAGTGCTGGCAGACAGCATCATCTAGTGGACAGCTCCGGAACTGCATTTAGCTAGTCCACTGGCCAAGCCGCTGTGCAGTCCCTGAAGCCTGTTTAAATGCGCCCTCTGCATCGGACAGGTATTCATTAGGGGCCTGCCGTGATAGGACACGGATCCCGAACCTAAAGAAAGCCAGGATATACAAGGTGGCTTAGAGGAGTGCAAAAAAATTACAATTATCATCAACGCCCTATTTTTTTTTATCTTAAAGAAAATATAAACACCATGTAGAAGGACTTGGAACACGGGACAGTGTCTTCTCGGGAAGTTTTTACAATTTCAGGAGTGATTTTGAAAAATGGCCATTTTAGTGTCAGTGGCTCCAAAGCAATGGAATGAAAGCTTCGGTCAGAAAGGCGATTCCCGAGGGGAGGGGATCAATGGGGGGGAAGGGGGGACATCTGTAATACTTTCAACAATAAAGATACATTCTTTTAAATGCAAAAAAAGAAAGGTAATTACCCAGGCTAGACTGACTTTGTTTGCCAGGTTCTCCATGGAGAGGGGAAGGGAAGTGTTTGGCTCTGAG
>NW_006298628.1:3932532-3933934 GCF_000327345.1 Myotis davidii
CACCCCCCAGCGTGAAGAGGTCTGGAGTTCTTCATAAAAAAGTAAGAGGGTCTGGAGGTGGCATGCTCACATCTAACTGTGGAAATCAAAGAAGACTTCACGGAAGAGTTGGCCTTTCAAATGGGCTTTGGGGAATGAAGTGGAGAAAGGGGTGGGTGGCTGGGGAAGGAAGGGCACTCCAGGGTGATGGATCACAAGGTGTATAAAGTGAAATCACGGGGATAGGAGGAGAGTTAGGGCCGAAGCACAGAGGGCCCCAAACGACAGGCTAAGGAGGAGGCCTGTAATAAAGCCAGGATCCCCACTGAGTGAGGAGGCAATCTGATTTGAGATCAAGAAAAACCAGAGACACAGAAACTAGTTAGGCGGCGACTGCAATAGTCCAGACTCGACTCACTGGGAGCTGCACTGTGGTGGAGAGGAGACAGGAGACACTGGCAAGAAATGTGGTGACATCAAGAAGGTGGTGAAACAGGTGTCGGAGGGCCCCTCAGGGGCATCTGGGCGACACTGAGGACCAAGCTGCCTTCCGCAAACGCTATCAGTGGCACCCACTCTTCCACCTTCGATGCTGGGGCTGGCATCGCCCTCAATGACCACTTTGTCAAGCCATTTCCTGGCACAACAATGAATTTGGCTACAGCAACAGGAATGTCCCTAAAGGCCTCCAAGGACCACCGGCCCCAGCAAGAGGAAGAGAGGCCCTCAGATACTGGGGAGTCCTTGCCCCAAATAGATCCCCCAACACACTGAGAATCTCCTGACCTCCACAGTTTCCAACTCTGACACCCTGATGAAGGGGAGGGACTTAAAGAGCCCTACCTTGTCATGCACCATTAATAAAGTACACCAGAGAGAGAGAGAGAGAGAGAGAGAGAGAGGCAAACCCCTGCACATGGGAGCTGTGTGTGGGGGGGGGGGTAAACCCACTGGCCATCATTGGGCTCCCCTTTTTTAAAGCTTCCTGAGGACAGAGGAGGAAGAGGGGGTGCAGAAGACAAGAAAGGGACCTTAGAGAGAGATCGGGAGACCTTGGCGAGTAGCCAGCAATGCCATACCTCATGGAGAGATCCGGCCAGAGCAGCCAGGAGGCAGCCATCGGATCTGTGGTTGGGGTTGTCAGGAGTGACCCTGGGAAAAGTGGTTTCGGCAGGTAGAAGTCAAACGGGAAAGATTTAAGAGGCGAGAGGCAGAAGGGCGGGGGCGGTGGCTGAGCCTCCCAAGAGAAGGGAGGTGATGGTGAGCAGGGATGGCTTAGGGTGAGGTCGGCCCCAAGGCCTTGGGGACAAAATTTAAGGAGCCACTCACTGTTGAGACTGTTCTGGTGGCCCTGATACAGAGGGGCAGACGAAGGCCCCACAGCTGTCGAGAGATAGAGGCCCATAAAGAGCGACCCTCTGAG
>NW_006298628.1:3934135-3934418 GCF_000327345.1 Myotis davidii
TTCCCCTGGAATCTGGGAACAGGGGTTTGGGACACCCGACCTGGAGCAGTCAGGAAACCGGGGAGGGAGGGGGGAGCGGGGAGAGGGAGCTTCCTTGGACCTTCCTGGGGAGATTAGATTGAGCTTCCTTTTTCCGTGAGTATTGGGGGGAGGGGAGTCCCAGCATCTTTGGGGTCAGCCTGGGAAAAGCCAGTTGTCCAGCTCGACCCTCTCCCCAGGCTGCTCCAATTCAGGGAGGCCTGTGGCCCCAGCCCAGAGAGGCAGCACCCCACACCAACTCCAC
>NW_006298628.1:3938853-3939109 GCF_000327345.1 Myotis davidii
TTGGCAGGTAGAAGTCAAACGGGAAAGATTTAAGAGGCGAGAGGCAGAAGGGCGGGGGCGGTGGCTGAGCCTCCCAAGAGAAGGGAGGTGATGGTGAGCAGGGATGGCTTAGGGTGAGGTCGGCCCCAAGGCCTTGGGGACAAAATTTAAGGAGCCACTCACTGTTGAGACTGTTCTGGTGGCCCTGATACAGAGGGGCAGACGAAGGCCCCACAGCTGTCGAGAGATAGAGGCCCATAAAGAGCGACCCTCTGAG
>NW_006298628.1:3939167-3942006 GCF_000327345.1 Myotis davidii
GACAGAAGCTAAGGCACCACCCCCCACCCTCCATCTCCATACCCCACAGGACACACCGTGGCCAGTGGCAGAGCCTGGAACCTCGGAGAACATGAAGGATGGGGGAGGGGCAAGTGAAGGGCTTCCCCTGGACAATCTGGGAACAGGGGTTTGGGACACCCGACCTGGAGCAGTCAGGAAACCGGGGAGGGAGGGGGGAGCGGGGAGAGGGAGCTTCCTTGGACCTTCCTGGGGAGATTAGATTGAGCTTCCTTTCCCCGTGAGTATTGGGGGGAGGGGAGTCCCAGCATCTTTGGGGTCAGCCTGGGAAAAGCCAGTTGTCCAGCTCGACCCTCTCCCCAGGCTGCTCCAATTCAGGGAGGCCTGTGGCCCCAGCCCAGAGAGGCAGCACCCCACACCAACCCCAAACACCTTTTCTTCTTCCAAAAATGACGGGCAAGTTCCTCCTTCTCTGAGTTCACTCTGTAGCCGCTGAATGGATGGTGGCACCCAGGAAGGGATGTCCTTGTCCTCACTCCCTTCCCTCCCGACCTGTGTGACCTTCTTGGAAGGTCATCATTCCATTCGGTGTCAAAATGACCTCAAGCTGGACTATCGGGAGGGGCCCTGAACCCAGTGACAAGTATCCTTGTAAGAGACAGGAGAGGGGAAGGCCTGTGAGGATGGAGCCAGAGGGATGCAGCCACAACCCAAGACACGCCTGGGCCGTCCGGAAGCTGGAAGAGGCGGGAAGCGACCCCCCTGGAGCCGGCACAGAGCCCGTGGCCCTGCCAACAGCTTCGTTTCAGACTCCGGCCTCCAGAACCGAGAGGAAACGTTTCTACTGCTGGGAGCCACCAAGTGTGTGGCCGGCAGCTTGTCCGGGCCGCCCAGAAAACTCACACCGCTCCCCAATCTGTAAAATGACTAGACCGTTCTCAGGGTGCTTCCAGCCCTGGGATTCTCCCAATTAAACCTTTCAGCACGGAGGGGAGTGCCAGGTCTGGTCAAAAGGTGTGCTCACCGCCCTGCCCCCTGCCCGCTGCCCCACTGAGATTTCATACACTCACTTGAGGAGGAGGAAGCCAAATTACGGGCCCACCTCCCACTCGTTGTCGGAAAGACTATTTCACCACCCACCACCCCTTCCTCCTTCGCCCAGAGCTCAGGCCATCCTCCCAGGCTGGTCAGAGGGCCCCAGCTGACCCGGCCCACACAACTGAAAGCAAGGACAAAACAGGACTCGGCCTCTCTGGATTTGTCCTGGCAAACATCACCCCTTCTTCGCAGCGACTCTCTCCCCACCCCTCACCTCGGCCTTCTGCCTCTGCCTCCCTTCGTCCTGGGGAACAAGATAAGAGGGACACCCCCAAGCACGGGAATGGAAGGCACTCTCCGCCTCCTCCCGCTTCCCACGGCACAGCTGGAGGGGGAGGGGAGGTCAGCAGGGTTCATAAAGGCCAGATGTTGAGGAGAAAGAGAGCAGGGCCCACCCCACCCCCACCCTCACCCCCGGCAAAAAATAATCGAAAGACACGGTCTGAACAACGAACGGAAGTTTTGTGGTCCAACACAGTATTTATCGAGGATCTGCTCTATGCAAACAATAACTTTTTACAAAGCATTTTCACAGAAAAGGAGACAAGTCCTTCCCCAGGATCATATGTGGGAATTGTTCCTCCCTCACCCTGTTTTGTGGGAATGGGGGGCATCACTCGCTGGTGTGGAAAGGTCCTGGGTCCCCATGGGGTTGGGCAGATCCTCAGCCCCCAGCTTCCCCTCACACCTACACTTGGAGCTTCCCCAAGAGCTGACCTCCCCTGACCTCACCTGGGTGGGGAAAGCCGCTCCATCCCTCCCGGCTCTAAGGGACCCTCCGGGCCCGAGGGCGTGGTCCAGGCCTAGCTCTCCCCTCCCCCCAGAAAACAGAACCTCTGACCTCAAAGCTAATCCCCTGGCCCTGCCCCCTTCGGATCCATCAGGTCCCTGACAACTCCCAAAATGCCTGAAGGAAAGGGGCGAGCTGAAGGCACCGCCGCCCCGCTCCCATCCAAACCCAAGCTTTGCCCCTTCAAACCCCACTGCCCCTCCATTTACCCCTCCGCCAAAGCGTGGTCTGTGTCTCTCTCTCAGGGGGGCTGAGTTTCGTGTCCAAAGCAGGACCCGGGCCTCCCCGCTACCTCCACCCCCTCCCATCCATACATCGGCGGAGAGGACCTCAAAAGGCAACTTGTTTGGTCTGACTTTATTGATTTCTTCCACCTTCCATTACTTTCCCTGGGAAACCTCTGGCCCCTTCCCCAGGCGCTGGCTGCACTTTGGGGGGAGGAGGTCCCTGGCCCTGCCCCTCCGAAGATCTCATCTGAGGAGTCAGCTGGGGGAGGGGGTTGGTTGGCCAAGGGGCATCCTTTTACCCATCAGACCCCTAACTGCAAGCGAACGGGAAAACTGAAGAAGGAAACGCCAAACTGAACAAAAGGGGAAAGTTGGTGGCCGAGACTGAGGACCCCCCAACAATCGGGGTCTCCTGACTTGGGGGCCCCTAGGAAAGGGGGGATAGTCCCCTTGCTCAAGCTGCCCCTTCCCCCCAAGAAGGCCTCGTGGTGCTCCAGGCGCTGGGGAAGGCCTGAGGGGAGTGAAGGGTTAAAGGCCTAGGTGGCGGGGGTGGGGGATGCCCCCAGGGAGCTGCCAATCACCTCCCCACCCCCATCTCAGCCCCCTCATCCCTGAGCTCGCCCACAACAACCGGTTTGTCCATCACCAAGGTCTCTCCATCCTTTTTTGCCTCGTCTCCGAGGAGCCGCCTCCTTGGCTGCCTCTGGGGTGAAGGCGCTGCCCCCAGAGATCCGAGAGGGAAGAG
>NW_006298628.1:3942039-3942444 GCF_000327345.1 Myotis davidii
GAAGAGCGGGGACTGGCATCCAGGTCATCCAACCTCCCTGGCAGCCTGAGGTCACCTCGGATGGAGGAGGGGGTGGGGGTGTCGCCCCCACCAGCGAGGCGCTTGAAGATCATTGTCACTTGAGGTCCCTCTGACCACAGCCCATAAAACATCAAGGGGTGAGGAAGTGTGAGATGCCGGCCGGCAGTTCGGCTGCGGCCCCAACTTCTCCCCTCTTGGCAGCAGCGGTCTCACGTTCAGAGGTCCTCCAGGTTGATCCCCCAGAATTTGACGCCGGGGGGCTCCGGGACGGCGGGCCCCCCCATCTGCCACCTCCACAGCGGGTGGGCCGGCGGCGGCTGGGAGTCCCCCTGCAGGCGGAGCGAGGACGCCGGCCCCAGGTCCCCGTCCTCGCCCACGACCAGC
>NW_006298628.1:3943315-3945434 GCF_000327345.1 Myotis davidii
GCTTGTAAACTGTGTTGTTTTGATTTTAGCATCTCATCTTGGGGGTTTTTTTCCCCACTAGAAAACCAATCATTTTTATTTCAGTCTTTTTTTATAACTATTAATAATAAAATATTTTCCAATAAAAATTTTTTTTCTCTCAAATTTTGTTAAGTGTAGAAGTGGAATTTCTTAACTGAAATTACAAAAGACCCGAGAGAGTCATATTAAATTTGGCATGTGATTGTTTTTCTTCAGTAAGCCATCTGCAAATTGACATGATAATTAGATTTAAATATAATTTACAGATAAGCAGGTTTCCTTCCAAGGAGGAAGCAAAATTAATATTAAAGAAAATGTAATTGTATTACCTGTTTAGGAAATAGGGACCCCACATTTGAGTTGTAAATGAATTTTAATGAACATATCACTACATAAAGAGCAATGCTAATTCTAATTTAACTTAAAAGCTAAATCCTATCATCACTTTCACTTATTTTAGATTATAAGCAATGAAATCCTGTCCCTTGGCGGCCGCGGTGTTCGCGTCTGTAGAATGGGAACGTTCCTGCCTGCCCGCGGGGGCTCCTGGAACGGAAATAGAGGAATCGCAAGAACAGTGTTGAAGGGAAAGACGGGATGAGGCGAGGGTGGCTTACAAGCTTTAGACTGGAGAATGTTCCCTACCTCTCTGTTCCGGTCCCCTAGAACAGCACCGGGTACACAGCGGGTTCGAAAAATGTTGACCGAGTAGTTAGGAATTGAGGGAGTGTGCCAGGTGAACACAGGAAAACATAAATTCGGAGCGGGGGGGGGCGGTATTATTACATCACGGAAGGCTTTCTGTACCGGCTCCATTTCTCTAATGCGGTTTCTAAACGGCCTCTCGACCAAATTCCGAGGGGCTATCTCTGCAGTCCCCCTCAGATCCCAAGACTCTGCCCTCTGAGTCTTGAATTTCAAAAATTGGTGGAGGAGGCCAGAGGAGGGGATGCACAGACCCCCCAAAACAGTAAAGCAAAGAAAAAGTGAATCCCCAATAAAAATCCCCACAATGGAGGACCGCCTCTCCCAGCGTGGTCTATTTCTTACCCTTCTTGAGGTTCTGTATAGCCTCCTGTGAAATGACAGTCTGGACATGCTTATTCTTTATTGTCTGCCTCTCATTCATCTGGAATTGAGCTGATGAGCACTTGGTCTTAAGCACTACTGCACCCTCACTGCCTAGAGCCGTGCCCAGACGTAATAGGTGCGCGATAAATACTTGTAAGTGAATGAATGAGTCCCCAGAGTATTTTTCTCTTGATAAAAATTAGGATATTGGAATATGGCCGCCTCCCATCCCCAGAAATATAAGGAGAGCTTGGTACGATGGCTTGGAGTAAGGGTGTAGAAGTGGGGGAGGTGCCACAAAAATACCTCATTCTGGGGCTGGGGTAAGAGAGGGTTCCTGTAAGGGTATGAGTGATGGTCTCTCCTGGCCATGACGACGGAAGCAATGTTTTCCTACACGTCAGCAAATAACATTAGATGGAAAGGAAGTAGGAAAGCTGGCCTCCCCACTGCCCTTTGCAGAGGCCAGAGGTAAAGGCCCCAAGATGGGGCTGGAGTTTAACAAATGGGGGAGGAGGCGGTTCTGTTGCTCAAAACTCTCACCCCCTAACAGGTTTCCAGTTCTCATGAGAGGAAAGCCCAGGGTCCTGCTGGTCTAGACTTCAGGTTCCTAAATGCCCCAAAGGTTCCCTGCCCCCACCCCCACCCCCCAGAGAAGTTCTAGAAGGATATTGATCTTCACCGCTGCTCTTCTGGGTGGCTGTGCTGAGAGCTCTTACCGCGAGGCAGCAGTGCCTGCTTTCTTCTACTTGTGGGGCAGGAGGGGACCTGCTTCCGTCCAACGCGACTCCAGCCTCTTTGCACCTGCGATGCCTGGGGAGAAGGCTTGGGCCCCACCTGCAGGAGCCTGGACAATGCAGATCAATGACCTCCTCCTTCTCCCACTCCGAAAGCCACCAGTCCCCCCAATTCTGAATTTAGGGGCTTTATCAGCGCCCCTTGCTATTGAGAGTCCTTCCCCGGAGGAGAAGGAATTCCCTCCACCCCTGCTTCCCCTCCTTTCCCTTCCTGGAAGGGGGGGGGGGGG
>NW_006298628.1:3945522-3949880 GCF_000327345.1 Myotis davidii
CCAGCTGAAAGGACCTAGAACAACCCCGCCTCCGTTTTCAGAGCCCTTGAAGTGGGGGAGCCAGCTGTCCATCCTGGGCCGGTCACCTGGACACTTGGAGTCTCCATGTCCCTATCAGAGAAAAGGGGACAACAGTAGCTGCCTCACCTCACCGCATGGTCAGGAGGGTGGGAACATGATGGGAGATGGCTGGCCCCCCTCTTGCAATTCCCGTTACCCACAGTAGAGGTCACTCGACCCCGTCCTCAGCCAGTGGATGAGAAGGCAACAACACCCTTCTCGGAAACCCTGTTTCTCCATAGAAAAGGGGACAAGGCTAGATGCGGGGTTCCAACGGACGCCTCCGAATTAAGGCGTATTCTATACCCCGCGAGGGACCTGGAAACCAGCCCTTCCCGGACCGTGGCCCAGAGGCCTGTGTTCAAGAATTTGGGAGCCAGGCACCTGCCTAGTTGCCCTTCCCTGGAGGGAGGAAAGCAGGGAACTGGCCCCAGAGATCCAGCCCAATTATAACTCCTATAGCACTGACTATATTCGGGTCTCAGGTCTAAGAATTATATGTTACTTTATCCCCACAACAATTTTATAAGATTCTATGTATATTGTATATACATATATTTTTGTTAATCCTCACCTGAGGACATTTTCCCATCAGGGGGAGAAAGAGAGAGAGAGAGAGAGAGAGAGAGAGAGAGAGAGAGAGAGAGAAACTTCGATCAATGTGAGAGAGACACATCGATTGGTTGCCTTCTGCAGGCGCTCCAACCAGGGCCAGGGATTGAGCTTGCCACCAGGTCCCTGCCCTTGGCTGGAATCGAACCCCAACCCTTCACTCCGCAGGCAGACGCTCTATCCATGAGCCAAGCTGGCTAGGGTGATGCTATATTTTTTAAATTTTACATACCATACATAACCCAATTTCAGTGCCCAATTCAATGATTTTTATTAAATTTGTAATTCTATGACAATCACCACCATCCAATTTTAGAATATTTCCTCATCCCCCCCCCGCCCCCCGCTTAAACTAACTCCTCATTCCTACCCTCAGCCCCCAGTGCCCAGTGACCAATCTACTTTCTGTCTCTCTAGAGCTACCTTTTCTGGACATGTCATAGAAGCAGAATCACACTAAAGCCTTTTACATCCAACTTCTTTCACAAAAGCATAATGTGGGGGTTTTAATCCTCACCCAAGGAGGATATGGTTTTTATTGATGAGAGAGAAAAAGAGAGAGAAAGAGAGAGAGAGAGAGAGAGAGATCAATTAGTTGCCTCCCAAACAGACCCTGTCTAGGGATCGGAACTGCAGCCTAAGTATGTACACTGACAGGGAATCAAACCCGCAACCTTTTTGGTGTGCGGGACAACACTCCAACCCACTGAGCCACCTGGCCAGGCCAAAGCATAATGTTTTGGGGGTTCATGCCTGCTGTAGCATGTAGTAGAGCCCCTTTTACTGCTGAGTAGCACCCCATGGTGTGGAGATACCAGTTTGTTTATCCATTCACATTCGGGTTGTTCCCACTTTTCAGTTACTCTAGATAATAGTTATGAACATTTGCATACGAGTCTCTGTGTGGACATAAGTGTTATGTGAAAAGTAGAATTTCCAGGTCACGTGGTAAATCCGTGTTTGACTTTTGAAGAAACTGCCGAACTGTTCTCTAAGCTGGCCATCCTGTGCCATTTCACATTTCCATTAATGTCCATGTTCTACACGAGGAAAGTGAGAGAGACTTTAAGTGAGATTTGCCCAAGGTCACATTGCTAGCAAGTGGCAGAGCCGGGACTCAACCCAGGCCCCAAGTTCATGCTCATAACCAAGAGTCTGTCTGCCCCGTGACAATGAGTCGCAGGGGAGCCATCTCTTGCCCTGCCACACCGTAGCCACCACCATTTTGCCTGTCTTGCTTCTAGAATCTCCTGAGGCAGGATCTGGGTTCCAAACCAGCAGGGATGCATCACCCTTACCCATGCCCACACTGTGCTCTACTCCCAGAAATGTGCACCTGGAGTTAATAGCTGAAGTTCTGGACTCAGGTGGGTCTATGCATATGCCAGACTCATCATTTTACCAGCTGTGTGATTTGGGGGCCAGTTACCTAACCTCTGTTTTCGTTTCTTCATCTGTAAGACAGAAATAGCATCTTTGCTTCATACAATTAAAAATGTTGGATTATGTAGAGTCAATAATATTGCAATAACTACTCATGGTGTCAGTTGGGTACTGGAAATATCAGGGGAAACACTTTGTGGTTCTGTTTTGTTGGGTTTTTTTACATATAGTTTTATTGATTTCAGAGAGGAAGGAAGAGAAAGAAACATCAATGATGAGAGAGAATCATCAGTCAGCTGCCTCCTGTACACCCCCCACTGGGGATCGACTGGGATCCAGCCCAAAACCTGGGCATGTGCCCTGACCAGGAATCCAATGGTGACCCCTTGGTGCATGGAAGGACACTCAACCAACTTAGCCGCACCGGCCGGGCTTAACTCCCTTTTGATCTGTACATTCCTCCTTTATCTCTTCTTGTTTTCTCCTCGCAACCTATTCGCTGAAGATACCAGACTATCATCTAGGTTTCCCACAGTCTGGAATTGACTGATCGTATCCCCAGGGTGTCCTGTAATTAAGTAATGTTTATTCAATAACATTTATTAAACATCTACTATGCACGGGATTGCCAAATTTAGCACAAGAAATACAGAACGTATTTATGCTAAAAAGTATTTATTGTTTCTCTGTAATTCAAATTCAACTGGGCATCCTGCATGTCACCTGGCAGCCCTATCTACGTGCCTAGCTAGTGTTGGAGGCACAGTGGTGAGCAAGACAAACAAACCCCACCCACCCAGAAGCTTACATTCTAGTAAACTAGGGGGAGCCAGGTTATATATAAGCAGACAGTGTTCCTCCTGGGGATACAGTGAGGAGTAAATGAGAACCCCGTGTTCAGCGCCTGGTCCATGTCGCCCTTGATAAGTGCAAGTGCTCTTGGGAGTAGCTTAGCCTTTTCCCCTTCTCCTGCTTCTTCCCTTTCCCCATCCCTACTCCACATCCCCAGCACTTACTCCAGGCTGGCCCTCCTGCTATACCTTCTTCACATGCTTACAATGAGCCCATTCATGTATTTATCCACAGTCACTGAGCATCCACCTTGTAGCCAGCCCCAGGCCAGGCCCTGGAGCCTCGGAAATGACGACGGAGACACAGTCCGGTGGGAGAGATGGGTGTTCCGGCTCATTTGAGAAGTAGCAGCAGAGGGATGACCATTGTTCAGACAGGGTGACCTTGAGGAGGGAAGTCTTCTCAGAGGAGATAACCTTCCACGTAGGTTCTAAAGACGAGCAGGGCCACACAAAGGAGGCATGGGAGACGAGTTCCAGAGCCAAGCAAGCGCCTGTCCGGTTGCTGCCACCTGCAGCCATCAGCAGCCACCTCCTCCTGTTACGTGGAGAGGATGCCCTGGCAGCGGTCCTGTCCCATCTGCCCTCTCAGAGTCATCCTGTATCTCTCTTGTATGTCTCTCCCCTTAAAAAGCCAAATCTTCCCCGGACCCTGCAGGCTCTAGCCCCCGTCTCTCCTCCCCTTCAGAGCCACACTTCCCACAGCAGCTGTCTAGACACCGTCTTCCTTTCCTCACTTCCCACCAGCTCCTCAGCCCACTTCCATCTGCTCCTACCTCCACTGCCACTGAAATAGCTCTTGCTGAGGCCCCAGTGGCCTCCCTCTCTTTAAAACTGGCCGGCTCTTGTCAGCCCTTCGGTCCTGACCTCTCAACAGGGTCCCATGTGATTGGCCACTTCCTCCTTCCAGGAACTTTCTAGTCCCCTGCCTTCCAGGCACCTGCCTCTCCTGGTGTCTCCCTGCCTCACTCTGTTTCCCCTGGGTCTTCAGCACAGGCTCATTCTCCCTCCCTCAGCCCAGAGGTTCAGTGCAGAGCTTCTCCCTTCTCTCTCTGGACAGTCTCCCGTGCCCACTCCGCAATTACCATCCGGCCACCGGGGAGCCCGGCCCTCGCCGCTCCTCTCAGTTCCGACCATGACACCTGGCTGCCCACTCGGCTCCTAATTTGGGCATCTCAAAAGCCCAGCAAGCCATTAGGGACCCGCCTCCCCTCCCGCCACACTGTCCATTTCCAAGGAAAACCTTCCCAGTGTCTGGCTCCTGCATCCACCCACTTCCACAGCCAGGGGTAATCCTGGCACCTCCCAGCCAACGCCTCGGCCAGTCCTGCGCTCATGACACCCCACGTCTGACTCCCCAGCTCCATTCCAGCCCACTCCAGCAGCCCCCCCACACACACACATCCTGCCATGCCCTCTGCATAGCCACCTGTCATCTTTCTAAGCCACGAA
>NW_006298628.1:3950147-3951233 GCF_000327345.1 Myotis davidii
GAAGAGTGCAATCACTCACTTGACTCACAGGTGAATCTGGGAACGGGTCCCCTCCCCTCCACCTCTCTCTCCCTTCAGCCACCAGACCACCGTGAGTGCCTAAAGCAACAAGATCCCTCTTCACCTACCTTAGCACATACTGTTCCTTCTGACTGTGCACTTCCGCCCACTGCCCTTCTCCTGTGCCTGGCCCACACCTGCTCCTATTCTGAGCTCCCCAGAACCATTCCTGCCTCAGAGAAAACCTCTCCCACCCCTGCGGGCTGTGACCAGGTCAGCTTCCACCATTATCCCCCCTGGAGACCTGTGCTCCTTCCTTCACACGTTTTCATTCACTTGTCTCTGTTCATAGATCAATGTGATGAATTGATTACTCACCTCTCCCCTGACACACTCCATGTTTCAGGGAGATAAGGACCACATTAGATTTTTGCCTTAGCTCAGTGATGAGTACATAGTTGGCACTCAAATCCATATTTTAAATTTTTTCATTATACACATTTCAAACTGAAGGGAAAAGAAAAGCAGAGAATCATGAAATGAACTCCATATGCCCATTACCTAAATAGGTAGTCATGGTAATCATTATTAACATTTTAGCATATTTATCATTTTTACTGTAATCTTTTCAAGTGATTTAGAGTTTTCACGACTGTTCGCTCTTAAATACTTCAGGAAGTTTTCTTACTACAATATTATAACCACACCTTACAAAATTAACAAGAACCCCTTAAAATCATCTAAGAACCAGCCCATATTCAAATTTCCCTAATGGTGCCCCCCAAATGCTTCTTCCGCACTTGGTTTGTTTCCACCAGGATCTAGGTAAGATCTGCGTGTTGCATGTGGTTATATCTCTTAAGCCTCATTTAAATCTAGAGTAGCGCTTCTCCCCTATGCACTGAGTTGTTGAATTGCTAACTAAAGTATTTTAAGTAAATTACACACACCATGTCCCACCTTCTAGATTTGTCTGGTTGCTTTCTGGTTGTGTTGTGTACCCTCTGCTTCCTGTCAACTGGAAATTAGATCTACAGGCTTGATTACATTCAGGCTTCCTCCCGTGCCTGAGCCCCTGCCAGCTCC
>NW_006298628.1:3951294-3951500 GCF_000327345.1 Myotis davidii
CCCAGTGTCTGGCTCCTGCATCCACCCACTTCCACAGCCAGGGGTCATCCTGGCACCTCCCAGCCAACGCCTCGGCCAGTCCTGCGCTCATGACACCCCACGTCTGACTCCCCAGCTCCATTCCAGCCCACTCCAGCAGCCCCCCCACACACACACATCCTGCCATGCCCTCTGCATAGCCACCTGTCATCTTTCTAAGCCACGAA
>NW_006298628.1:3951977-3960703 GCF_000327345.1 Myotis davidii
GGCCTCTGCCCGGAATCGAACCTGGGACCCTTGAGTCCACAGGCCAACGCTCTATCCACTGAGCCAAACCGGCTTCGGCTCTTACTACAATATTATAACCACACCTTACAAAATTAACAAGAACCCCTTAAAATCATCTAAGAACCAGCCCATATTCAAATTTCCCTAATGGTGCCCCCCAAATGCTTCTTCCGCACTTGGTTTGTTTCCACCAGGATCTAGGTAAGATCTGCGTGTTGCATGTGGTTATATCTCTTAAGCCTCATTTAAATCTAGAGTAGCGCTTCTCCCCTATGCACTGAGTTGTTGAATTGCTAACTAAAGTATTTTAAGTAAATTACACACACCATGTCCCACCTTCTAGATTTGTCTGGTTGCTTTCTGGTTGTGTTGTGTACCCTCTGCTTCCTGTCAACTGGAAATTAGATCTACAGGCTTGATTACATTCAGGCTTCCTCCCGTGCCTGAGCCACTGCCAGCTCCACTCGGATGCTGATTGGCTGATGGGCGGGCTCCGCTGATGACCGCTGATTCCTTCCTTGGCTGAGAAGTTTCTTCTTTAGGACCAGCACGTCATCTGTGAGACCATACTCTGAAATGACTATGTTTTTATTTGTTTTTACTGTTTTGTTGATATGTAGAGAGGATGGGAGAGTAAGAGTGAGAAACATCAATGTGAGAGAGAAACATGTCAGCTGCTTCCCCCCACAGCCCCCACTGGGAGCTCAGGCCTGCAACCCTGGCATGCGCCCTGACCTGAATCTAACCAGCAACCCTTCCATGCGCACAGGACAACGCCACACCTGCCAGGGCAAACTATGCTTTTAGTCAGTGAATGGAGGAGGGCAGAGTGACTGAGCAGTGATGAGGGCAGTGGGTGAGAACCAGTGCGAAAGGGTCACAGGCCGTGGTAAGAAATGTGGACTTTATCCTGTAGGACGGGCAATGACAAACCACTCTTAAGCAAAGGAAGTCATGTGATCACACTTGGCCAGGGGAAAGGGCGAGGAAGCATGAAGCGAACGAGGAAGGAGCGTTTCCTGAACGCTCGGCCCGAGCCCAGCTCTCTGCTAGGTGTTTGGCACACTTGGTCGCAGTGAAATGTTCGCTGTGTTTAAAAGAAAAACCCGATTCTACCGATGAGGAAAGTGGAGGCTCAGACTCAGCCACTCGCCCAGTGTCGCAGCAAAGGATGGCGACGGCCTCAGGAAAGCAGTGACCACAAGTGTGGACAGGTATTCGAGGCGGAATCAGCAGCATTTGTAAGCAACTGGCCACAGGGAGGCGGGCAGCGGAGGCCCGGCTGATGCTGACTCACGGGTGGGATGCAGGAAGAGACAGGCAGGTTGGAGGGGAAGATAATGAGCTCAGGCTCCCAGCTGCCCAGATGCCTCCAAGCCGCCCTGCTAAGAAACGATGTTTGTAACAAGACAATGTCTATAAATTCGCTTCCGGCATGACTCGATAATTAGCTTAAGTTATCCCTCATTGGCATTTCCTTCAAAGCAAGGACACTCTTCCATTCATCCTGATGAGGCCTGTTTTCTGTGTTGCAGGGTGAGTGTGAACCTGGAGCTGTGTGATCTGTCACTTGGCTCGAGGGGGCCAGAGATTGAAGCCATAGGGTGGGTGGGCTGTCTGTTCTCTCAGCTTAGAGTCTGTCTCTCTGGGGTGTGGGCTCCCCTTCAGATAGAGAGCTGCCTGAGGGTGGATCCTGGAACCCGCCCAGTCAACGCCCAGCACACAGAGTGTGGTCCAGACATTGGTTCAGGAGCCACACGGAGGATACAGTGACAAGGAAGATGGTCAATTGGGTGGCCGCTGTCAAGGTCAGCTGCAAGGATGCTTAGGGCTGAAAGGACTGTGTTTAGAGAAATCAGAGAAACTTAAGAGTGTTGACATGGTAGATTTTTTAAAAAATATGTTTTTATTGATTTCAGAGAGGAAGGGAAAGGGAGAGAGAGAAAAAAAACATCAACGATGAGAGAATCATTGATCAGCCGCCTTCTGCATGCCTCCTACTGGGGATCGAGCCCACAACCTAGGCATGCGCCCTGACCTGGAATCAAACCATGACCTCCTGGTTCATAGTTTAACGCTCAACCACTGAGCCACACCTGCCAGGCGACAGGTAGATTTTAGATCAGGCAGCTGATCCAGAGGAATGAGGAGATAAAGAGCTGAGGACCCTCAAGTTTGATCTCAGAAGAGAGTGAAGTGAGATGGGACCTACAAGAGGAAGGTGGGTCCAGGGACAGGGAGATGCTGAGTACAGTGTGGGTCTCCATGACCAAATCTAAGTAGGCGTGGTCCGAGAAGACCTGGGAAAGGAGCTCTAGGACTAGAGAGCAGTCAGGACTAAGTCATGGGCACACAAGTCAAGGTAGAAACTGCAGGTGCGCCTAAGCTTTTCCTGGGAAAGGCATGTGGGTCCAGGTGGGATGGGCAAGGGAATAGGACCCCAGGAAAGGCACTGAGGAATGTGAGGTGAGACGTGCAGGCAGGTCATGGGGATCGAATGCCATGGAGAGATTAAGTAGGACAATGACCAAAACGCTACTGGCCTTAGTGATTCTGAATGAACCAGTCAGGGGCCTAGGAAACGGGCTTTGACTTAGTAGCAAAAGAAAGAAAAGAGAGAGAGAGGGAGAGAGAGAAATGGGGTGGGGGGGGGATCACATGGAGGTGGAGCCAAAGAAGCAAAACGCAGGGCTGTCTCTCAGCAGGGCCTGGCACAGGGCACCACACCACTGGCACGACTAACAAAGCCAGAGGGATCCCACCTGCCTCTGCTCTGGTTACTTGCCCCTCAGAGCAGAGCATGAAGGCATCAGATTGGCAGGGCTGAGGTCACATGCCCACATCTCGGAGGCTCAGAATTCCTTCTTTCAGTAAATATTGATTGAGCACCTCCTCTGTACCAGGCACAGGTCTAGGCCCTTGAAAACAGCAACAAAATCCACAGAGATTTTTGTCTTCGTGGCCCTGACATTCGAGGGGAGAGATTGACAATAAACAACAGATATAAACTGGTGAGTGCTGTAGAGGGCTAAGAACAAAGAGAAAGCATGAAGAAGGTTGGAAAAGTGCATGTAAGGAGTGAGCAGGAAGGGCACAGGGTGCAGTGCTACACGTGGTCCAGGAGAGCCTGATGGAGCAGGCAGGAGTGTGCCCGGGTGCCCAGGAAACAGCACGGGAGCCGGTGGTGCGGCTGCAGCACCCGAGTGAGGGGGAGAGCTAGGGCAGCGGACTGGATTGGACCTCGTAGGCCCCTGTAAGGACTTGGGCTTCCCACTGAGGTCAGTGGGAACTCTGGGAGGACCTGGACGCCAGGGGTGACTGACCGTCCTACAGTTTAATAGGATCCTATGCACACAGAGGTCACTGGTTTGATCCCCTGACTCCATGCCAGGGTTGTAGGCTCCATCCCCAGCAGGGGGCAGCCGATTGATGATTCTCTCTCATCATTGATGTTTCTAGCTCTCTCTCCCTTCCTCTTTGAAATCAATACTTTTTTATTTTAAATAAATAATACATGCTATCAAGTAGAGAACGTCTTACACACACATCCATCCGTCCCCATCGTTCCCTTCTTCCCTTCTCTCTGGGGGAAGCAAAATGGCCCCCGCTGGTCCACCCAAGCCCTTGTGCTGGAGACTGTCTCAAAGAACCGGGGCCAGGCCTCACAGACCTGCTATCCTCCACTGCCGTCCCGTCTCCCTCTAGCTTACAACCCAGCCCCGAGGAAGGTGGTCAAAACCCACATTGTCTTCCTCTCCTCCAGCTGCCATCACATCACCTCCCTTCATCATGCAGGGCCAGTCACCCCTCTCTGAGACACCTGCCCTGTGGCTGCCTCCTCCCTCCTTCCTCTCTCCTCCCTGGTTTCCACGGCACCACTTTTTCTGGGGTTCCATCTCTGGACACTCCTTCTCATGCCCCTTCCTGGCTTCCCTCCCCCTGCCCCCTCATAAATGCAGGTGTTGCCTGGGCCTGGGCCTTCTGCTCTGCGCACCTGCAAGCCGCTCAGCGTGATCTCACTCGTGCCAGGGCTTCGGTTACCACCTATTGCTGACCGTGCTCAAAGATATTTGTCCAGCGCATCAAGAATATGGCAGAAGAGGCAGGCAGAATATTACATGTGCTTCGAAAGCATTATCCAACCCTCATCTGGGACAGTCCACTGCGCCTCAAAGTCAGCAAGCCCTGACCCATCAACTCTCTCCTCCTCCTGCTCCTCCTCCCTTCTGCAGGAGTCAGAAACGTGGGAGTCACCCTCCCACCCCATGACAGCCAACTGCCAATTACCCCTTGTTTAGATTTCAGCCCCTGCACCACCCCTCTCTCCACCCCCATTGACACTCCAGTCTAGGTCCCCTACCGTACTCCCAGAGACACTCAAACATTCACCCATTCACTTGTTCATTCATTCACTGAGTATTAACTGAGCATCTACTATGTGCCAGAAGCTGGTGTGAATGCTTGAGATACATCAGTGAACACAACACATACAAATCCCTGCCCTGTCAAACTTACATTCTGGCACTTGCAATCATTTCAGAAGTTGTTCCGTATTCCATCTTAACCCCTCTGACTGCCAACTCCACCTCCACCACAGGGAACTTTGCAACATGTGTATCTACTAAGCATCTTCCATAGGAACTCCTGATCCTGGGGTCAAGTCTGGGCCACATGAGAGGTGCCCTGATCCCTTCCCCTCCCGTCTGCTCTCATCTCACCAGGCTGGAGCGCCTTCTCCAGGGCTGCCTCTGTACGTGGTCCATCCTCCATCATAACACCTATCACACTATATGGTGCAGTTTGCCTGCCCACCAGCCAGCCTTTCCTCTCCACCCCGAGTGCCTGCAGGGCTGTAGCCGCTTTGATCCATTCTGCATCACCAGTGCCTGGCCTGTTATCTGGCACACAGTAGAGGTCAACAAATAGTGGTGGCCTAAATAAGTGACAGTGGATTTGCAGTACTGTCACACAGGGAGAGGACTGGGGAGAAGGAGAGAGTGAGTTCTGAACTAGCCTCAGACCAGCCCCCTTCATTCAGACTGACCCTGTGGTTAAAGTCAAGGTTGAGATCCCGCTTCTGCACCTAGTGGCTGTGTTCTCTGAGCTTGTTTTCTTTCCTGTATAAATGGGAACAGACCCTCACTGGTTTGGCTCAGTGGATAGAGTGTCGGCCTGTGGACTGAAGGGTCCCAGGTTCAATTCTGGTCAAGGGCACATGCCCGGGTTGTGAGCTGGATCCCCAGTAGAGGGCGGGCAGGAGGCAGCCAATCCATGATTCTCTCTCATCATTGATGTTTCTATCTCTCTCTCTCTCCCTCTCCCTTCCTCTCTATTATCAATAAAAACATATTTAAAAAATAATAATAAAAAGGGTAACATAGTGATCTTTTAAAAGTACCTGCTAAGTAATTGGGTTTCCCGTGCAATTCGGATAGAGTGTCGGCCTGTGGACTGAAGGGTCCCAGGTTCAATTCTGGTCAAGGGCACATGCCCGGGTTGTGAGCTGGATCCCCAGTAGAGGGCGGGCAGGAGGCAGCCAATCCATGATTCTCTCTCATCATTGATGTTTCTATCTCTCTCTCTCTCCCTCTCCCTTCCTCTCTATTAAAAATGTATATAATGGGAACAAGAACAGAACCCATCTCAGTGTTGTGCAAAGAGCATGCTGGGTGCGTAGCATAGAGCCTGGCATATTGGTTCTCCTAAAAAGCGAGCTGTTGTCATCCCTATTGTCATCATCATCATCATCCCCACCACTGGTGGCCGTCCTTGCCTGCTGACCCTCCCCCCTCCCTAGCACTGTGTTCCACTGTTTCCTCCCTTCTCGTTGCCTTGTCCCAGTGCGGGCCCCCACCCCCACCAGTGCCTGGAACTTTCCAGCTGAGGTCACCAGGGACCTCCTCCTTGCAGAACCCTTTCCTCCTTCGACCTCTCAATAGCATGTGACTCTGGCATTGCTTCCTCCTCTTTAAAAAAATACGTTTTTATTGACTTCCGAGAGAGGAAGGGAGTGGGAGATGGACACAAACTCCTTGGCAAAATAGCCAAGTCCCCCTTAATCTGGCTCGTGCCTCACAGTCATCCTCTAGCCACCCCCCTCCTGCTCTCCTACTACACATACTGCACAGACCTCTCTGAAGGCTGCTCTGGTCTCGTTTCCCTTCATCACAGACACAGGTGAAAGGCGACACAATGTGACAGCAGTAAAAGCCGTAGTGTCCCTGCCGCCGGGTGTAAGGAGTCGGACCACAGGGCTCACCTAGGCACTCGTGAAGTGAAGCTTATGATATGCCTTTCTTCTTATTTAACGTCAATGCACACTTTGCTGTTTCCTACCTCTGCGCCCATTTATTTTTTAATTGATTGATTTGAGAGGGAGGGAGAGAAACATCCATTTGTTGTCCCCCTCGTTTTTGCATTTATTGGTTGACTCTTGTATGTGCCCTGACTGGGGATCGAACTCGCAACCCTGGCATCCCGGGACAATGCGCTAACCAACTGAGCTACCTGGCCAGAGCCCTACCTCTGTACCTTTGAGCGTGCTGTCTCCTCACCCCCACCCCTCAAGAATGCTCTCCTGCTCCTTATCTGCCTGCAGACCCTCCTCCACCTACTTGGTCCCAGCTCAGGCCTTCCCTGACTCCATAAAGTTACTTCTTTCTTGGCCGTGTCAGCGTCGTTCTTAGAACTATCACCCTGAATTGAAGTTATTTCTCTATACAGTATGTCTGTCACTCCCACCATCCCAGGTGCTTTCTATGGAGCTCCTATGGCCCGTTGATGATGACTCAATGAAGTGTTTGCTGAAAGACTAAATAAAACTTTTTTAACAGATGTTTTTATTGATTTTAGAGAGAGAGGAAGGGAGAGGAAGAGAGATAGAAACATCAATGATGACAGAGAATCATTGATCGGCTGCCTCCTGCATGCCCCCTTTTGGGAATTGAGCCTGCAACCCGAGCATGTGCCCTGACCAGGAATTGAATCAGTGACCTCTTGGTTCATGGGTCAACATTGAACCACGGAGCCACACTGGCCAGGCAAGTAATACAACTTTTTCCATTTAAAAGATTAGACTTCAAGAGGAACTGGTGGGAAAGAAGAACACAGCAGGCAAATTTGCTGTTCTTCTGTCATCCACCAGCTGGGAAACTTCCCCACGAGCAGAGTCATCGACCACAGAATGTGAGCCCCAAGGGAATTTCACGATCCAGTCCCCCAGCCAAATGCCAGAGAGGGCAACTGCTTTGCCTAAGGTCACACAGCTGGCTGGGCGCAGGGCTGGAACCAGATTCCAGATAACTGTGGGAAAAGTTTGGGTAGATGGCTACCTCATACCACGAACCTCTTCCCTTTCTATCCATCTTAACTCCCTAAAGGGCTCACTCACAACTCTTAGAGCACTTGCTGGGACCTTGGCTGGCTAGAGCTGCCAAAGCCCCATAGATTGGAGGAGGGGATCCAGTTATCCCCATTTTACAGATTGACAAACCAAGGCAGCAAAGACTGTGTGTCACACTGCTAGCTAACGGCAGAGGCACTGTGCTCTTCTTTTTTAAAAAATATATTCTATTGATTTTTTAGAGAGGAAGGGAGAGGGATAGAGAGCTAGAAACATGGATGAGAGAGAAACACTGATCAGCTGCCTCCTGCACACCCCCCCACGGGGGATGTGCCTGCAACCAAGGTACACGCCCTTGACTGGAATCCAACCTAGGACTCCTCAGTCCGCAGGCCGACGCTCTAGCCACTGAGCCAAACCGGTCAGGGCATTGTGCTCTTGAGAAAAACACACACACACAAAAACCCACCCCTGCAGAGTCACTATTTACAATAATCTTGAGGACTGGCCCCCTGAGGCCTGGGGAATCCCCTCACTCCCACCAGTTCCTCTTTGAGTATCCATCCCGCTGGCACAGGAAAGAACCAGTACACCCACCCTCACACCCAACTAGGCCTAGGAGAGACCTCCTCGGAGTCATAACCTTTGACGGGGAAAGCACCCTCACCCTTCCCCTGCCCGGCACTTAACAGTGTCATTGCTCACTTGCTATCACCTTCCGCATTCTGAGATGGGGAAACCGAGGGTCAAAGATGAGACATCAGTGCTCTAGCCCGTTTGGCTCAGTGGATAGAGCGTCTGCCTGCGGACTGAAGGGCACAAGCCCGGGTTGCAGGCTCGATCCCCAGTAGAGGGTGGGCAGGAGGCAGCCAATCAATGATTCTCTCTCATCATTGATGTTTCTCTTTCTCTCCCCCTTCCTCTCTGAAATCAATAAAAAAAATATTTTTAAAAGGAAGACATGAGTAACCCATGGTCAAAGCCAGTAGGTAGCGAGGATGGGTCTCGAACCCGGGTCTCTCTGGTTCTAGCGCCGCCTCTTTCTTTCTATTAGGCCACGCCAGGCTCTCCTGCACCGCCAGGTAAACCACCTGGAGCCTCTTCCTGGCTGGGTTACTTCGGGAAAGTAACTTCACCTCTCTGGACACCCCCCAAGGTCAGACGCTGTGCTTTCGGGGAAGAAATCAGTATGTAAAAGAGACGCAAACGAAACGCCAGTTCGCGGGCGCCAGCGCAGTCCTTTCCCGGAGCTCGGGGCTTTCTAATGAGAGGGTGTGTCGCCGGCCGCCGGGACCTGCGCAGCAAGCCCCCGGCCGCGAGCAGAAGCGAAACCTCCACACCCTCCAGCCTCCTCCGCTGGCTT
>NW_006298628.1:3960947-3962223 GCF_000327345.1 Myotis davidii
CGCTTTACAGAAGGATCTTCGTTCAGTCTCCCCCGCTGCTCCTGCCTTTAAGAGGGACAAGCTGAGCCTCTGAGACAGTCCCCGGGCCGCGGGTCGGGCGGGGATGCCGGAGGCGGGAAGAGGGAGCGGGAACGCGCTGCCCTGGCAAGCTCAGAGGTGAGGACAGGGGGCGAGCAGGACTGAGCGCCTACTGTGTGCTTTAGCGCTTTACAGAAGGATTTTCGTTCAGTCTCCCCCGCTGCTCTTGCCTTTAAGAGGGACAAGCTGAGCCTCTGAGAAGTGAAGTCACTCACTGGCCAAAAACTGCACACCCAGGACCAGCGTGACATCTCCCATCAGCGCTCCGTTACACCACAGAGAGCACGAGGAATCGGAACCATTTGTCGGCTGTGTCCTGCTCTTGCTTCTCTAAAAATAATTAATTTTTAAAAAATGTGTATAGGCGCATAGTAAGTGCGCAGAAAAATACTGGAAACTGGGGAATGAGTTTGACAGCTCGGCCTTGGGAGTGCTCGCCGCGAATCCAGCTCAGCCCGAGGGCCCCCGGGCGCCCCGGACCTCCGAAGGGAACCTTTGCGATGGACGGGCGGACGTCCGATTTCGACACAGGCTTTCGGCGAACAAGTGGTGGCGGAGCCGCAGCCCTGGCGGAGGACGGGCTGGGTTCAAACCCCCGCACTGCCTCTTTCAGGCTGTGTGACTCCGGGCAGGTCATTTCATCCGCTGGGACCTGATACTCCACCCATGAAATGGGGGTATTAATTCCCACCCCCAAGGGTCGTGGGAAGGAGTAAACGAAACAATGTTCCCAATACACTTACTAAACGCGCAAGTGTCATCGCGCGTTCATCCCACAAGTTCCCGGCGGCGCCTACGCACCGGGTGCGGACCCGAGACAAAGGCTCGTCGGTCCCCGTCTCCAGGTCGCCCACTCCTGGTCGCAGGGACCGACGGGCCTTCGAGCGACCCTCATCCCGCGAAACCCCGACGCTGCGGCCACCTCCACCGGCCGCGGTCGGTCCCGAAAGCAAATATTCAAATATTCCGAACCTGGCGAATGGCTAGGGCTGACGTGTTTGCGCTTAATGTTCTCGACGTGTTGTTCTTGTCGGTAAAGGTAATTTCCTGAGACTTCCCGTCTGGGTCTGATTGAACTTTTCGTCTGAGCGAAGTTCACAGGGCAGACCAAGATGCCCGCGCGTGGCCGTCCTCGCAGCGACCCCAACCTGCAGACCCCCCTCCCTCCCGACAGTCCCCGGGCTGGCGGCCCCCTCCC
>NW_006298628.1:3962357-3963886 GCF_000327345.1 Myotis davidii
AGCCCTCCGGAACTCCCGCGTCCCTGCAGGAGAAAGGGAAGGTGGTGGCCGCAGCCCAGAACTCGGCCTCCCCAACTCCTCAAACTCTAGCTTTGCCGGGATTAAGGGAGTAAATCCCTGACGCCACAGACCAGGTCAAGGACAAGTTCTCCCCCGCCCTCCATCCCCCTCCAGGGCGGGGATTCACCCCCTCCCTTCCCGGATGAAAGGTACTAAATAGACGCGAAGGGAGGGGAGACGGCGGGCCCCGGCCCCTTGATGTTCCGGTTGAACAGGTGCTGGTGAAAAGGAGGCGGTCCCGGCGGAAGAGTCGGCCGCGGGGGCAGTGCGCGGAGGGGGGCAGTCTCCTCCAGCCTCAATCCCCTGCGGGTCTCCCCTCCACTGCCCGGCCGCCCATCCCCCGCAGGAAGCCTTCCCGGCCCAGAGGTCTTTGAAGTGTCGCTGATGCCCCCCAGAGCTGCCTCCTCTCCACCGCCATCCCACCGCCCAGAGAGGGCGTGTGACCTTTGGTCTCTGCAGGCGTCAACACCCCTTTAGGAAGTTGGGGGGGCGGTCAGATTTCGTCCCCTTTGCCCACACGGGTCTTGGGGATGAAGCCTTCAGGCTGACACCCCCTCTCTTCTTTCCAGATCCAATTTCAGGGACTTTAATTCCTTGGGGGGGGGGGCGCTGTGTGTGTTTGTTGTGTGTTTGTGTGCGTGCCTAGAGGTCAAGGGTAGCTGGTCTGTGACCGCTTCCGTAGGCGTGAGTCTCTAACTTGCGTGGGTCTCTAAGCGCTCCTGTGGGACTGGAGCTGGGGTTTGTCTCTCCCTGGGAGGGGCGGGTGGTGTGGCTGGAGGAGGATGGGAGTGAGGGTGTGTGTCTGGGTGCCTCGGGGTGTCTGCAAGGGTGACGAGTCCCGGTGCGTGTGTGTCTGAGCTGGACCGGAAGCTCCCCGAGGGCAGGAATACCTGTTTTATTCGCGGCGCTACCCAGCGGCAGCACATAGTAAGCATTCAATAAATATCTGTTAATTGAACAAATGTCTGCGTGTTGGAGCCTTTACCCTACAGAATGGCCTCCGAGGAAAGGGCGCACGAGCGGCCAATCCGAAGAGCCCCAGACCCGGAGGGGCGAGCGACTCCCGGCGCCCCTGCTCCTCCCAGCGCCCCTTCCCCTGCTCGCCACCCCCATGTCCTTGGGGTTGAGGAACAGCCGCAGAAACGAAGAGCTGGGCGGGGGAGTCCGGAGACTCGGACCCGGAGCCGAGACCGAAAGACAGGCAGAGGGAGGGCTCGGGAGCGCCAAGTGAGAACTACAGGAAGGAAAAGAAAGAGGGAAGAGGAGCGAGGAGCCAGCGAGCGAAAAGCTCCCTACCAAGCCAGGCTTTGTTCCCTGAACCTAAGACTTTACACGGCGGCGGGCGGCGGTGTTCTAGATCTTTTGGAGTGTTTGTTCTAGATCTGTGAAATATGCTGTTGATATTTTAATGGGGATTGCATTGGATCTATAGATTTCTTTGGATAGTATGACCATTTTAATAATGTTAA
>NW_006298628.1:3964296-3970082 GCF_000327345.1 Myotis davidii
CCTGGAGACCTCCCGGGGCTCGGGCGCCCCTCCCCCACCCCACCTGAAGGGAAGGGAGGCGTCGGGGGGCTCCCCCCGCCCTGTCCTGGAGGACCGGGTCAGGCATTGTTTTCTCGCCTATTGTTCCAGTCCCGCGCCCCCCACCCCAAGTTGAGGGAGTTTGGAGACAGTCGGGGGCAGTGAGCACACTCCCCGCGCCCGGAACCGCCGCTGTCCGGGCTGTTGCGGGAATGTTTACCTACGAGGTGTCCCCTCCTGCCGGGTTATTTTGGTCCCGGCTCCCGGAGGGAGAGGTCAAGGGGGAGTCACCCCCCCTCCCGCTTCCGGATGCTGGGAGGAGCGTATGGGGAAGGGAGGAGAAGGGTCCCAGGGGAGAGGGGACTCCTAAAATCCTCCCGGGAAGCGCTTCGGAAGGGAGAGAGGTTGTGCAAGGGGCCGGGATCGACAGGAGGGAGGTTTGGAGTTTCCCCCGGCAGCACATGGTTCGGGAGTTAACTCCTTGAGGAATCTTGCCGAGGGCGCAGGCTGGCATCTCCCGCCCGCCTGGCACAGCGGCGGCCCCCCTCCTTCCCGGGGCAGCCCTTAAGGCAGGCGCTGTCGGCTCTTGCCGCCGCTCTCCTATAGGTTACCTGTACTGCACCTACCCCCAGCCTTGACTTTTGACCTGCCCTATTATAGTGAGAGGCAGAAGATGAGGTCCTTGGACCCCCAACTTTTCGCCTCTTCCTTTACTGGCCCTTTAAGACACCCCCCCCCCTTAACAACACAAACGTGTTCGCCTATGGTAATGTTGTCCCTCTAGTTTTCTCTATTCTGGGTGATCTCCAGCAGAAACTGGGAAACAGGTCCAGAAAGGAGGGTCTTGTAGACTAGAGTTTAAGGTCAAGTGCTCAGACTTCCTGCCCCTACTTGGAGTGCTCGCTTCTGTGGCTAAAGGCTGTCCTGTGCGCTGTTGGGCATTCTTTGTGGTCCTGCTGGCCAGTTAGTGACCCCCAGACGAAGGAGCAGCCCCCCCTACTGGAACTGGCTGTAGTCCTTTAGAGTCACCCCCTCCCCCGCCCCCTTACTCTGGGAAAAGCCACTGATGACAAATTTGCTCTGTGACTCTCCTCCCCCACCCCCAGCTTGCTATGGCATCGTCCAGGTGCCCACAGGACCCTGGTTCTGCCGGAAATGCGAATCTCAGGAGCGAGCAGCCAGGGTGGTGAGTTGGAGACTCCCCTCCCCCTGCCCACCCATACACCTGAGCATCTCCCCTGATTACGCTAGAGACTGGGGTGGGACTGTCACACCGGACTTCCTGTTTCCTGCACACCTATCGCCTACCCCATCTCGCCCTCAGCTCATTACTCACTCTGGCCCGCCTCAGGCAGGGGGCCTTTTATTTTTGTTTGCTTGCTTGTCTGAACTTTTTATTATGGAAAGTTTCCAACCTGTACCAAAGCATCAGGAATAGTGTAAGGAACCCTATGTTCCCAACACCCACTGTCAACAGTTACGGGCTCGTGGCCAATCCTGTTTGCTCTAGACCCCAACTCATTCCCCCCTAGACAGCTGATCATTTCCTGGGCGGGGGGGGGGGGGAGGGGAGGCCCTCTGCGCTTGGAGGCAGGTCAGCAGGTCCCCACCCCTTTTGAAAAGGCCCTCCTCAATCCCTGTGCCTCCTTGCATTGGCAGAGGTGTGAGCTGTGCCCACACAAAGACGGGGCATTGAAGAGGACTGACAATGGAGGTGAGGGGGGGACCCTGAGCTCCAGGGCTCATCTGCTGAGGTCAGCAAGGCCCCCTGAGCAGGGTCTCGGAAGGCAGGGGGACAGACATGTGTGTCTGTGTATGGGGGGTGCTGGATTTCCCTTTCCTGGCTGGCACTGGAATCTGATGGGAAGGCCATGGAGGAGGGGACTGCCTGCAGTGAGGGGCTGTGAGGGGTCCTGTCTCGGGCTTGCCTGAGGCCTGCCCCCAACTGCCCCAGGTTGGGCCCACGTGGTGTGTGCCCTCTACATCCCTGAGGTGCAGTTTGCCAACGTGCTCACCATGGAGCCCATCGTGCTGCAGTATGTGCCTCATGATCGCTTCAACAAGGTCAGCGCCCCTGCCATGCCCTCCTGCTAGTCCCCTCCCTAGCTGGGTCCCTCCACCTCTCTCTTCATCCCCTGTAACTTGATTCTGTCCAGCAGACACTTTCAGGGAACTCAGGAAGTGAGTAGGCACCTTTCAGTCATACTCTGGAATTCAAGCCCTGCCAGGGGGTAGACCTTAGCAAGGAGTCACTGAGCGCTGACTGGGTGTCAAATCCAGGGCAAGGTACCACCAGGCACGCAGTGTTCAGTACCGATCAAAACAGATGCACCCCCTCCCCCACAAAACCCACACTCATGTGGGAAGACTGTAAACATCAGTAAACAGGCAAATAACGTAAATGCAGTTTGTGATAAGTGCTGTGAAGAGAACAAGGCACTGAAATAATACCTCATCGGGGCTTTCTTTAATGAAGTGGTAAAGGACAGAGACATTGAGGCTAAGACAGGAGGCAGCCTGGCGGGGGTGGGGGTGTTCCAGGTTCAGGTCAGAGGCGAGAATAAGCTCACCAGTGAGCAAGGCAAGACGCAGGCCCCAAGGACTGTGCTCAGCCACATGGCTATGCACGTTAAATTAAGTCCTATTTAAAGTTCAGGTCCTCGGCCACTTTTCAAGTGCCCATGTGGTTCATGGCTACTGTATCGGACAGTGCAGCATAGAACATTTCCATCATCACAGAAAGTTCTGCCGGATAGCACTAACCTAGGGTACCGGGGAAAGGATGGAATTGAGGGGTCCCGTAGGTGGGAGGGAGAGGGGACGAGTGCGCTGTGTCCTGCAGACATGTTACATCTGCGAGGAGCAGGGCCGCGAGAGCAAGGCGGCCTCGGGAGCCTGCATGACCTGTAACCGCCATGGATGTCGACAAGCATTCCATGTCACCTGGTGAGACCCCTCCCTGCCCCTCGCCTCCCACTCCGGGGTTCTCTGGGATCCCTGGCCAGCTGTAGCAACCCCCTCTGAGGTTTGCCATGGATGGCCACCCAATGGGCTGGTCCTAGCTGCTGTCTTTTTGGTGATCATGGCAGTGCTTCCCTTGGATGGCCTTGGCTTTGCCCCAGTGGGGGTCCAGGAGGGTAGAAGGTCAGAGGCTGGTCTGGTTTGTGGCCACACCCTTCTCAGGCTGACCTCTCTCGGTTAGCGCCCAAATGGCAGGCCTGCTGTGTGAGGAAGAGGTGCTGGAGGTTGACAATGTCAAGTACTGCGGCTACTGCAAATACCACTTCAGCAAGATGGTGAGTCTCATCTGCCAGGGCATGAATGGGTCAATCAGCCACGGTTTAGAGGGTGTGGGCGCTGGGCCAAGCTGGTGCCTGCTGCTGAGAAGGCAGAGATGGAAGGAACCCGTCCCTGCCCTTGAGGAACTCTTCATTGAAGGAAGAGTAAATTGAAGTAGAGCCTGAGGGGTGTGAATCAGAGTTAAAACCTAGCAGTCTGGAAGACAGAGCTCTCCTGTTAGTCTGGGAGGCTTCAAAGAAGAGGTGGCATAGAAGCTAACGGAGGCGGGAACAATAAGAGCCGACATGTGGGGGTGGGGGCTTACTGCGCCCCGGCCTCTGTACTAAGTTCTTTACATGTATTATTATTATTAATTTTTTAAAATATATTTTATTGATTTTTACAGAGGAAGGGAGAGGGATAGAGAGTTAGAAACATCGATGAGAGAGAAACATCGACCAGCTGCCTCCTGCACACCCCCTAATGGGGATGTGCCCGCAACCAAGGTACATGCCCTTGACCGGAATTGAACCTGGGACCCTTGAGTCCGCAGGCCGATGCTCTATCTGCTGAGCCAAACTGGTTAGGGCTACATGTATTATTTTGTATGATACTTCCAACGACCCTAAGAACTAGATGTACTGTATTTTCCCATTTTACAGATGAGTAAACTAAGGCCCACCGAGGTTATGTAACTTACCTTACAGCATGTATGGGGTCAAATAGACAGTCTGATTTGAAACTGGCATGGGCCATGTCCTGAGAGGAGAAAGAAGTTTGTGAGCAGCAGAACAGGGAGTTTGGTGGGGACAGAGCAGGAGATGAGGCACACAAAAAAAAATCTGAGGCAGGGCCAGAGCTGGGCTTCAGGGAGCCACGGAGAGGCTAGAGAAAGGGTACTATCTCATGTTTGTTGGAAAGACCTGTGTGTTCCAGAAGCTGTGGGTGTCCTGGAGAGGTAGGCTGTGGCCAGACTAGAATTGCAGCTTGGACCTCACCCCCAGGCCACAGGCTTGTAAGGCTGCTTGTACGCGGGAGGGTAACATGATCAGATTTGTTTGTTAGGGAAGATTACTCTGGCAGGCACGGGGAAGCTGGATCCAAAGCTCTGAGGCTGGCGGCTAGGAGACAGCTGCACAAGGGGCGGGGGGGGGGGGGCGTGGAGGGCTGGGGCTGGACTCCAGAACATTTCTAGGTAGACTTGCCTCTGTGTGGGGGCAGCTGAGGAGGAGTGGAGGGTGGCAGTTAAGACCCAGGCTCTCGGTGCTGGGTGGATGGGCTTGAGCACCTGGGGATGTTATGAACAGGCTTGTGTAGGGTTAGCACCTGCCCCAGTCTACCCCAGACAGTCCCAGTGTGTGCCTATTGCCCTGGTGTAATCATTAATAGTTCCCACTTTAAATTTCAACCGTGTCCTGATTTGGATCATAAGTTACATGGTCACCTTGGTTTCAGGGTTTGATGATGACTTAGGACAAGGTAGGGAGGTCGGTTTGGTTTAGAGGAGGTGCCAAGTGGGAATGTTTAGGTTTGGTGGCTGTCCGACACCCCCGGCAGGGTGGTAGTGCCAATCCCAGGTGTATAAGGCTGGGGCTGGGATCCCCAGGTGCCTATCAGGGTCGGGAGGGTCAAGGTGTGAAGGGAACCAGGAATGGGAGAGTCTTAAGAGCTTGGCATGGTAGTAAGATCGGTGCCCGGGGGAGCGATTGGGTCAGACGAGGTCTGAATGAGTCCTTGGGTTTGGCAATTGGGAGGCAGTGGGTGACCTTAGAGGGAGCAGCTGCAAGTCAGGGACAGGCGAAGCCATCTCACTGGGCCTGGGACGTCTGTTAGCAGCGAAGGAAGGAGCAGGCCCTGGCTGGGGGAGAGGCAGCGTGAGGGTTATTTGGGCTTTTGCTGTAGATGCTGACTTCCCCCTTCTTCAGGGTAGCAGCTCTGGGACAGAAGGAACCACTGTGTTTGGTGGAGGGGGAAGGGCTAGGAACAAGGGAGAAGGGAGAAGAGCTGATGGCCGGGGTGAAGTGTCTGGAGGGAAAGATGGGGTGTGGAGTGTAGAGGAGCAGGGGTTCCCACAAGGGTCCCCCATACATCCTCTACCCCAGGAAAGGAGGCTGAGATGGGCCAAGAGGACACTGGAAAGAGGTGGGTGGAGAGCAAGGGCCTGGGCCCCAGTCCTACCTCCAGCATGCCTTGCTGTAGCCTGGCCACTTCTGGGCCTCCGTTGTTAGATCTGTGCACTGGACACGCTGGGGAAGCTCTAAGGCAGCGGTTCTCAACCTGTGGGCCGCGACCCCTTTGGGGGTCGAACGACCCTTTCACAGGGGTCACCTAAGACCATCGGAAAACACATATATAATTATATATTGTTTTTGTGATTAGTCACTATGCTTTAATTATGTTCAGTTTTTAACAATGAAATTGGGGGTCACCACAACGAGGAACTGTATTAAAGGGTCGCTGCATTAGGAAGGTTGAGAACAACTTGTCTA
>NW_006298628.1:3970425-3978324 GCF_000327345.1 Myotis davidii
TTTGGGGGTCGAACGACCCTTTCACAGGGGTCACCTAAGACCATCGGAAAACACATATATAATTACATATTGTTTTTGTGATTGATCACTATGCTTTAATTATGTTCAACTTGTAACAATGAAATTGGGGGTCACCACAACATGAGGAGCTGTATTAAAGGGTCGCGGCAGGAGGAAGGTTGAGAACCACTGCTCTAAGGAGTGCCCTTCGTTGAACATCGTTGAGAACACAAGGTCCTCTTAGGGACAGGCAGGCCAGGGGAAGGGGCCCCCAGGACCTTCAGGAACCTTTTTCCAAGCAAATGAGAGGAGAGTTTGGCAACTCCTCTCCATTCTCTCCCCAGAAGACTTCCCGGCACACCAGCGGGGGAGGCGGAGGCGCGGCGGCAGCAGGTGGAGGCAGCGGCACAGGGGGCGGCGGCAGTGGCTTCATCGCTGGCCGGAGAAGCCGGTCAGCCTCCCCATCCACCCAGCAGGAGAAGCACCCTTCCCACCACGAAAGGGCACAGAAGAAGGTAAAAGTCTCCCTTTACCTGTCCTGCCACTTTCACAAACTCAGGCCTCTTTCAAGAAGCCCCCACAAGGTGCCCCACGGCCAAGGATCCTGCCCGCTTCCCTCCTCTGAGGCCACTGAGGGCAGGGAGGGGGCTGCGGAAGTGACCCGTGTGGATCACAGAGGGCGAGGTGAGGGCCAGCTTCCCTGGGGCCCTCGTCTTTGTGTGGTTCTTCCAGTGGCCTCCCCAGGACACGACAGTGTCCCGACAGCCCCCAGTCCATGGCCCTGCACACATCTCCACAGTCTAGCCTGGTGTCAGCCCAGTTTGTAAGTGTACATGCCTGCGTCCCCTTGTACCTCCTGTCACAGTGCGCCTGGCTCCCATCCCTCAGCACAGCTCCGTGTCCCTGGTGGACACCCTTGCAGGTGCGTGCTCACGTGTGTGGTGCTCTGTCACGCATGATCATGGGACAGGCTGTTTTTAGCAGGCAGAATGGACAAGGGGCTGTTGGCTCTCAGAGGAACCTGCCTGAGCCACTCCTGTCCAGCCAAAGTCCCCCAGTCCCACCAGAGGGGGAGGTGACACCCACAAAGCTCATCCCAGGGAGGGGTCCACTGTCAACATGCACATGTTGGGGCATCTTCACCCCAAATGCCCCCCAGCACCAATATCTGCTCACCTGTCCTTCCCCAGAGTCGAAAGGACAAGGAACGCCTTAAACAGAAGCACAAGAAGCGGCCTGACTCACCCTCCAGCATCCTCACCCCACCCGTGGTCCCCACTGCTGACAAGGTACTGCTGCCCACAGCCCGGAGGGATGGCCACAGCAGCGGGAGGGAGGCAGGGTGTGAGGGGTCAGGGTGAGCCAGGGACCTGGGCACCCCCACAGCTTCAGGTTAATGTGCCTCTGCTCCACACCTCAACCCTCTCTACTCCTCAGCCCCACCAATCATTTACCATCAGGAGGGGAGGATTGGGTGGGGAGCACCACCCCTACCTGCTGGCTGCCAGATGTTCACATCTGCCTCTGTCCAGACACTGAGCCTCAGCACTGGGCTCTTGTCTGTGGATACACACTCGGTTTTCCAATTCTCCAAGCTCTGGAGCCTGTTCTCCAGAGACAGGTAGAGAGGACCCCATCTCTCTCAGCCCCCTCTCCCTGCACCTCTTCTCCCTGTCGGGAAGATGCCCACAGCCTGTGACCTGACCAAAATCCTACTCTGTGCATGCTGGAGGGACTGAAAGTGTAGCCCCTGGCAGGTCCCTGACAACACCCCGAAACCCCACCCACCTCATCTCACCTTCCAAGGCGGGTCAGGGTATGTCAGGCCTGTCTCCAGCAACGGGCAACATCAGGATAAGCAAATAGCAGGCCCTTCCCCGAGGCCAGGGCGTCCCTAATCCAAGCCAGAGCAGCCCTCTCTGCCCCTCCTGCCAGCCCGCCCTCCCCAGGGAAGGTGAAAGGGGCCTGGAGAAACTGCTTCCTCCTGTGGCCAGTGCTCCATCCACTCCCGCTGCCGAGGGAGGTTGGCAGAGCTCTGGGCATCTTATTAGCAGGAGGCTCAGGTATCAGGTTTCTAGGGGGATGTTGCTGTGCATTGAACCCCAGTAACCCTCTCCCTGCCCTGCGTTCCAGGACTCACCTAGAACAGCTTGTCGTCTCTGCCCTGTGCCCTTTTCCCTGGGGCCTGCAGACAGGTAGAAAGAGAGGGCAGAGACCTGGGAGTAGCCCCCAGTGGCTGGGTAGTCCCTTGGACATGTTGGAGCACTCTGCTCATCCCCTCCACCCGCCCCAGCATTGCCGCTGCCCCTCCCCCACCCCCTCGCCTCCCTTGCTCTCAGAACCACATCTGGCTCCCTTCAGAACTCCAGCTGTTGAAAAGAACAAAGAAGAAGAGACAAGGGCTTCCCCCCAGGGAGGGCAGCACAGGGTGGCTCTCATTCCCCCATCCATCCTCCCTCTGGCATTGGTGGGTTTAGCAGAGGTTCACGAATATCTGGTCTCCACCGGGAGGAGAGGCGCCATCCCTGGGGTTGGCGGTAACACGATGCTCTAACTCAGCCCCCACATGCCAGCCTCTCCTAGAACGGGGATCTGCGGGGTGTACAGGGATTCGCTGGTTTAATCCTCAAAATAGTCCAACTTTATTAATCCCATTTTATAAATGGAGAAACTGAGGTACAGAGAGGTTAAGTAATTTGCCTCAAAGTGCACAGCTAGGTAGTGATGGAGTCGAGATTTGAACGCATGCAGTCTGACTTGAAGGCCTGTACTCTTACCCACCACCGTCAGTCTCTGCAGTATCTTCCTAGCAGCACAGCCATCAGAATCATCATTATTGACCCCGCAGTATGTACTAGTACCTGGCATTATGTTCCTCATAACTCTCCAAACAGGGGTAATTAGCCCCATAAGGACACTGAAGCTCAGAGAGGTGGAGAGACCATGCAACATAAACACGGCAGTAAACGCGGAGCCCATCCTCCTCCAACCCCTGTCCTGCCACCCTCAGAGAGGTTTAGGGGGGGTGGGGGGGGAAGAAATGGGGACAGTGTATTTCACTATAGGGTGGCAACTGTTGGCGTGGCTGCCGTGGGTACACAGTGCCCTGGAAATAGGAGGACAGCGTTGTTCCACCCCAGGAGTCCAGGGTGGCTTCACGGAAGAGTGGACTTCCAAGCTGGATTTTGAGGAGGAGAAGTTTTCCAGGAGGAGTAATAGGCTCTCCTGGCAGAGGGGTCTGCACTGCAAGCTCAGGTTGTCTAGGAAAGGCACAGAGTGGCCAGGGAGTAGGGTGTCAGCCAGGTGGCGGCAGCTTGGGGAGACCAAGGAGGGAATGGTGGTGACTGGAGGGCCCACAGATGCAGCCGGGCCCTCACTGCTTCCCAACACAAGTCCAGCAAGTATTTCTTGAATGAATGAATGAATGAATGAATGAACGAATGAACGAACGAACGAACAAATGAGTCTATTAGTACAGACTTTGAGACTGTTTTCGTCTCCCACCTGAGGTGAAGGACAGACAGCTTCTTGGGTTCAGAACGCTCAGCTCGCCTCACACCCAGAAGTTCCACTGCTGCTTCCCCATCTTCCTGGTCTAGGGCCTCCCGGCACCATCTCTCTACCCGGAATCCTTCTTGAAGCTAATTCTGGACTCTCCCAGGAAAGCCCAGGTCCTGCGTGCTCCTGCTCCACTCCCAAGTCAGGGTGAACCCAGGCCCAGGCAGTTGGTCTCAAGCCTTCCTCTCTCCTCCCCTCTTTAGGCCTCCTCCTCAGCTTCCTCCTCCTCCCACCATGAGGCCAGCACTCAGGAGACCTCTGAGAGCAACAGGGACTCAAAGGGGAAAAAGTCTTCCAGCCATAGCCTGAGTCACAAGGGGAAGAAGCTGAGCAGTGGGAAAGGTGTGAGCAGTTTCACCTCCGCCTCCTCCTCCTCTTCCTCCTCCTCTTCTTCCTCCTCTGGGGGGCCCTTCCAGCCTGCAGGTGAGTGTGGGCAGGTGAGCCTCCTGGAGGAGGCTGGGCATGGGACAGCCTTTGGCCCTGAGCTTCTCTAGCAAGGGCCTTTGCATATTAGTTTGCATCTCATTTTTTTGTGTGTTTTTTAATCCTCACCCGAGGACATTTTTCCCATTGATTTTTAGAGAGAGTGGAAGAGAGGGGGAGAGACAGAGAGAGAGAAACATCAATGTGAGAGAGACACATGGATGGGTTGCCTCCCGTACGGACCCCCCACCACCGGCGCTGGGGATCAAGCCTGCAACTGAGGCACATGCCTGGAATCGAACCCGGACCCTTTAGTCCATACTCCGACACTCTATCCACTGACCCAAACCGGCTAGGGCTCTCATTTGCTTCTTAAATTGGTTCAGGTTAAAGATGGGGGATCTCCACCAAATTATACTTCTCCAAACCCTTCCCTCAACCCTTCCCTTTTGAGCTGGAACTCTCCTCTCCTCCCACTTTATGGTAAGTGGGGGAGGGAGGGCACTCATCCTGGACACAGAGATAGTGGCAGAGCTGGGACAGGACACCAGGCTTCCCCGTCCCCTGACCAGAGCTCTCCCACTAGTGCCTCTTGGGAGTGGGAGGGAGTGAGGGATCTGGGATGCAGCTGTAATTCTGTTTTCCTTCTGTGCAGTTTCGTCCCTGCAGAGCTCCCCTGACTTCTCCGCCTTCCCCAAGCTGGAGCAGCCAGAGGAGGACAAGTACTCCAAGCCCGCAGCCTCCACCCCTTCAGCTCCCCCCTCTCCCTCAGCTCCTGAGCCCCCCAAGACTGACCTCTTTGAGCAGAAGGTGGTCTTCTCTAGCTTTGGGCCCATCATGCGCTTCTCCACCACCACCCCCAGCTCAGGCCGGGCCCGGGCCCCATCCCCTGGAGACTATAAGTCTCCTCACCTCTCGGGGTCTGGGACCTCAGCAGGCACCCACAAGCGGATGCCCACACTGAGTGCCGCCCCTGCGCCCGCTGAAGAGACCCCTGAGACAGGTGTGAAGGAGAAAAAGCACAAAGCCAGCAAGAGGAGCCGACACGGGCCAGGCCGTCCCAAGGGCAGCCGGAGCGAGGAGGGTGTCGCGGCCCCAGCTGCTCCCTCCCTGCCTGGGGCCCAACTGGCTGGCTTTACCGCCACTGCTGCCTCACCCTTCTCAGGAGGTTCCCTGGTCAGCTCCGGCCTGGGGGGTCTGGCCTCCCGCACCTTTGGGCCTTCCGGAAGCCTGCCCAGCCTGAGCCTGGAGTCCCCCCTGCTGGGGGCAGGTCAGTGACCCTGTGGGATGGTGGGCATTGAGGGTCCAGCCGGTCTAGCGATGGAACAGGGAGAAGCACGCAGTTAGGAGGGAATGTGATAGAACTGCTCCGAAGGACGGAGACACAGGATGGAAGGTTTAGTCACCTCTGAGACACTCCTCCATTCCCGCCTTCTGCATGGCTGTGGCAGGAGATGGTGTTGGCTTGTCAGTAGGACATAAAAAGTTTGGCTGGGATATTAGAATAGCTGGGAATTCCCCAGGCCCGGGCAGGGCAGTCCAATAGGTAGTCATGTCGAGCAGATACCACCCAGGCGACAAGGGACGTCTGTGCACGGAGGTTAGACTGGTGCCAGGTCCAGGGAATGTTCTCCTTGGGGAGGGCTTGGTGACTCTCTGCTTCCCTCTGTGTCCTTGTGCCCACAGGCATCTACACCAGTAATAAGGACCCCATCTCCCACGGTGGTGGAATGCTGCGGGCTGTCTGCAGCACCCCCCTCTCTTCCAGCCTGCTGGGGCCCCCTGGGACCTCTGCCTTGCCCCGCCTCAGCCGCTCCCCATTCACCAGCACCCTACCCTCCTCTTCTGCTTCTATCTCCACCACTCAGGTGAGGACTTACCCCTGGGCTCCTCCATCGCTGGGTAGGGGGGTGGGTGCAGGGCAGGGGGGGGGCAGGTTGCTCAAGACCCCAGCCCTCCATGGGAACTTGAGATATTGGGCTTGATCCCCAGAACGTCTCCCTGTCTCTGGCCCTCTCTCCTCCCAGCACACCCTGTCCCCTCCACCCCGTAAGCACAGTCCTGCCCTAGATCTGAGACTAACCACCAGGCTGGACTGTACCTCCTTTCCCTCAGGTGTTTTCTCTGGCTGGCTCTACCTTTAGCCTCCCTTCTACCCACATCTTTGGAACCCCCATGGGTGTCGTTAACCCCCTCCTTACCCAAGCCGAGAGCAGCCACACAGGTATGTGAGTCTCCGACCCCATCCCCCTTCTTCCCAAAGGCCTGAGGGGCACCCATCACCTGCATGCCCCCCCCCAAAAAAGATGGGAGGGCTTCCTGGCTGCCCCCTCCCTCTGGCCATTGCCCACTTTGCTAAAAATATTTTCACACACAACAAACCAGGGTACACTTTCAGGTTAAAACCTGCCGAGGGGTTGGGACAGGACAGGAAAGAATTACTGCTCCATCTCACGGGAGAAGGGCAGAGAGATTAACGCTTAAGGCAGTGGAAGTCAGGAAATTCTGGGCCCCTGACTCTGACCCCAGTTTTCATAGCGCCGAAGCGTAGCTCCCAGCTGGCCTCAGGGAGCCTTTGGGATCAGCCGTTACTGCGATCCCACTAGCTGGGCAACCTGCCCTCCGGGTGTGTGGGAGTTAAAGGGGCGGGTCACAGGCGCCCCACCCTCTCCCTTGAGAGTCAACCCAGCCCCGGAGAGCTGATTGGTGCAGACACACCACCTGGCCAACCAGGGGGCGGGGCCTACCACCCCGCCACCAGTTCAGGTAGGCCTTCTTAAAGAGACCGGACCCAGAATTAAAGACGTGACACGGTGGGGTGGCACACCCCTCCCCGCAACCAATAGGAATTCTGTGTCCCAACCAAGGGTTTTGCCACCTAATTTGTGAGTTTATGAATATAAAAAGTCCTACAAAACCTAACAGCTACCATTACTAAGGGCTTCCTGCATGCAGCTTAACACTTCACATTTATTTGCCTTGTTTGTAAACCTCATGACAATCACTTCGGAGGTTAGTTGCAAGCCCAAGTTCACAAAGCAGGTATCAGGTCCACGTTCGACCCAGGGCTGTCTACACCCAAAATCTCTACAGCATTAAGCTTCCAGGGAAGGGGTGTGAAAGCAGCCGGGCAGAGGGAGTCTTTCTGCCAGGAGAAGGGAAGAGACAGACCCATGGCTTTACCTCCCACGGGCCGCTTCCAGGCCAGGGCTCCCAGCGCCTTCGGAGCTGGAACTGGGGTGGAGCGATTCCGGGGAGGGGTCTGCCATCAGGTGCCAGATCCCATGCCCACTTCCCCGCGAGGACCGAGCGGCCGGCTGCACCCTTTCCCCGCTGACCCCGCCTCCCTTCTCCTTCCCAGAGCCAGACCTGGAGGACTGCAGCTTCCGGTGTCGGGGGACCTCCCCTCAGGAGAGCCTGTCTTCCATGTGAGGGAGGGGGCGGGGCTGGAGGGGCACCCCGGGAGGAGGGGCGGGGGAGCGGGCAGCAGAAGAGGGGGGTTCAGACGCGGATGACGGGAACCCCTGGGGAGGGCAGGGCAGGGGAGGGGAGGCCGGAGCAGGAGGTAAGCCTGAGCCCGGTGTCCCCTTCTGACCCAGGTCCCCCATCAGCAGCCTCCCCGCACTCTTCGACCAGACGGCGTCCGCACCCTGTGGGGGCGGCCAGTTAGACCCAGCGGCCCCCGGGACAACGAACATGGAGCAGCTGCTGGAAAAGCAGGGCGATGGCGAGGCCGGCGTCAACAGTGAGGAGGGGGCTCAGGGCTGGGACACCTGCCCCAAGATCCCCAGATCCGGTCACCCCTCTCCCCGAAGTTCCCAAACTTCTTTCAGGTTCTGCCTCAGACCTTGCCCCAGCCCTAACTCATTACAACCTCAGCCTCACCTTCAGCCCCTTCTCGGCCCTGCACCCGGCGCC
>NW_006298628.1:3978460-3980808 GCF_000327345.1 Myotis davidii
AGTCGTGGAGATGCTGAAGGCGCTGCACGCGCTGCAGAAGGAGAACCAGCGGCTCCAGGAGCAGATCCTGAGCCTGACGGCCAAGAAGGAGCGGCTGCAGGTTCTCAACGTGCAGCTCTCTGTGCCCTTCCCCGCCCTGCCTGCCGTCCTGCCCGCCGCCAATGGCCCTGTCGCTGGGCCCTATGGCCTGCCTCCCCAAGGTAAGGGGCCAGCCCGCGAGTGGGGGCCTATGCCGGGCGGCGGGCATTAGCTCCGATTTCAGGCCTGACCGCCTTCCCTGATCCCCCCAACCCCCACCCCTTCAGCCGGCAGCAGCGATTCCTTGAGCACCAGCAAGAGCCCTCCCGGGAAGAACAGTCTCGGCCTGGACAACTCGCTGTCCACGTCTTCCGAGGTGGGCACCGGTGGACACCGGGAAGGACCGGAGTGGGGAGGCGCAAGGGCCTCCTGGTCCCACCTCCACCCTGCAGCCATTGGAGGTTGAACAATGGAGTGATTGGCAGAGCAATGAGTTGATTGATCCTTCATTAGATAAGTCATAATTACGAGGTTTCTACTTAATGCCAGGCACTGGCAAAGCAATTAGAGCAAAACGGACGCGGTCCTGCTCCTGAAGATAGGCTAAATCCAAGAAAACAGTCCATAATTACAAGCCGGTGAAAGATGCTAAAATGGAAATGATTTGAGGGCTGTGAGGAAGAATGGGGCTTGGGGTTCTTCTGTAGATCTACGGTGGGCAGGGAGACCTCTGTGAGAAGGGTTTGTGACGGGCTCATCACAGTGCCTCACACAAAGAATTCCTGTGTGATTGGCGGTGGTTGGGGAAGCAGTGACTCGTTATGTTGTGGTGATTATTGAAATCAAGCAAACTAGTTTCTTGTTCTCTCTGCCACTTACTGTGCGACTTGGGCAGTAATAATCACCATAATAACGAATATTAACTGCATATATGACCTTTGTCATGTCCGGTGCTGAGAGTTCTAAAGCATCGGTTTGTTTCGTCTTCTCTGTGTGGGATAGGTACCATGGAATAGGTACTATGTAACCCCCATGTAATGAATGAGTAAACTGAGGCAGAGAAGCCACCCGAGCCATTGAATTGGGGACATAGGGTTTGAACCGGAGCCTGTCACCCTAGCTGTCTACAAACTTACTTAGTCTAAGACTGTAGAGGGAAGAACGAGATAGTGCAGGTCAAGCACTGAACCCCGAGTCTGGCTTACTAGATTCTTGTAAGCCATCATTGATGTTTAGTATTAAACAAGGGTGGTGGGTGCTGGAGCCCAGGCAGTGGTCTGTAAACATGATTTGTGAAGACATTTAGGATTCTTAGCCTTCACCCCTGGGCCTTGCTTCTCCTCCTGGGTGGCTCTGCCTGGGGTGAGGTGGGGGTGGCTGTGCTCTCTCAGAATGTTGGTGGGTGCTGGGCTGGGGGCCAGAAATGTCACGCTGGCCCCCTGCCCCTCTGACCCCTCCCTTCCCCCTCCCTCCCCAGGACCCACACTCAGGCTGCCCCAGCCGCAGCAGCTCGTCGCTGTCCTTCCACAGCACGCCCCCACCGCTGCCCCTGCTCCAGCAGAGCCCTGCTACCCTGCCCCTGGCCCTGCCTGGGGCCCCTGCCCCGCTCCCAGCCCAGCCACAGAATGGTCTGGGCCGAGCACCTGGGGCAGCGGGGCTGGGGGCTATGCCCATGGCTGAGGGGCTGTTGGGGGGGCTGGCGGGCAGCGGGGCCCTGCCCCTCAATGGGCTCCTGGGGGGGTTGAATGGGGCTGCTGCCCCCAACCCTGCAGGCTTGAGCCAGGCTGGTGGGGCCCCCGCGCTGCAGCTGCCAGGTTGTCTCAACAGGTGAGGGAAAGCTTAGCCTGGGGAAGGGAATGGGGAGGCTGGCTATTGGGAGGGACTCCCCCCAGACACCCAAGGTCCCCCAAAGGGGAAAGTGTCCCCCAACCATACAGAATTTAGTCACCTCTTGGCCCCAGGGACTCCCTAGATGTTAGTTGTGAGCGCCCTTTGGATGGCAACTTTCTAGGACAAAGCTGTCTCTTTCTTGTACCCCAGTCTAGGTTTTCCTTCTGGGGAAGTTCCATCTAACTCACCTCCCGCTGCACTCTCTGAGCTCAGTCTGTCTCTCTCTAGTCTAAAGTCGCACATCCCTGCCTCTCTCCACCTGGGTCTGAGGGCGTCTGGGAACTCGGGGGAGGGGTGTTTCCCTGTCCCTTCCCATGGTCTGTATTTTGTCCCCCTGCCTCAGCCTAACGGAGCAGCAGAGACACCTCCTGCAGCAGCAAGAGCAGCAGCTCCAGCAGCTCCAGCAGCTCCTCGCCTCCCCACAGCTGACCCAGGTGAGG
>NW_006298628.1:3980894-3985534 GCF_000327345.1 Myotis davidii
GGGAGGGAGAACAGCTCCAGGCTGGGCTGAGAGTGCACCTGTGGGACGGGAGCATCCTCTTTGAGAGCAGGTCTGGAGGGTAGTAGGTCCTCAGTTACTGAGCATTTCCAATCCCGGCCCCAAGGACTTTCAGGGGGAACCTCAGAGTGCGTGTGGAGAGGTGGCTGAGCAGGTGGCACCCTCAACCAGAGCAGCCCCTTTTGGGTCTGCCTTGTATGTTGGGCTCTGCCAAGGTTTCCTTCCAAAAAGGAGGGAGCTGGAACTATATAAACAATAGTCATTTTCACATAAAGAAACATTAGAAAGAGACACAAGAAACCAGTTCAACTGGTTATAAGGGCCAGATGGGAACGGGTAGGAGCAAGATTTCCCAAGGTAAACCATGATATACAGCGGGGCCTTGACTTACGAGTGTCCCGACTAAACAAGTTTTTCGAGATACGAGCCAGCCATCTCTCGGCCGATTTTTTGCTTGGAGTTGCGAGCTAAAATTCGGGTTACGAGCCAGCTTCAGATACCCCACCGCTAGTGGGCGCAGCGAACGTCACAGTGAACGCCACAACATCAGCCCAGCGTCACATGTCTCACTCGTTCACTTTAAGATTTGACATATGAATAATTTGAGTTATGAGCTCCGTCACGGAACGAATTAAACTCATAAGTCAAGGCCCCACTGTATTGTTTTGGTTTTCGGAATACTTGAAAATACTTTGCATTCTCAGAGCAAAACTAAATGAATCTTACATTTAAAAAAGCAAACGAAAAAGAGGGGGAGTTGAACACGATTGACCTAGTTTAATGTTTCTCAGGTTGGGGTCGTACCACCCCTGGGAGCATTTGTTGTTGTCCTGGTGACTGAGGAACTGACTTGAGCGGGGCGGGGGCGGGGATGTTGGACACCCTGTGCTTGGCCAGTAGTGCCCCACTTGACCAACACTGACGGTGTGCAACCACGCTCTTGTCCAGATGGGGAGACTGAGGCCCAGAGTGGGGAGTTAGAGACAAGAGAACCTTGACCATCTCCTGCCTCCACTGTGAGGGGATGGGGCCTGGGCCAAGCAGGGCAAGTTGGCCTCAGGAACCACTGGCCCATGAGCGGTCTGGCCTACTTGCAGGAACACCAGACCGTTGTCTACCAGATGATCCAGCAGATCCAGCAGAAGCGGGAGCTGCAGCGGCTGCAGATGGCCGGGGGCTCTCAGCTGCCCATGGCCAGCCTGCTGGCAGGAAGCTCTGCCCCCCTGCTGTCTGCGGGCACTCCTGGCCTGCTGCCCGCAGCATCTGCCCCACCCCTGCTGCCCGCAGGAGCCCTGGTGGCTCCCTCCCTCGGCAACAACACAAGTCTCATGGCCGCAGCAGCTGCTGCCGCAGCAGCAGTAGCAGCAGCAGGCGGCCCCCCAGTCCTGACGGCTCAGACCAACCCCTTCCTCAGCCTGTCGGGGGCGGACAGCAGCGGCAGTGTTCCCAAAGGAGGGGTGAGTAAGGGGTCTGGGGCTGTGCTGTCTTCCTGCTCTGGGATAGGCAGCATCAGAAGGTCCATCATCAGGTGCATCATGAGGAGGAGGAGGAGGAAGTGACCCCTAGGTCAGCAAGGCACCCTGCTCCAGACCCCAGGGCCTCTGCGGGCACATGGGTTCCCTCCTGCAGAGCCAAGAAAGATGCGCTCTGAGCATGGGCTAATAGTAAAAGGACCAATTAGGAAGCAGCATTCCTCTGGGAGGACCAATTAGAAAAGGCCATTTCCTCTCTCAGTAGAAAGAGATGATGCTCTGGGTGGGCCTTTCTGGAAATGCCCACTTATGCCACTCTGAGGGCATAAAGATGGCATGGGTGCTGGCTTTGGCTGGAGCATGCCCGCCTAGCCAGGCACCCTTGTGCAGAGCACACTCCCCTTCTCCAGCCAGACCCAGCTTGGAACCAAGAAGATGTATCCTCTGCACTTTGTGATGGGGACACATACAGGATGAAGTGTCTGGTCCCGAACGGGCCGCAGTCCAGGCATCCAGGGCCGCTGTGGAAAGAGGTTGCGCAGAAACACCCCCCCGCCACAACACGTTGTTGACTTTGATGTATACCCATCAGAGCCCAGGTCAGGAACTTGAGCTGGGCTCCCTCACTGCACCTTTCAAAAGCTTTCTTAACCCAAAGAGCTGTTCTCAGCTGGGTGTTAGGACCAGACACCTCCCAAACCCCCAGCCTCCCTTCCTCTCTTTCCAGACCGCTGACAAAGGAGCCTCAGCCAACCAGGAAAAAGGCTAAATCCATCCACACCCCTCCTGACCCCCAAAGTGGAAGGGGCAATCCTGGCTTGAGGGGGTCCTAGCCTGGAGCAGGCACCTGCGCCCAGATCCTGGAGAGTCCCAGCCCAGAGCACGTGCTGAGACCTGGGGAGTGTGGGGTGCGCCTGGTGCTGAGGACTGAGACCCAGAGGGGAGCTCCTTCTCTCTGGCCCTTTTCCCCTCTGCAGAGACCCTTTGTGAGGGGCTCAGAGGGAGGACGGGCTCCAAGCTGACCCAGGGGCCCCTCTCAACAAACGTGTTGAGGTCCTCCAGGGAGCACAGTGGGCCACGGGATAAGTGGGGGGTTGGTCGGACCCACCACATAAAATGGATCAGCACTTGATGGGACAGGTCCTGGGCCTGCCCCTGCGCAGAAATCTGTTGAGGAAGAAGGGGTGGCCCTACTGGACCTGCAGTTCTTCCCAACTTGGGCAGAGGCAGGAGGGACCCCTTAGACTGTTTCTCACCTGTCTTCTTCCCCTGCCCACCCCCTCCCCCAGGGTCACAAGCTGAGCTTGTAAAAGCCCACAGACTAGGAGGCTGAGGAAGGGGCAGGGTGGCCTCAAACTCAGCCCAAGCCTCCCCACCTCTGGGGGAAGCCCAATGATGGGTTGGGGGGCGGAAACCCAACCCCCTGGGTGCCCTGCCCCTTTTTGCACTATTGGATATTGGATTTAGGAGTGCCGAGGGTGGGGAGATGGAGTTAGCTGCGTGTGTGTGTGCGTGTGCGTGTGCGTGTGTGTGTGCGTGTGTGTGTGTGTGTGTACACACGTGTGTACGTCTGTCTCCCCCAACCTGGGGCAGCCGAGGACAGGGATAGGAGCAGTGCTCAGAAGGGGGGCTCCCAGCTCTTGTTTGCACCCTCACCAACTTTGGTCCCTTTCTGGGGCATGCGTGGTTAACAGAAATCAGAGCAGGACTCCAATATGGGAGAGTGACTGGGGGCTGAGGGCTTTGAATCAGGGTAAATCCTGCCTTCCCTTCCGCCGATCCCTCATGCTCTTAGTGCCCCCTCAGAGCTCCCCTCCCTCCACTAGAGTTGGTCCTGCTTCCCTGGCACAAGGGGAGCCCCAGGGATTGGGGGACAGAGCAAGGGAGGGTCAAGTGCCACTTCCTTTTGTGAAGACCTCCCTCCCAGAACTAGCCAGCCTACTTCCTGCACCAGACCGCCACCTCCACCAACCAGGGGAGACTTACGCTTAAGCTGACCTACAACTGTCCCTTCACCCACCAGCTGTTTCCCCTCGGGGTATAGTGGGCAATGCTTAGATTCTCACCTGACGGAGTCCCACCTGCCCAGAGCCTTTGGTGGCAAAGGCCTAGGAGCCAGTGGGACAGCCAGGAGAGGGGCAAGGTGGAAGCCTGTGTCTGTTTCAGTTGCACTGGGGTTGGAGCCAGGAGAAGGCATTTCCAGCTTTCCCTGATGCTCATGTCTTGTCAGTCTCTTTGCATGTGTGGATGTGTGTGTGTGTGTGTGTGTGGATGTGTGTGTGTGTATGTTCCTGTTTGGGTTTTTGTTGTTGGTTTTTGTTTTTTTTAATAAAGAAAAGAAGATGTGTATATTTTTGGCAATGACAGAAACGTAGTGCAGATATATTTTTGCCTGTGCTGCTCAACTGGTTTTTTTCTGATACTGAAAATAATATTAATATTACTGTTGATAAGACTTTGTAATATGTTAGGGAGCTGATAATGGAGGGGGTGGGGTGGGAATCCTTCCAAGGCAATTTCTTAGGCCCTTGCAAGGGCTTGGGGGGAGGGGTGCAGTTGTGATGACCTCAGAAATACTCACTTTTTATTAATGCTAAATATCAGGAAGAAAGGATAGAATTCAGCATTGTGTTAATCTTCATCTGTTAAGCTATCTAACTCCCTGCCCCCAAATCACTGAGAAGAAAAACAACTTTTTCAGAGATTCTTAGAAGAGTTGTTCATTCACACCCACACCCTTGCGGAAGGCCAGCCCACTGAGAGCTGAAGTCCACTTCTGTTCTGGGTGGCGAGGGACAAATCCACCCAAGGCTGCTGTGTGTGGGGGGGGAGAGGTCCCCATGATTTAGTGCACTGGAACCAAGACCTCCTCCCCCCTTCCCGCACCCGCGAGTCTGGGGTTCTCACCTCCGAGAGTCTGTGTTTTCCAGCTTTCCCCAGGCGGGCGCAGCAGCGGGTAGTCAGGTTAGGTTTGAAGATGGGACCTGGGCTGGGTATGGACTGGTGCTGTGCGGGGGCCCCCCCCCCCCATTGGGGATGGGAAGGGGCCGGAGAGAGGTGGTACCTTTTCATCGTTTAGGGAGCTTTATCATAAGAAAGGCCTAGAGATCTTTAGGAAGGGGCAGGGTCCCAGTGTGTGTGTGTGGGGGG
>NW_006298628.1:3985685-3987320 GCF_000327345.1 Myotis davidii
GGGGAAGGATGTGGTTTGCAGGGCGGAAGTGGAGTTTGAAAATGCATACAGGAGCTTGTGTGTCATCACCCTCAGCGTGGAGATGCGAGTGGGGTGTGCATGCAGAGCCGCTGTCTGGCTTTGGGGTCACAACTGGCGCATGAGTGTCAGGACTGGAAGGGACCTGTCTTTAGGGGTCATTTGAGCCAGATGCTCACTTCAAAGGTGATACCTCCAAGCCCAGGATGGGCAGGGGCTCTGGCAGAGCCAGGATCAGCCCTCAGGACACTGGCCTCCCGTGGTCCCCCCCATCCCCTCCACTGCACCACCTCCGCCTGGCTTCCTGGCTGTCCTCGTATATGTGATGTACGGTGTGAGTGCAGGGCTGTGCGGGGGCGGGTGGGGGGCGTTATCTATGTAGCACTGACTGTCTTCGCTCAGAGCTGATGGATCCTCTCCACGGACAATGACACTTTAAACGTTGCTTTTAAAAAGATTTTTCCTGTGTGCGCGTTTTTTCCCTCGGGCTCATGGTCTACTGCTCCCTCCAGGTGCCCTCACCTTGAGGCTGATGAGAGCGCCCCAGCCAGTCCTGGGAAGTACTCCTAGGAAGAGCCGACACGTGAGGGGCCAGCTCTGAGGAAGGGCGATCTTCCCCACACTCTCTTTCCCGAGCTAGAAACGCAGACACATTTTCAGAGGCACAGCCTCTTCCCGCCAGCTTCCAGCATCTTCCTTGGTGTGCGTAGGCCAGTTAGGGCTAGGCAGCTTCCTCCCATCCTCCTTTATCCCAGCTCACTTTCCTGGGGAGACGTGTCCGCTGGGATTTAAGTCACTTCAGTTGGGAAGCTGGGACCCAGCACCCTGACCCCCTACAGTCACACCCACCAGATTACACGTGTCTAGCTCCTGACCACTCTGACGTATCTACTGAGAAGTTGGGTACTGAGGGGCGCCTTCATTGCCCTTTGCTTGCTTCCTCCAGCCCAACGTGGGACTTAGGTGGCAGGACCCCAGACTCCAACCTTTACCTCCCCACCCCCATTCCATCCCAGCCTGCTCAGCGTAGCAGCCCCTCCCTAGGGGAGCGGGAAGGGGACGCCATGGTTTGCAAACCCAGAGCTCCTTTTTCATTCTTTCTAAAACCTTTATATTCTCACCCCAAAAGGCAATGCCCCCTCCCCGCAACACCCGCCACCTCCAAGCCTGGAATTGTGCATAACCTGGATCTTGTATCTTTGTATAACGGATGTTATTTGTACGAAGGGCAGTTCGTAAACAGCACTTGTTCTTTTAATAAAAGAATGTTTTACAAAAAAAAAAACCAACAACCCTCCAAAGAGACGCTGCTTTGTCTGGCTTTACTGAAGGGAAAGGGAGGTGCCGGCCAACTGTGGGAGCATGGGGGGGGGGCATGTCTAGTACAGTCTTCAAGCACTGGAATAACAGTTCACCAGAACGCACACCGAGACTGCACCGTGAGCATTCACATACCTGCGCCCACCCACGAGGATATGATGCGTAGGCCGGGCTGGTGGAATCTTAAAAACAAGCTCCCTAGGTGTGCCCGCCCCGCGCTCCTAGAAGCACTGCCAGACTCGGCAGGAGAAACGGCTCCCGGGAGGGTACGGCCCCCCGCCCGCGGCGGGGTGGGGG
>NW_006298628.1:3987918-3995689 GCF_000327345.1 Myotis davidii
GTCCTGTGATCCCATTCTCTTACCCTCGCACCTCTCCTCCACCCAGAAGCGGTCATCTCTTCCTCCCCAGATGACTCCTCTCCGGACGCCCTCCGCTTTCCATTGACTATTTTTTCTGTTTCCAAATCACGGTATTGTGATGACTGCGCGCCTTGCAGAAGCTGAACCAGAGGCGTGACATCTCCTCCTGGCTGGTAAGTGACATCTCCCCCCACCCCCCGTTTCCCCTTCTCTCTGCCCAAGTTCCCCGGGCCCCCCAGGGAGAGACCAGCGAAGGGAACCAGGAAGGGTCAGCCCTTCTTTCTAGGCTCCAGCCTGCGGTTGCCTTGCCTGTAGCCACCTCCTGATGACTCAGGGGAGGCAGGCTGGACCAGAGGGCACAGGGCAGGGAGCCAGCCATGCCTGATAAACCCAGCCCCAGGTGCCGTTGGCCGGCTTAGGCTGGCAGGAGCCCCGCCCTCCCCTCCCTAGCACCAGGTGGAGCCAGGGTTTTGAGAGAAAGCAGCTGGGTCTCCAAACCTGCATGCCTATCTGGAGCTCGGGGTACTTAGTGTGTCTTGAGGGGGGCGGGTAGGCGGGGTTGGGGGGGCAGGAATGTCCTTGCTGGGTGTCACCCCAGAGGAAGCCTGCCACAAGCCAGGCCAGTGGACACAGGCCGCCATAGGACCAAAGTGCTTCCAGGACCTGGGCTGACCCCAAGCCCCTCATCTTCCCTGCCACAGGCCAAATGGTTCCCCAAAACCCCAGCCAAGCCTGTGGTGGCCCTGAAAACACCCATCAAGGTGGAGCTAGTGGCAGGGAAAACCTACAGGTGGTGTGTGTGTGGCCGCAGCAAGAAGCAGGTGAGAGACCCTACCCCCTCCCATTGACATCCGACACCCCTGGCTGGGAAAGCAGGGTGTGTCTGAGACCTCCCTCTCCAGAAAAAAAATACTCAGGCTGGCGCACCCATAGCCTTGAGCTCTGTCTGTATCAACCCTTTGAGATGAGTCCTGAGATGCAGGTGGAACCCAGGGTTCTGGTTTCTGTGGTTTTAAATCTCATTTATTTATTTTTATTTTAGATTTAAGAAATCTTTATTGTTGAAGGTATTGCATGTCCCATCCCCCCCCCACACACACACATTGACCTCTTCTCAGAGGGGCTTGCCTGTCTCTCTTCCTCTCTCTTTGCTCCTAAGAAGCATCTGGGCCAAAGGTTCCCAGCCTGGGACTCCATCGTTGGGAAGACTGCCCAGTTTCGCTGCCCCCCAGTGCCCCTTCCCAGTCTTCTGAAAACCCTTCCCTTTCTGTTTATGACTTTCCTGGTTGCCGGCGGGCGCAGCCTGGCTGCCTGCTCCCTTCGCCCCGGGAGCCTTTCATCCAGCGGGAACCTGCTCCAGTATTTTCAGCCTCCAGGGCCCCTTTCCTCCCGGTGCTGAGCTCTGAGCTGTTTCTCCAAGCCCTGCTTGGCCACTGATCGATTTGGAGCAGGTCCTCATGAGGGGGGAGCAGGACTAAGGGAACTTCAGCTGGAGAGTGGCTAGCTTCCTCCGACCCCACCCTGACCCCAAAGTCAAGAGGCCCACTAACTAGCAGCAAGTCGGAGCACCTCCATGGGCCTCGGTTTCCGTTACCGGTTCTGCTCGAGCCCCTGCTGGGATGGACGAGGAGTATCTGCTGGCACCAGGCAGCCAGTTCACTATAGGACACCCGCTTCCTCCCTGGTACACCCACTCCCTATCTGCAGGGAGAATGGGGGCTGGAGCCAAAATATTGATACCCCAGTCTGCCTTAAAGCCCTGTGATGCGTGCAGGCCCTCTCCAACCCCGTTTTTACCAGGATGGGGAAAGAAATGAATTTCATGGGCAGTGGAGACTGGGCCATTAAAAAAATAAAAACTATTGGTGTAAAACCTAAGGCCCATTTCACCTTGGAAATTCTGTCCTTGTGCCCTAGAGACTAATGCTGTAATGACTCAAACTTACTGAACACTTATTGTATGCAAAGTGCATAATAAATGATTATGATTTCCTTAAGACACTCAACTCTTCTCCTCACACTACAAATGAGAGGTAAACTAGTGTCACTCGGGAGCGGGAGCCCTAACCACGGTGCCCTGCTCCTCCCAGACCTGCCCACCCCAGAGGTGGGGCCAGCGCTCTTTAACTCTCGCTTTCCCTCACCAGCCCTTCTGTGACGGCTCCCACTTCTTCCAACGCACTGGCCTCTCCCCACTCAAGTTCAAAGCCCAGGAGACCCGAATGGTGGCCCTATGTACCTGCAAGGCCACTCAGAAGCCCCCATACTGCGATGGCACCCACAGGAGCGAGAGGGTGCAGAAGGCAGAAGTGGGCTCCCCACTCTGAGGGGCGGCTGCTCATCAGCCCCAGGCCTCTCTGACAGGCACCCCCTTTGTGGGGAAGGAAAGGGTGTGCCGAGCCAAGAAGTGATCATCCAGGGACCCCAGTACCCTGCTGGTTTATAAAGGACTTGCTCCCATAGCCTGACGTCTCTAACCTGGGGCAGCCAGGAGCAGGTCCCTGGATTAGCACCTGCTGGTGGAGAAGGTGGCATTAAACAAGCCTGCCCATCCAGAATGGTATTCTTGTGGTCACTGTGGGGGGGGGGGAGCACGGGGCATACCCCTGCTCTGGCTCCTAACCCTGGTCTGGGGGCACCAGACCGGCCACAGGAGAGAGGCCATTCTGGTTTATTCCATATGGGGTCTCCCAAGGCAGGCTGAGCCTAGAGACGAGAGGTACGAGGAGGCCAGGGGACCCACCCATCCTCTCCCTGTCCCCTCTGCCCCAAAGAACTAGAGGCTCTGGAGAATATGCAGCATTTATTACAAAGCCAGGAGATGCAAATGTCCCAGGGTAGGAGGAGGGTACAGTCATAGCACCTCAGACAACGGACCAGGTGCAAACACAGACAAACCCACTGGGGGGACCCAACCCAGACACCTAGGTTGTGACAGAGTCGTGCCTCCTCCCCGATCTGACCTATGTACACTGGAAGAAAACAGGAAGGCAGGGAGCTCCCGGGGCCTGCCCCTCAGGGGTGGTCCACTGACCTCTCAGGATGGAGTTGAGGACAGAGCTTACAGGTGTCTGTCTTGTGCTTTCAGATGCCCCTGGCTCTTTCCTGACTGGGCCTCAGCTGGGGGTGGGGAGAGGACTGGAGGGCTGTTTGCCTTTAGCGAAATCTGGGGTCTGTGCTTGTCCGAGGTTAACCCCACTTCAGGTCCCCAAGTGAGACTCTACCACCAGACTGGCTGATGTGGGTGCCTGGGTGGGGGTCGGGGGACCCGGGGCTGAAGTGGTTCACAATGCTAGAGCCACAGTGGGATGTCAAGGGCGGAGGCCTCCCATGGCCCGAATCTTCTCTTCCACAAGGAAAACGGTGCAAAGGCCACACACACACACACACACACACAGGAAAAAAACAACAAAGGGCAGAACTAGCTACGCTTTGCACAAAGTTTCCACTGCATGAGGAGGAGGTAAGGGAGATACCATCTCCACCACCCACTCGCTCCCCAAAACCAGGGGATAAACTGCATTTGTAAAAGGCACTGTCTTAGCGATGGGTCGGGGCACGACAGCAGCCAAGATGGAGAGAGAGAGAGGGTGGACCCATCCACAGCCAGTTAAGAGTTGTGCCTAAAGCTTTGGGGGCTGGTGGGCCCTGCAACACCCCATCTGCCTTGGGAAACAGAAGGAGGATGGGGCAAAGCTTTACGGAGCCTCAAGTGGCCCCTCCAGTCCACTCTCAGGTACCCCCAAAAATAGAGTAGAGCAAATTACACAAGACCCCTTCAAAATTAACACCCATCCCCTACACATACACACACACATAAAGTTTGTTTCCTGTGGCATTTAAATTAATCTGGTTGGTCCATAGAAAATAAGTATGTATATTTGGTTTTTCCTATGTACATATATATATAGAGAGAGATTTATTTATAAAACCCACCCCCCACCCCTAAGGTGGGAGGAGCTGGGGAAAGTAGAAGAGGTGGAAACAGGAGCCCAGAAAAAGTGGAGGGGTGGAGAGCCATGGCTGGAAAAGGAGGGAAAGGTCCCTTTCCTCAAGTTAAGGGGGGCACAGGAGCTCCATTGACAGTCATCTTGCGCCCCCTGCTGGTGGAGGATGGTGTCTGCAGGCAGTTCGAGGCGCCCCCGTTGGTAGCTGTGCTGACCCCACTGGCTGCTGAAGGGGGAGTGGGGGAGGTAGGATGGGTGGCTGGGGGCCCATGGGAGCTGGGAGAGCCATGGGAGGGGGTGGCTGGGCTGGGCAGGGAGGAGGAGGTGGCCGGCAGGGTGGCAGGGCTGGGAGCCTTGTCGCTGACTGACTCACACTCTGATGCCCCACTGGTGTTGGTGCCCTCGGAGGGGGTGGGTGCTGTAGGCAAGGTGAGCCGCTTGCAGGCTGGCTGGACCCGGTACTTGAGGGGGAGAGGGCCGTTCTGCAGGGAGAATGGGGGGGGGGGAGGCTAACCAGGCAGCCACCCACCTTCACCCCCTCATGCCCAACGAGGAAGAAAGGAAAAGCTCAAGCCCTAGAGAGAAAGACCCAGCAGAGTAGGAGGACCGAGGGAACGCGAGACCTCGCGACTGGGAGAGCCAGGCCGGAGAGCCGGGCACCGGACCCAGAGAGAACGTGTGAGACCAGAGACCGGAGAGAAGAGGAGGCCGAGCAGAAAGCAACATTTACTCCTCCGCAGCCACCAGACCCTTTCCCGACCCCAAATTGGGGCATGTCATCTGCCCAAAGATCCTTTTCTCCGGAGTGTGGGAGCTCCGTGAGAGAGCCCGAGGCGGGCTGCCCTGGGCATGGCCAGCTCATGGGACGAGAGATGAGCTGTCTGTCGGTGGTTAGAGCAGGGTGGCTCATGCGGTCCCTGTGGGCACAGACCAATGCCCGACCTGCAGGGGTCCCCTCCCAGCCCTGCTCACCCGCCGCCAGGGGTAGATGTAGGCGATGTCCATGAGGGTGTAGTATTCCTTCAGCGGCTCGTCCTCGTACAGAACCTCCACCTGGAGGAGAGCGAACACCACGGGCAGAGAAAAGGCCCAGGTGAGCAGGATCTGGCGGAGCACGGGCCGCACCCAGGGAGCTTTAAAACATGCCAATGCTTCCATCTAGAGCAGCGGTTCTCAACCTTGGCTGCACATGAGAATTGCCTGGGAATCTTTTTAAAATCCTGATTTCTGGGCCTCATCCTCCGGAAATCCTGTTTCTTTGTTACTAATGTTGTGGCCTCACCCCATAACAAAGAAACAGAATTTCCAGAGGATGAGGCCCAGAAATCAGGATTTTGAAAAGATTCCCAGGTGATTCTCATGTGCAGCCAAGGTTGAGAACCACTGACCTAGAGCTTCTGTTTAGCTGTGAAGATAGGAGTTGAGTCTTAAAGCTCCCCACGTGAATCTGACATAAAGTTTGGGATCCACTGTCCTAGACCCCGGAAACTCAACGTGTGCTCTGTAGACCAGGGGCATTGGCAGCACCTGGGAACTTGCTAGAACTGCAGACTCTACTGAATCGAGCTGCATTTTAACAAGACCTCTAGTCTAAGGGCTCACCGGCACATTCAAGTTTAAGAAGCAATGCCCTGGACCTCTGTTAGAATTTCAGACTGGCCTTCCTTCAGCCAGCTGGCCCCAGATAAGTAAGTCCCTGTTTTCACACACATACACACACACACACACACACACACACACCACCTGGTTCCCATGCAGTCTGCACACTGGTTTCAACAGATGCAGACTGCCCCACCCTAATCTTGGTTTCAATTACCTGTCTACTTGGGCTCAGTTACACAACCAGGTAGGCCCTTGGTGACACCCAGCCCGGTCTGAACAATGGCTGGGATGCACGGACTGTCAGACACACCCGCCCACAGACACTCACTCTCTTTAAAGGGCCCAGGGACTCACCTTGTACTTGCTGGGCACATCCATCTTGTTGCGGAGAAACTTGGCGAGATGCATGACGGTCATGGCTGCTGGACACCGCAGGAAGCGCACCCCTGTCTGCCAGGGGAGAGGCACCCAAGGGCTATGGGCCATCCGGGCACTCTCTCCCAGCCCACATCCCACTCCTGGGCAGGCCCCAGCACTCACCTTCTCCTTGTCCCCATCTCCATTCTCCAAGGGGCCCTTCTTCTCCTCCCGGTCCCTGGGGGAGGAGGTAGAACGAAGCTAGGGAGACCCTGGTTCAGGCAGGATTCCCCAGGACACACATCCAGCAGGCCCTCCCTTCCAGGGGAGTGGGGTTGGGTGGGAGAAGGGGGCGACCCAGCCTAGGACCCCAAAAGGACCAGGCCTAGGACAGACTTGCCTGACGGTTTCGTAGAACTCGATAGAGAGGCTGACAATCTCATCATCACTCAGAGCCCCCTTCTCCTGCTCCAGCACCTCACCGCGGTCCTCATTGGAGCCGTTGGGGACTGCAAAAGGAGAAAACCGGGGGGCTGCCTAGGGTGGGGGAAAGGAGCCCCACGAAGGGCCCAGAATCTCAGAGCCCAGTGGGGTGAGTCCAGCCACCCTCTGAGCCAAGGAGATGGCGTGGTCGTGCATGAAGGATGGACAGCCCAGTGCACCCAGCCCTCAGGCCTGGGCAGAGCCACACTCACACTCACGGTCCCAGGCCTGGGAGCACACACATGAGCTCACCTTCCGTCAGCGGGTACGCTGCATAGAAATCTCGCCGCCGTTTCATCTCATCTGAAGGAGGGAAGGACACAGAGTGAGGAGGGAGCAACAGGCTGGGAAAGGGGGGGCGGGGGCAGGAGGAGGGAGGGTGTGTGGATACCTTTAAAAAGCCCAGGGACCAATTTGTAGACTATGTCTTGGAGGGTCTTGTCAGCTCTGGAAAAAAACATACAGGACCCGATCAACAACCCTCCTACCCCGATCTCCCCGGCCAGGGATCCCACTTCGCACCTCCCTTCCTTAGATTCAGAGCCTGGTCGCTACCCTCCACTACTTCTCAGCTGGAGACAACCCAGAGGGAGGGAACAGGCCCGGGGCTCCCCCACCCCCCACCCCGCACCCGCCGCCTGGGCTACAGGAACAAGGAGGGAGGGACAGAGGGGAGCAGACCGGAGGCTCGCAGGGGCGGGAGGGGCAGCGCCAGCCCACCTGATGCTCAGCAGCGGCCGGGTTTTGTGCACCTGCACGTCACACATGGGGCAGTACTTGTTGGTCTCCAGGTAGCGCACGATGCAGGTTTTGCAGACTTGGGGTTACGGAGAGAGGGAGGAGTCAGAGCCCCCTTGGTAACCAGGCCCAGCCCCCAGCCCCTTCGTTCAGGTTCAGTCTCCCTTCTCCACCTTGTCCAGCAGTTCAGGCCCGTTCAGAGGGCCAGCGTGGTCGTGTTCTCAGAGAGGGCAGACGCCCGTACCCGTCCTTGGCAGGGGACAATCTTACGTGTCTATGTGTATGGATTAGGCTGGTGTCATGTGTCGTGTATATGGTGAGCCCCAAGTCCCAAGCTCCCCTCACGGAGTACAAAACAACAGCCAGCATCTCCCAGGGCCCTTGACCTTTACCGCCGAGGCCACAGGGCACACCAGGGGGCACCTGCGTCTTCAGGGGGTGACATTTCAGCCACAGAGATTTCAGATGAAGTCCCTGGAAGAACTCTGGGTCGCAACCTCCAGCCTCCCCTCCCAGGCAGCCTCCCTGTGACCTGGGGACCCCCTACCCCCCCAGTCAGAGACATGTTCACTTTTCAGGGCAGGGTCTGTGCTCCGCCTTCCCTGGGCAGTGCCGCCTCCCCC
>NW_006298628.1:3995730-4001102 GCF_000327345.1 Myotis davidii
GCAGAAGCTGCCCATCCTGAGAGGCAGCCCCTCTACCCAGCTCACAGGAATGCAAGCACTCCACGATGGTAGTGGCATCGATGAAGTACCCCCCACAGAGGGCGCACATGAGGTGAGGGTTCAGCTCCGTGATTTTGATCCGTGTGGTCCGATGCATGATGCCGGGGAGGGGGCTGGGGGGCTGGGGAGCGTCACCCTGGGAAGTAAAAGTGGAATTAGCAAACCCAGAGATCCAACATCCTCTCTGAGGCCAAGGCCCTTCCTCTCGACCTTGGACTGGGTGCACGTCAGGGCCCGGTTCTTTTTGGACCCCTCTGGGTGCCGGCGGCTCTGGAGGGTCACCCCACCTCGAGCAACAAGATCAGCTCCACCTCAGGAGCAGCAGGAAATGTACTACCCAACTTTCCAAAGGACGGGGGGAGGCAGGAAAATGGAAGAGAACAGACTTTTAAAATATCCCCGTAATCCCAATTCATATTCACTCAAGGGAGTGCTAGGAGCTAGGAGGAAAACTCAAATAAGCTAGACCTCCAGGAAATAAAAGAAGAGAAAGAATAAATTGTCCCTGCCCCTTTCACCCCCTCCAGATGCTACTCCATCCTACCCTCCTTCCGTCCCGTCTGCCCCTCCTCCAGGCAGCTGGAAGTTTGAAGGGGCCCCCCCATCACTTGCCCTCTGGCTCTGCATCCAGCCCCGGCCCTAGAGCAGCAACCTGGAAGTCTACTGACCACGCCGGTTCCAGGCCTGACGCCCACGCAGGAAACACTGAGGAACACGCAGCTCCACCTGCGCCCACAAGCACACACATCCAGGACCCCCGCCCCATGCACACGCAGTGATGTCCCCACGTGGGCACTGCCACCCACCACCTCCCACCTGGTGACGCCTCCTCTGCCACCTGCCACAGGCTGGGAGGTGCCTGCCAAGCCTGGACACAGAGTTCCCTGTCCCCAGCCCACCTGAGCACCCAGCCAGGCTCTGGCAGGGTCCCGGGAGGTCAGGCAAAGCCCAGCTCTGGTTTGGCTGATGTTCTTCTTGACATAAAAGCATCAAAGCTGCACAGAGAAGGGGTGGCCCCTCCCTTCTTCCTCTTTCCCAGAGTGAAAGCCCAAGGGGTGGGGCTTGAGAGGGCGGCCAAGTCTGGACGCTCCTTTACAACACACACCCTTCTCTCCTTTCCAGAGACGTTTCTAAAGACACCGCATTGGGTTTTCTAGGAGCAGAAATTCACAGCCGGGATCAGCAGTTTCTATAGAGACCCCAGGATGAGCTTGGCCAGGACCCAAACAGCCCACAGAGGCTGGCCGGGGACCGAAAGAGATGGAGAGACACAAAGGCCACACATGGGAGAGACACCAACGAGCAGGGCAGACAGAGCGGAACAAGCAAGCGAGCCAGCCCAGAGAGCCAGCCCAGAGAGCCAGCCAGCAGGGAGGCAGCGGCTGAGACCCGCAGGCCCGGCCAGCGGAAGGCGGCTCTGGCCACACACAGAGGGTGGACGCCTTCTGCCTTCCCTGCACGGGTTCCCCCTTCACAATTAGGCAGCAGGCTTGCTGGTGACTCCACTGTTTGGTTGTTTCCATGGTAACTTCGTTCCTGGCAAGATGCCCAAATATTATTACAACCATCCAGAGGAAAGAACAAACTCCGAGTGGTCGTCTCACTGGGTGTGTGTCATTTCAGATGCATGCGTGCTGTCTGGGCCTCCAAAGGTACTTTGTATGACTACGTGTCTGTGTCCGTGTCCAAATGCACCCGTGTGCGTGCACAGCCAGGAACAAAGCGTTTGGGGCTCTGATAATGCTGGGGGGTCCAGGCTGCCATCAGTGAATGTCACGCCCCCTTCTCCTTCTCTCACATACACACGTACATGCACACAAACACGTAGCGCTTCACACTGCCCGGCCGCCTCATTCACACACTTGTGTTTTCAGACACTTACTGTTAAGAATTCCCATCTAGTGGCTGCCAAGCAGACTATGGGCTCAACACACAGGCGCTCCTGGGCACATGGCCTTACCCCTCACCCTCTCCCTCCCATGAGCATTTGTGAGCCTTCAGACTGAGTCTCCCTCACGGTCCTTTCTAGATGTGCAGGTGAAGGAGAGAGCTGTGGTGTCTATAGAGGAATGAGATGTTCCCGTGTCTCCCGTTTAAGAAATGAGCCCCCCTGTGACTCTCCTTGCTCCACCCACCCCATCCCCAGACTCTCAGATTGTTACCTCTGGGGCTGGGGAGAAGCCAGGATTGGTTCCTCACCTGATTGCCATGGTTACCTGTTCCCCCAAGGACCTCCTCCCCATCTCATCCCCTCCACCAGGAAGACTCAGGGCCCTACAACTGACACCCAATTCCTCCCCAGCTGCAACTGGCTGGTGTGTTGTGAGAAGCAGAAGGAAATGGGGTGATAGGTGGCTGGACCGTCAGCATCATCACTTTAAGAAAGAGGCGGGGAGCCCTGGCCGGTTTGGCTCGGTGGATAGAGCATCGGCCTGCAGACTGAAGGGTCCCAGGTTCGATTCCGGTCAAGGTTTCGGGTTGTGGGCTCGATCCCCAGTGTGGGGCTTGCAGGAAGCAGCCGATCAGTGATTCTCTCTCATCATTGATGTTTCTATCTCCCTCTCCCTTCCTCTCTGAAATCAATAAAAATACATCAAAAAAAAAAAAAAAGGAAAAAAGAAAGAGGCTGGGAGATGAGAATAGCCCAAGGGGAACAGAGAAGGAGAGACAAATCCAAGAAGCAGAAAAGGGAAGCCAAGGGCCACTAGGAAGTGGCCTGTGTGGAGTTCCGGGGGCTCTAACAGGTCAGCCCCAACCATATCCCCACAGTGGGCCCGAGTGCCATCACCCACCTCCAATGCCTTCCCCCAACTGGGGCCAAGTCCCTCAGTGTCTCCTGTCCCCAAACCACTGACTCTACAAGGGCACAACCGCTGGGCGGCCCATGCTTCTGGCCTGGGAGCCCCTGCAGCCCCTGGTCTCGGCTATAGAGGCAGGAAAGGAGATTGACCAGCACCCAATTCCCACTCCTTGCCTCTCAAGCCTGGCATTTGTCTTTCCTCGTCCTCAAAGTCCCCTACTGATAAAGACCACCCTGCATCTCTTTGTTTTAACCAAGCTCTTTCCAGAAGCTCCCCCAAGACTTAGGCCTCTTTTGCCACCAGTTCCTTTCACGCTCCCCTGCAGAAACAGCCAATCCCGGACAACCCAGAACCCCTCTGCTCCCCTGGATGCACAGGTGCAGCGTTCTTTTCCTCCAAATGAAAGTAGCCCGACTCCCTCACTAGGAAACCCCCAGGTCTGGGGAAAAGTCACTCAAGGTCACACATCCAGACGTCTAGACTGGCAGAGGGAGAGGGAGTCTTAGAAAGCATCTGTCCATCATCTCATTTTACAGATGAAGAAACTCAGAAAGCAGTGGCTTGCCTAAGGTTACACAGCAACACAGTGGCAGTCCTAGGAATAGACTGGCTCCCAGTCCAGTGCTCCTTACACACTGGCACCTCGGCCAATAAGCCTGGCCTTCCTCCACCCAGGAAGGGCGATGTAGGACGCCCCGTTCCCTGGAAGACAGACCACTCGGTGAGCCTCCTGGGACGGGTCTCATCTGGCCAAAGATGACAATCAGCACACATTCTCACCTTGAAGTACGAAGACGGAGCAGAGCCCTCATCCCCCTTCCATGGTGCAGATGGGGAAACTGAGGCTGTCCAGAAGCACAGCGAACCAGGGTGCACTGTCAAGGCTCAGACCCCAGGATACAGGAGTCCTTTCCTCTCCCAACAGTGTAGGTGCAACTGTGTGAGCCCCATGGATGTGGGAGGCACGTGGGCAGTCCACCTGGGAGCACGGTCAACCCCTCGATCTTCCCTGGATGAGGATCTACTCCCCGACAAGAGCACTAAAAAAAAGCCTTCTAGCCTCCCGGCGCTGGGCTCACTCCATCCTCCCTCCCTTCCCCACCTCCTAGCTTCCGAAGATCAAACAAAGACAAAAACCCAAAATATACACACACAGCCAGACACACCTCCTCCATCTCCCTCACACTCACTACACACAAGGCCAGAGACACAGCACGTGCGCGCGCTCACACACACACACACACAGCCAGATAGATACTTGGCCAGACACACGCACAGACACGCCCCATCACACAGGGCCAGACCAGAGCCCGGCCCACACTGGCCAGATGCATACAGCCACCTCCACCCCCATCCAGGAGCACACAGTCTGACAGCCATCCCGGCTGAAACCAGAGCTGCAAACACACACTAGCCTTTTGTGCATCCCTGGCCCACCCAGTGTAAATTATAACACAGGTCTCCTGGCAACAAAGACAGTGCGGCTCCTCACCTCCACTCTGGGGGCCAGAGCCTGGAAGAGTGGGGTGGGCATCTGACCTGCACGAAGATATAACCTCTTCCTGGTCAGATTGTCTCCATTCCCATGGCAACAGCTCCATCCACCAACATCTCTCTGGCAAGGCCAGGGCAGCAGAGAGCCCCCTCCCTTCCTGCGCCCCCACCCCCACCCCCAGGACTTCAACTTGAACCCCAAGCTACACAGTGTCTGGATGCTAAGTCCCAGGTCTGTTCCCTGCCTCATTCCAAAGACGGCTCTAAGAACGAACGCAACCCCAACTCCAAAGGAGGGAACCCCTGGGAAAACCTCACCAACAGAGCCGGCTTTATGCTTCTTTCCCAAGTGCTAACACCTTGGAACAGAGAGGAAGGGGGAGGAAGGAGAGAAAGAGTTTCAGGAACAGATGCAAACTGCAAGAGGCCCAGAGAGGGAGGCATCAGAATGAAGTGGGAGGCGACCAAGGGACGCCCCCTCCCCTCCCCCCTACAGGAAGCCCTGGAGAGACTGAGGCAACAGGGGTGAGGGTGGGGGATTAAGGGGTAACTCTTGAGAGACAAAGACCGGGGGCACTTCCACAATATTTACAGGCACATTCACCACCCCGGCCTCTTCCAGCCATCCGGAGCGATTCTGGGCAGAGGGGGGCCTGGGGGAGGGGGGAGGCATGCCTGGGCCCAACGCGAAGACAGGAAGGACAGGGGTGTCTACTCGCCCAGGCCCCCCCACACCCACCCCCCGCACCCAGCTAGCAGCAGGAGGGCCTGGGGAAGGAAGGGGCAGTCGGTCAGACCCCTCCCGCCTCCGCTGGCGATAGGAAAGGCCGCGATCAACCTTCCCCGGAATTTCCATTCTACCCGCTCCGCCCCGGCTGCCCCCGGGAGGACAGAGACCCCAGTGGCCGGGGGGCCGCTCGCGTCCTCCCTGGAGCCAAACTTTCCGCGGGGCCCCGCTTAGGGGGCTGGGCGGGGGCGGGGCGCCCAGTCCAGGGATTGGGGGGGAAAGGGACCGGC
>NW_006298628.1:4002643-4009418 GCF_000327345.1 Myotis davidii
GGCGGTGGCGCCGGGGGAGCTAATCGATACTACGTTTCGGCGACGCCCGCGGGCCTGCCTCATGAAGACGGCCGATTCGCTTATTCGTTCGTCGAGATTTGTTGGGGATGGTCACTGTGTCTGTCCCTCCAAAGAGCGCGATCCTCCGGCCAGAAACGCCATTAAGTGCGCTGGCGGTGGCTCGCTCGAGTTAGCAAATTGGGAGACGACTCTTCGGAGCGCCTGCCTCCTCCTCCTCCTCCTCCTCCAGGAGCCCCGAAGCTGGCGTCCGCTGGCTGCATGCTTTCACTCGCTGGTCAGAGACCAGGGTCACCCTTTGGCCGCCGAGTGACCTCAGCTTCAGCCTTCAGCCCACCCGGGCAGAGTGGGGGCGGGGAGAGGAAGGCGGGGGGCGGTCCTGGTCACCTGCTCCACACTGTTTGCATGCAAAGACCAGGAGTTCGCCGCCCCTCTGGGAAAGGGGGTTCTGGGGATGGATGCACGCCCTGTCCCTAGGGCAAGTGTGTCGCCTGAACCTTGGACTCTGCCAGGGAAGACCCAGGCACCCTCTTCTGACCCGGAGCCGCCCTTTGGGGAGGGGAGCGCAGCAAGGACGCTTGGTCTGCCACTCCTTTGGGGCTAGAAGATGCGGAGCGAGAGCAACCCGTAGGGGCTTCGATATCTCAGTCCCACCCACAGTGCACACGAGCATCCAGGGGCTGCCCTTGGTCGTGTATGTATGGGGGGGGGCGGTTCTTTGATCCTGGGGTGTGGCTAGAAGGGATACCGGGCTCGGTGCTCACCTGGGATCCATTCACTTATTCCTCAATTATCAAGCACCAACCAGGAGCAAACCACAAGACAGAAGGAACATGCTGAAGACCCCATTACTCACGAAAACCGGCATCATTTCTTTCCTAGGCAGCAGGTCCCCATACCCCTGGCCTTTCTGGTTTAGCAGGAGAATCTCCTGACTCAACCTTCCCCACATCTGAATGTGTCTAGTGTTCGCACAAAGAAGCACCTGTCATGTGTCAATGCAAGCACCGCGCTGGGCACAGGGCACAGAACGCTGATGGGCCGGGCTCTCCTGGGCAGGGCACTCACAGACCCACGGGGGCAAATCCGGAGGGTCACACAGCCCGTCTGGTGAGCTCCCATGGCACTGTGTACCTTTGGGTGTCCCCCACCAGGGTGTGAGAGCGGGGCAGGGAGGGTGCGCGCTGGCAAGGGCCTTCAGAAGAGGCCTCCTGTGACCCCAATCTTGAGAAGAGACCAGAGATGGAAGAGAATGGCTTGAGAGAGTCCTTTGCTTAGCTCTTTCATGAAAGTGGGGGCTCCTACCCCTGCCCTTGAACGTGCTTCTGGGAGAGGTCAGGTGCCGATTCTTTATCTCAATCATAGTTGTAGTATCGCAGGTGATTCTCTACCTGACAAGTACTCATCAGAAGAATCCGCTTCCAGTGGGCAGGGACCCCGGAAATCCGGGTGATTATTTCTGGCACATTCCAAGAGCTATTGCCAGGTCAGATCCCCTCGAAGATGAGGACAGTGGTAGGAGAGAGTGGCTCCTCTCGGGATTTTATGACTGCCTTTCCCGGTGTCCTTTCCTTCTGTCCCTTTACCAGTGTCTCCCCAAAACAATGTCCTTTGTCAATTTCTGCACCTATTTCCCAATGCTCCTCACTTATGTGGGTGTATTTCTAGAAAAAAAAAAAAACCTGTTTGGTTGTTTTCCCTTTTCTAATGCTTCTCATATTAACTGTTCTTTTCCTTCTCTCCATGTCCTCTGGGTCTTCCTTCCTCTGACCTCGCCTATTTCCTCTGTCATATCCCCGCTTCCTGTGTCCGCATATCACAGCGATGCTCTCCCTTTCTCACCTTTCTCTTCATCCCTCAGTTTGTCTCTGCCTTTCTCTCACACGCTTCCCCCCCTTCCCAGTGTAATAGTTTGAGATTGTAACAGCGACGGAGACCGACAATGGAAAACTATCCCACCTCCACTGGAAATTCGTTCTTAATCCGACGAAAAATGCAACCTGAAACGTATTGGTATTGCCCGGTAAGACAAAAATCTGTCTGTTATTCCTGCCGTCCAGTTTGGGGGCAGAGTGGTAGAAAGAGCGCGGAGAAATTACCCCATCACCGAGTAAACAACAAATTTTCAATCACAATGACTCTCTGAGGCGCTATAGAAAAAGTGTACCTCTGCCAATTTCTGCCAATTCCACACCAAATTTGGGGACTCTAGCACTTGGGATAATTGCGCTTAGGAGGGAGGAAAACAGAGCGTCCCTGGGTGGGCTCGAACCACCAACCTTTCGGTTAACAGCCGAACGCGCTAACCGATTGCGCCACAGAGACTGTCGTAGCTGTTGAGGTGGCAGTGAGTCGAGTCAATAGGAGTGAGCTTGCGACGAAGCAGAAGTCAGAACAGAAACCTTCGCAGACGTGCAAAAACGGACCCGCGGGAGAAAGGGAAGGGTCTTGATGCGTGGAAGAAAGCTGGCAGGACAGGCACGCCTTCCTCCACTGGCTCTGGAGGGGTGGGCGCCGGCTGCCTCCGGATCTTAGATAAGGGAAAGCTCGGAACGTCCCTTTTTAGAGTGAGCTGAGATTTGGGATACTTGAAATCGACCCCAGAGAACAATGTTCGGCCTCCAAACCTCCCCTTTGCGGCTGAACCCCTGCAGCTGAATACTCGCGACGCCCACCTACTGCCCTCCCCTCCTCGCATTATTAAATGTGCACTTGATGGCGCCTCTTAAACACCAGGCACCGGTAATATCCAGAGCCTAGTGCTTGGCACACAAGAGATGTAAGGGTTTCTGGAATAAATAAATGAAACCAGCTAAGATGAGAGATAAGCTCGACAAGCAACACTGCAGCCCTTTAGCTGCGGCTGCAGCCGCGTATCCCCGGCTTCAGCAGCCCTAGCGCACGCATATCCCGTCTCCAGTCTGTCGGGTCCGAGACCGGGTCCGCCGCGATCCCAGCCTGCACCGCGACGCCAGGTCCTTCCGCACTCGCGGTGACTTTTCACTTTCCGCTTCACGGTCCCTGGTTTGACTTCTCAGTCAAACTTCCGGAGCCGGTGACTGACAGAGACGTTCAGCCAATAGAAAGCCAAAATATCCCGGAAAGGCCGGCCTTTCAGCCAATAGAGAGAGAACAGCGAGGGTGGTTGCGCAGTGAGGTCCCCGTCCGTTTTGCTGGAATTGTGGCTGTCGGAGGTCCTACTACACCGCAATCATGGTGAGATGGGAGCGAGGAGTAGGGACTCGGGGTAGCGATTGAGAAACGGGGGTCATGGGAGGTTTGGGAGGCGAAGAGGGCCTGGTGGTCGACTGAAGGAAGCGGCTCCCATTTGAAGGGGAGCGCACCGCGGTGAGGACCATGGTGGGTGAGGCGAATGCGGCTCCTTACAGCCCCGTAGGGCTGATCTCAGATCTGGAGTTCGAGGCCTCCAGGCGCCTCCAGAGTGGAGGACGGTGTGGACAGGAGCCTCCGGATCAGGGGCTGGGCCGGGGTCTATGGCCGCCTTTGACCTCTCGCGCTGAGCCCTTCCCCCCTGTCTGCCCCAGTCTATTATGTCCTACAATGGAGGGGCCGTCATGGCCATGAAGGGGAAGGACTGCGTGGCCATCGCTGCCGACAGGCGCTTCGGGATCCAGGCCCAGATGGTGACCACGGACTTCCAGAAGATCTTCCCCATGGGCGACCGGCTGTACATCGGCCTGGCCGGGCTAGCCACCGACGTCCAGACCGTGTAAGTGTCGGGGACCCGCGCCCACATCCCGGCCTCTCCATGGACCAGCCTTTCCTGGCGTCGTGAGTAGCCCGGGTGTCAGCCGTCTACCCAAAGTTCCAGTGAGTTCGAGCCTTTGCGGGACACCATGCCTGACAGAGCTGTGTGCTAGTGCCTTACACCGGCATTGACTCCGGGCCAGGCTGTGGAAAGCACCTGACCTGCGTGGGTTCGTTTAATGACATCACCCCGGTGCCGTGGGTCCTATGTTGCAGATCAGGGAGCCGAGGGTCTCAGAGAGCATCTTGCCCAAGATGCAAGCTGATGAAGTTCAGCCATGATCCCACACAGGCCCCTCGGAAGCAAAGCCCCGTCTTTGAAAAACTTCAGGTCTAGTTGGGGACAAGGCAGACATACAGAAAGAGAACTGACCCCGGTGCCAATTGGCTGCTAGGTTAGCTCTCTGGTTGGCAGTGGTTCTGTGATTTGAGACAAGGGAGGGTCTAGGTAGCTGTTGGGATAGTCCAGGTGTGCTCCTTATGGTCCTGATGGGGTGGGGGTGATGGGAAAGGAAAGGAAAGCATTTCTGAGAGTTGTTGCTGGCCAGCCGTGGTGGCTGCTTGGATATTGTGAGGCCAAAGAGTCCTTCATTGAAGTTGTGGTTCCTCCCTTTTGTCCTTACTAGTGTCCAAGCTAGTACCCGGCATGTAGGGCGTCCAGAAATGTTTTCAAGATGATTTCTGTGTTGAGCCTGTTGACTGAAACCTGGGAATTGGAAGACTTGCAATGGTTCTCAACCTTCCTGATGCCGCGACCCTTTAATACAGTTCCTCAGGTTGTGGTGACCCCCAACCATAAAATTATTTTCGTTGCTACTTCATAACTAATTTTGCTACTGTTATGAATCGTAATGTAAACATCTGATATGCAGGATGTATTCTCGAGGGTCGCGACCCACAGGTTGAGGACCGCTGTTTTAGAGGGAGGTGACAGCTTTGATTTTGACACTAATTTTGAGGGGACAAGGCATGCCAAGTGGAAACACCTTGTGAGCATTTGGGGTATGAAACGATGTCTCGGGGAGGGGGGCTGGAGAGGTGTTGGTGCGCTGTTAAATCTATGGGAACAGACTTTGGAGAGACAAGGGGACAAATAAGCTGAACTGCATAACGTTAGCAGCGGGGTTAGATGAGAAGCCAGAGGAACAGAATCAAGATTGGGTTCCAGAGGGAAGGGGTGGTCACAGGTGCCGGGTCCTGCAAGAAGCTGGCGGCCTAAGAAGCTGGAAGACCGAGGGACGACGCTTGGCAGAAAACGTTCTCTGCCGTGTCCCTGAAAGTCCCCTAAGTCTCAAGAACACAGAACTTGGAGATTCCTCCTGAGATCTACTGAACCAGCCGACCTTTTTCCGGTTCTGGTGGAGTCTGGGATGATAGCTGAGAGTTCCAGTGGGTGTGATGCCCCCGCCAGCCGTCCTCCCTCCGGCCACTGCCGTTCTCACACCCTTTCCTTTTCCTCGGGAGGTGTTCTCACCAAGTTTGCTTGTGTGGGGGCGGCAATGGCTCACTTTGCTAGGCCTTCGCTTCCTCGCCTGTCGGATGGAGCTCAAGTCGTGTCCGAGGCTCCTTGTCCTGGGGGCCTGTGTGGCTCTTTGCTTTGCTTCCAGGAGGGGTGGCATTAGTCTGTCCCCGCAGGGCCCGTTCCTGGGCTCGCAGATGGCACTGGAGGGTTTGTGGCCTTTTTTTCTTAGTCACTTTCTGGTCCCTTAGTGTGGCTGCCGCTTAAGACATATCAGACTTTGCAGTTTTCCAAGCACCTTGTCATATGCCTATACATTGTCTCACCACCAGGTGGTTAACTTTTTCCTCATCTTGAGGATGAAAAAATTACGGTGGAGGATGAAGGCTTAGCCCAGGTCAGCTCTCAGCCCACTGCTCCTTCTGCTGTACATTTTATTGGGTTTGATTCCAGTCAAGGGCACATGCCTTGGTTGCGGGCTCCATCTCCAGTAGGGGCCATGCAGGAGGCAGCTAGTCAGTGATTCTCATCATTGATGTTTCTATCTCCCTCTTTGAAATCATATATATATATATATATATATATATGGAAATCTCCCCTCTAAAAAGTATTGGTCGGGGGGAAGGTTATTAGAGTGGTGTGTCCAGGTGTTGTGTTGGGCAAGTCCTGAAACATGGACATGAGGTTGGACTTCTGGTGAGAAAATCTCTGGGAGGGGAAGGGAGGGGTCATGGCAGGGCCCAGGTGGGTGTCTTCCTATGTCCCTCCTGACCCCCACAGGTTGGACGCTAGGGGACAGTGGCTAATTCTTCTGCTTCTGCCACAGTGCCCAGCGCCTTAAGTTCCGACTGAACCTGTATGAGCTGAAGGAAGGCCGGCAGATCAAGCCCTACACCCTCATGAGCATGGTGGCCAACCTCCTGTATGAGAAACGGTGAGTGGAAATACAGCAGGTCCTAGGATGACATTTTGCTCAACGTCACTTTGTCATAACGATGAGATGCCATAGGAACTTGTTTGTATCAATTGATCTATGGTACAACTGGTTTTGTTATATATCATTTCACTGAAGGTCACAGGATCTATCAATGATGAACCACCACGGTGCATATGGAAGGCTTGCCTGGTGTCCCTCACCAAGGCCTCCTGAGCACAAGTTCATTTCCGCCATATTGGCACAGTGCGTCCCTAGCAGTTTGGTAAAACATTAACCCAGAAACTAGGTCACATAAAACTTATTGAAAATGAAAAAAAAGAAAGAAAGAAAGAAACATCAGTGATGAGAGAGAATCACTGATTGGCTGCCTCCTGTACTGCACGCCCCACACTGTGGATCAAGCCCGCAACCCAGGCATATGCCCTGAACGCGAATCGAACCATGAACTCCTGATTCATAGGTCAACACTCAACTACTGAGCCATGCTAGCCAGGCAGGACTGCCATTTTGTCTTTAGGCATAACTTCATTTCCTCAGCTGTGAATTGTCTGGTATATATGGTAACCACATTTATCAAAATCCCACACTGAGAA
>NW_006298628.1:4009486-4021247 GCF_000327345.1 Myotis davidii
CCGGTCAGGGCACATGCCTGGGTTGTGGGCTCAATCCCCAGTGTGGGGCGTGCAGGAGGGAGCTGATCAATGACACTCTGTCATCATTGATGTTTTGCTCTCTCCCTCTCCCTCTCCCTTCCTCTCTGAAGTCAATAAAAATATAAGTAAATTTTTAAAAAGCTGGCCACAGGAAAAGGAGATTTTCCCAAACAGGCCCTCTGTTTTCCTCCCTGGGTCTGGGCCAGGGCCTTGTCTGACTAGACCTGAACAGGAAAGTACTTGTTCTTCAGTTCTGGTTTCTCTCTGCTCCTGGCCCTACAGGTTTGGCCCCTACTACACTGAGCCAGTCATTGCTGGGTTGGACCCGAAGACCTTCCAGCCCTTCATTTGCTCTCTAGACCTCATTGGCTGCCCCATGGTGACTGACGACTTTGTGGTCAGCGGCACCTGTGCCGAACAGATGTATGGGATGTGCGAGTCCCTCTGGGAGCCCGACATGGTGAGTTGGTGGCGTGAAGTGGGGCTGGGATCGGAGGTGACCTCCTCTCCTTGACCATCAGGGGAACATGTGTTTGCCTTGCAGATACTGGGGGAAGTGGTGTGGGTGGGGAGAAAGCCACAGCTGTGAGCCAGAAACTCCATCCGCCAGGGCCTCGGTGTGGGCTGGCTGGCTCCAGGGACCCCAATTAGATATTTGCTACAGCAAATAATTCCTCACACTGGGTTTTCAGGGTTCTCACATCCATTCAATTAACAAACATTTAACAAAATGTAAAGTGTAGTTTTAGAGGCAGCTCAACAGAATGGGTTCTGGGTTGGAATAGCAGCTACTCCAACCACTTAATGGGTTCTACTCTTGGGTAAGTCGATGTATTCTCTGCTGTAAAATGGGGTAACAGTAGAACCTACCTTCTACACGGAGGTGTGAGGAAACACGAGAAGATGGAACCGTGCCTGGCAGGGAGGGTTGTCTGCTGTGCCGGCCTGGTCAGACTGGGGAAACCAGGAAGTCTGTCTGCAAGGGCTCACTGCAGTCTAAGGAAGCCAGGCAGACACCCAAATGCTTGTTAAAATGCGTTTGCTAGGAAGAGGGCGAGAGAAAGGGCCTGGTTGGCAGAAGGAACAGCTTGTGCAAAGGTGCGGGAGGGCCCCGTGGTCAGAGACAGAGAGCTCGCTGTGGCTGCTGGAGTGTGAGCGGGATGTGGGGCGAGGTGATGAAGGAGAGTGAGGTTGGGTGAGACTGTGAAATACCTTGAATGCCATGCCCAGGAGTTTGAACTGTTTCTTCTGGTGCGGTGTCAAGGGCAGGAAGGAACCTTCGGGAACCAGAGGCCTGCAGGTAGAAGGACAAGCTGTTGTGGTCACTGGCAGGAGGCTCTAAGGTCCTGAGCAAAGACTGTGGCAGTGGGAGGGTGGGGCAGCCATGGTCTAGAGCAGTGGCCGGCAAACTGCGGCTCGCGATTGTGGAAGAGCCACACTCAAGGGGCCAAAGAGCCGCATGTGGCTCGCGAGCCGCAGTTTACCGACCACTGGTCTAGAGGACTCAGTCATTTAAAACAAATGAGGGAGGTGGAGATATTAAGGACTCCCGAGTTTCCTAACTAAAACAACAAAGATAGAGAATGAAGAACAGGTTTGGGTGGAAATGTGATGTCATGGCTGGACAGGTTGAGCTTTGAGTACGAATGGGACACCCAGGCGGAGAGTCCGTCAGACAGCTGACAGAGCACGTGGGAGCCAGATGGGGAGTCTTCTCCCCACTTTACAGGCGCGGAATTGAGGCTTAGGGAAGGGCGGTATGACTTGCCCAAGGTCACAGTGCTGATGAGTGGAGGAAGTGCAGGGCTTGAAATTCCCCTTATATAACCCGCTCCCTTCTGGGAAGGAACTGAGGGGGTCTTTCACTTCAGGCAGAGGAGGGCCACAGCTGGGGTCCTGAGCCTAGAAAAATAGAGTGTTAGGGAGCCAGACCACGTTGGCGTCCGAGGTTCTGGGGATTGAAGGCTTCTGCTCTGTTGGCAGGATCCAGAACACCTATTTGAAACCATCTCACAAGCCATGCTGAATGCTGTGGACCGTGACGCCGTGTCAGGCATGGGAGTCGTCGTCCACGTCATGTGAGTATGAGCTGCAAGTCAGAGCTTCGCAGACACTTCCCTCTCGCCCCCCACACAAACACCCCCATCTTCCCAGCGCCCTGGCAGACGCGGGAGAGCAGAAATCCCCAAGGGTGGCAGCGGGGAGCCTACCCAGGTTCCCCTGGCCTCAGTCAGGTGAGGCTCCATGACCCCGAGTCTCCCCTTGTTCACAACAGACATTTCTTTCTCCCTTTAAGTGCCCCCAAAATCTCAGGGACCTGTGTGGTGATGAGCCACAGCAGAGCTGCTGCAGACAGACTGAAATACTGGGTGGCTCCCTCATCTCTCCCAGTTCCCACCAGTGTGGGACTCAGTGTGTGAAGTACAACGCCCTGGGGACTGTTTTCCTGCCCTCTGCCTGCCGTCCCCTTTTCCCTCTTAATTGTTTGGGGCCGTCACCAGGAACCTAGCTGGATGGGTGTCCTCCCAACTGCTTTCCTTAGGTACAACCAGAACAAGTATTTGGACCCTTTTGTTATGGGATATCCTGCTTAATCACCATGAGAAACAGACTGGACTGACAGTGTTATGTCCATCCGTGAAACCCGCCGCATGTCCTTCTGAGTTACTTGTTCTCTAGGCCTTGGGGGAGCGCCTTCCTCTCTTTGGACGGCGTCTCAGTCCAGCCCTGAATCATCTCACCTCCTGACGGTCCCACCTACGGGAGCTTTCCCCAGTTTCCCCACTTCTCCATGCTCCCCTTCCTCAGCACAGGCTACACTCACGTACGTGAGCAAAACAGTTAGGCCCAGTTAGGACGCCACTTGTTCTGCAGTCTTACGATTCTCTCCCCCCGCAGTGAGAAGGACAAAATCACCACCAGGACCCTGAAGGCCCGAATGGACTAACGCCCGTCCCAGAGCCCGCTGTTGTGTTTGTTTTTGTTTTGTTTTTTAAGTAAAAGTCTTTCTTTCCCTCCTGTTTCCTTGATCTCTATCCCCAGCTGCGAAGTTACAAATAGGTTCTCAGGGTCTAGCTCAGCCCGTGGATAGCCTTGACTTACAGCATCTCCACCAACCGGAGGGGATAATGTCTACCCATCATCTGAGTGCCTGTTACAGGCCCTGCACAAAGTGCTTTACACATTTTGGAACTTAATCATCACAATGACTTAAGGGAGTTAAATAACCTGTGCAGGGCCCCTGTAGCAAGTGGTGGTGCAAAGGTGTAAAACCCACATTCCATTGGACTTCAAAGACTAGGCTCCTTTTCACCCAATTCAACTAGAAGCCCCTTAAATCTTCTTTCATTGTTTCAGGTAGAAATTTGGCCGAGTGCCCACAAGTACTAGCCTGTAGATCCGTGTTTCCGAACCTTGGCTGCACATTAGTCACCTGGGGAGCTTCTGAAACAGATGCTTTGCTCCCATCCCTCAAGATTCTTATTCAATTGGTCTTTTAAAGGGGCCTGAGCACCTGTCTTTTCCGAGTTCCCCAAATGAAAGAGTCTGGACTGAGAACCTCGGTACAACAGGAGGTGACTGGTTCAAAGCCAGCCTGGTAGCCGGTGTGTCAGGTGTGTGTGGTTCTGCACAGCCGGAGAAGGGAGGGCGGGGGTCTGTCCATTTCCCAGTGCGCGCGGGAACGACCGCTGACAGCCAGCTCCCGTGCTTGCTCTTCATAACCACAACCACGTCTGCAAGCGGGTGACCAGGATCGAGTCTGTCTCCAAACCAAGCCATACACTCATTTAGCCCACGCAGCCTCTGACACCGGGACCGCAACCTTTTAATTTTGGAATGAAAGGCTCATTTCCGAAGGACGCACACGTAGCAGACGTGTACACAAAGCTTTTTAAGTTTTATTTTCCTCGGGTTGAAGATTCATCGTAACACGCATGCATTTTAAAACAGTAACAGGGTCTCGAACTGTTCCGAGCAGACATTAGACAAGCACAGGGGGCTGGAAATTCCTATTTAAAAAATGGAAATTGCCGTGGGGAATGGAGGTCACACACATATGGTGGGGTGATAGCTTATCCTGCTCCCCCCGAAACTGAATCTATACTTAATTCACATTTTTTATTACAATGACCTGACCTGGTGCTTGGGTGCGCTGAGCAGCACCAGGCCTGCCCCCGAAGGTGGCTGGTTCCTCCTTCCTCTGAGCAGGAGGAAGGCGCTCCTCCGGAAGATTCCCCTCCAGCCTCCGAGGATCTCAGCACAACCCGCCGGGAAAGCCAGTCTCTTCCCTTTGGGGGCACCCTCGTGAGCGGTGCATCTCAGGGAGGGCCATGTCCCTGCCCCTCCAGGCCGTGCCGATGGCTGCACCTTGAGGGGCAGTTACTTGAATGTTTTCCCTTTGATTCCTGTGCTTAGAGTGGCCACCCCTCCACACATTTCTGACAGAAAGAGGTGAGGTCCCTAGACTTAGAGGGACCTGCGCTGAGGGAGGCCAGAGCTCTAAGGGTTGTTGAAGCACTCCCAGCCCCTAACCTTTAGTAGCTCGAATGCTGGGGCGTGCTGAAGTCTTTCTCCCAACTTGAACTGGTAAAAAGACAACTAGGGGTGGAACTGGCTACTGAGAAAAGTCCTGGGTCTTTGGTTCACCTCCCCAGGGCAGATCCTGGCAGCCTGTGAAGAAGGGAAAGCACTAGGGCAGGAGTCTGCAGTCCCCAGTCCTGAGTACTACCAGGGGGCCTGCTCGAGGCCTAACGCACAGGCAAGAGGAACACAGGAAGTAGGAAGAGCTGCCTGTGAGGGGAACGTAGGGAGTGCCTCTGAGAATAGCCACAGGGGCGGCTGTGGCACCCGCCACAGACCAGTAGCTCCTGAGCAAGATGAGGAACGATGGGGCACTGCTGCAGCTGTGCTCCTGGGACTGCCGGCTGCCCAGCCCTCCCGTTACTCCCCCTGCAGGGCCTGGGGAGGAGCGCCCACCGGGAGGGTAACACTCAGTGGTTCAGGAACAAGGGCCAGAGGCCTTCATCTAGTAGTCTCAGTGGAGCTCTCAGACAATCCCTCGCTTTGGCTGGGAAACCTGGAGACTAGTCTCTTAGCTGTGGACGTTCAGAACAGGTGCAGGATGGGAGAGACTGGGATACACGTCCTGCCCTCCAGGCCTCACCCAGTCAGCCATGTCCTATTCTTACACCTTTGCTCTTGGGAGGCCCAAAACTACTCTAGGATGCCATGAGGCAGGTGAGTTTCATAGCTCCAAAGAGTGAGGTTGAGGGTAGTTCCATCCCCCTCAGATGCCTTCTGCTCAGAAGGGGAATGGTGGGATTTGGGGAAGAAAAGTGGGGACAGACAAAAGCGTGGGGATCAGTTCACTTTCTCTACATTCAGACTGCAAACCAAATATAATATCTTCATCATTATAAAAAGAAGAGAAAGAAAACTTGCATTAAACCAAGATAAATAGCTTTTAAACATTTGAATGCCAAAAGAATTAGAGGGCCAAACCCAAGGTTTTGAAAATAGCACAGAATGACCTTTTAAAAAAAAATCTACAATTCACCAAACCACACCTTAAATGTTCCGACCCAATCAACAACACTGTCAGAAACACAAAAGAGCATTTGCAATAGGATGCTACCTCTCAAAATGTAAACAATATACAAAAAATAAACCGCACAAAATCACAAAAACTCAATGTTAAACAAGTCATACTTGGTAGCTCATCTTTCACTGATAGGATTATTACATGATTCATACACATCATGGCAACATGATCAGACCAGATGCAGGGAGCCAGTGGGAGCCCGAGGCTACAGAGGCTGCTGGGAGACAGCCTGCCAACCTTTGGAGATGCTGGGCCTATGAGCAGATCCAAATTTCTATTCTTGATTAGAAGGTGGGGAAATCAAGTCCAAACATTATTCCTATAATCCCTTCCTAAGTCAGTTTTGTTTTCTCCACGTGCCATTTGGTTTCAAGTCCTTCCTCGAGTCCCTTCACGGTCTCACTGCTGATGTTCAGAGCTACCTATGGCCCCATCCTGGGGCCAGGGTAGTTGTCTGACCATCTGCTGCTTCCAGAAGGGTCCCGGCCCCAGAGGAGTCCAGAATGCTGTCTCCACTCCCTCCTGACCCAAATGCTGCAGGCAGGGCAGAGACGGGGATGGTTCCTGCCCCAGAGGCTGAGCTTGGCCAAGTTTGGAAGGAACCGTAGGAAACCAATCCATTCAAAATGCTTCCACAAACTTCCTTCGAATCTGTGGGGTTACCTACATGTTTAACATCTCTCATCCTAAATCCCGTTCCTGACGAGGGGTTGAGAAGGTGTGGGAATGTACCTCCTCCAGCACAGGGCTGTTTCTCCCCTGGCCAGACCAGACGGCTCTGATGTCACCACCAAATTCTGAGGCCTGGATAGCAAGGCTCAGAAGGTGGGTGGAGATCCTGAAGGAGGCCGCAGGATGCCACTCCTCAGGACGCCTGTAGGTGGCAGATCTGTTAAAATCGAGATGGGGCACCGAGGATGGATCCAAATCCAACCCCACCTCCAGCCTCCGCATTGGATTCCGCGGTCACATCCTCAAGCGATCCAGAAACGACCAGGCTTGGGCGCCACATCCAAGGTGGGAGGCATCACTCACTCCCCGCTGGCCGTACCATCCAGGGACAAACACAGGCACGGGGAGTCAGGTTACCTGCACGGCAGCCCTGGGACCCAAGGAGGAATCTCAGCCAGAAGCACCCCAGGCACCTGGAGATGTGCCCCCAGCTGAAAGCTCACCTACAAGTGAGGGTGCCTGGGAAAAGGTCAAAAGAAAGGAAGTGGATGGAGGGCACAGGCCCTCATTTGATACTCATCAGCTTCTGGGGTTTCTCCAAGGGGAAGAAACCATTTAAGCGCAAAGGTCCTTTCTTGTTCCTCTTGGCCAAGTGGGAGGCAGGCTTTATCGAGAAGACATCTGAACTCCAGGGGCCCAGAGAGCCCCGCGGCTGAGCGACGGGCCCGGGTTCTCTGAGAACCAGCAGTCAGAGCCCAGCAGCAACCCCCGTCCTCGCCAGCCCGGGAGGACGAACTCACTCCCCTCCGAGGTCTTTGATTCTGATCCAGAATGACCGGTGTTGGTCTGGAGTGTTCCTTCAGGAGGACAGCGTTCAGGTGGAGGCATCACTTGGATCCGAGGAGGAAAGGTGGAGGAGGCTGTGCACAATACTTCATAAAATTAAAAGTTAGTCCAAGACGGATGAGGCGTCTGCCCTCTCCTCTGGTGTCCGAGCACTTGGCTCTGGGAGGACCCTTGGCAGGGTCTACAGGGTGCCTCTGTCATTGAAGGGACTGGGGCAGGGATGGGAGGGTGGATAGGGTGATGACATACATCATTATAAATAGCAAACCTAGGGCAATGACATTTCAGAAAAAGCCAAATAAACCACAGTCACCTCTAGCCCCAAGGTATTTTAAAAGGCTACAAGGTAACAAAAAGGAAACCCCTTTGTGACCTGGGCCAAATGGCGTGGGGGCGTGAAAGGTAAGGAGGTGAGGCTACATCCTGTGCGCATGAGCACACAGCACATCCCCCTCCCGAGAACCTTTCAGTGTCACAGGCTGCAGTCTCACTGCTAAAGTCCTCCCGGGCCCCCACTCTGCTCCCACCCCTCCATCTAGCCCAAATACACCCTCTCCCCCTTCCGATCCCCAACCCCATCTCTCATTCTCTGGCTGTGGCTGACGGCGGAAGGTCACTACGTCAGGATGTTGGACATGAACTCGTTGAAGCGCTTGGAGTACTGCTCGGGGTTCACAGTCGAGATCTCGGCCCCCGCCTGTAATAGAGACCGACTCAGGCCCAGCTCCTTGGCCCTCAGCAGGCTGCCCCTGGGACAGGCCTGGGCGTTCAGGAGCCTCTGGATCAGCACTGGAGCTGAATACAACCCCTTGGACTGGAGAGGTGGCAGCTCTGTCTCAGAATTGCCCTGGCCCCTGATTCCCAACCCCAGGGACGCACCCACTAAAGTCGAGGCAAGTGGTGGGGAGGTAGCAGAGAGACCCCTGATCTCTGTGGGAGCCGTTGTTTGGAGAAGAGGAGCTAGAAGTCTATGGGGAAACGGGCCTCTGGGGCGTAGTGTGGACATGTAAACAAAGCTATTACTGGCAGTCAGCAATGCCCACAGCCCACAGCCCTCGGAAGAGGCACCAGTGGGCTCAGAGTCCCGAGGGCAGAGAACAAAGGGAAAAACAAGTTGGCGTATTACCCAGGGGTGGATATAGACGGCAGAGAGTGAACACCAGGCAACCAGACAGGCTGCTCTTCCTGTTCCCTGGCCTGGGAGGGGGGCTGGGGGAGTGTCTCCTTAAAGCAGGAGGCCTGAGAGTCAGAGGGCCCACCCACTGGCCTGGCTGGAGACGGAGAACTCACCCCGTGTTTCACTGTTTTGGCCGCATGTGCAGCTTTCTTCTTAGCGTCGTATGGTGTGAGGATATCAATGATGGCCATGAAATAGACCTCCTTCTTGGGGGAACCTGGAGGGGAACAAGCAAGGAGGAAGAGGTGGGTCCATACACCTTCAGGCAGGAGATCCAGATCGATCCCTATCATTGTGGATCCGAGAAAAAAAATGGTTACTGGAATCCTCAGAAGCTTTCAGCGCTTTTTAAAATTATTATTATTGATTCCATAGAGAGTTCAGGAGAGACAGACATCAATGTGAGAGAGAAACACCGATCAGCTGCCTGACTGGGAATCGAACCCTCCACCTTCTGGTGTATGAGACCACCCTCCAGCCAACTGAGCCACACTGGCCAGGACCTCATAGCTCTTATCTTATTTGGTCTTCACAGCTCCCTGTGGGGTTGACATGAGAGTATTTATAAAGTTCTGTCCATCCCATGAGTCAGAGAACCATGCCTCAAATAGCCAGGACAAGCAGAGAGGATAAGAAAGGCCTAATGGAGAAGGGCCCAGAGACAAAGTTACTGGTGATGACTCAGTGGGAGCTGGAGGCAGAAAGAGGCCCAAGTCCGCAATTAATCAATGAGGTGGAAACCCAGAGACCCACAGGGACAGCTACACAACGGGCCCAGGTGGGAAGGATGAGAGCCAGCCGTGGGCAGGGCAGGCACAGGCTCCGACTTACTTTCATGGCTTTTCATGGCATAAACATCAACAGAGGGATCGAATTCCCCAGGACCGAAGAACCGAGGAAAGCTGAGGAGGTTGCCGGGGCTGTCCGGAGGTGTGCCATAGGAGCAGAGCAGGTTGCCGCTCACCCCGTCATTCTCACACTCCTCGTCCTCTGCCCGCTCCTCCACCTCCATCTCCTCCTGCTCTGCCCGGTCCACATCGTGGATGCCCACCAGCAGACTGTAGTCCATGATCTTCAGCTGGGCCAGGAACTAGGGGAAGGAAGACAGAAGAGGTTATACAGGGCATCTCAGGGGCATCTGGAAAGGGGAGACAAGGTGTTCCTTTCAACTCAACTCTCCAATTTGAAAACACAATAGAGAATGAGACATCAGAGTCTGTGCTCAGTGGGGAAGACAGTCATTCCACAGAATAACATCTGATCAAATGTCTGGGCACCTCGTGGCCCAGTCAGGTTGACACATAAAATTAACCATCACACTTGGGTCACTTCATTGTGACTAATGTTTCTCTGGAGAATCTTAATGTACCGAATGGCCACTGGTGGATAAATGGGTACAGAATGCACTCTGCCGTCAGGACCCACACCATGGAGATCCTCAGCCTTCATAGGAAGGCCATTCTGACACATGAATAAAGAGCAAGTACTGCATGAGTCCACGTTTACATGAGCTTCTAGAGGAGTCCATTTCATAGAGCCAGGAAGAACGGTGACTGGGATTAGGGAGAAAGGGAAATGGGAAATAATGTTTAATGGGTATAGAGTTTTCGTTTGGGAAGAAAAAAAAGTTCTGGAGATGGATGGTGATGGCTGAACAACAATGTGAATGCACTTAATGGCACTGAAATGTACACTTAAAAATGGTTAAGCCCTAACCGGTTTGGCTCAGTGGATAGAGCATCGGCCTGTGGACTGAAGGGTCCCAAGTTCGATTCTGGTCAAGGGGCATGTACCTTGGTCGTGGGCACATCCCTAGTAGGGAGTGTGCAGGAGGCGGCTGATCGATGCTTCTCTCTCATCAATGTTTCTAACTCTCTATCCCTCTCCCATTCCTTTCCTCTGTGTAAAAAATCAATAAAATATATTTTTTAAAAAAGGTTAAGATGATAAATTTTATGTTATGCATATTTTACCATAATAAAAAGTAAGACAAAACAACTTTTTAAAAGTTTATAGGGCTTGGTTTTAATGAGCAGGCTCCCAGTTTATTTAAGTAGAGGAGACTGGGTTATCCGGTGGTCCAGATAGCGCAGTCACTACTGAGCACGTGTCCTCGGAGCTTCGCCACAAGTGCCATCCTAATCAGGTTACTGGGTAAGTGGAGAGTCAGAGCCAGTCACAGGCATGGCTGGTGGATCTCACGGGCTGGCTTCCTGTTGCTCTGATGGCTGGCTGCCCCTCCACTATGGGAACCACCAGAAAGGAATTCTGAAGGAGTTTGAAGGTGGTGTTGGAGCAGATGAGGGAAAGCATTCCACACTGTCACCATGGTTCTACTGGCACAAATTGTGTCCCCAAATGGAATGTTCATTTGCACTGGCTTTAGGTGCAAGTAACTACCGACCTGCTCAAATCCCCACTCCTTCTCCTGCCTACTCTCTTGTAAAGCAGTGGATTCAATTTTTCTTAAAGAGGCGCCTGCTCTGGGGACCAGAGACCCTGCTCAACCCGGGTGGGAACGAGTCGCTTGTACCTCCACGTCCCGTTTCAGCTTCTCCAGGAAGTTCTTCTTACTCTCCTCGCCCACCCGCAGCTTCTGCCCTTCGTTGAGGAAGTCGTTGTCTTTAAATGTCGGCAAGTCCTTGGCCTGGGGGGACAGTGCAGTGTTAGCTGAGCAGCCGACTCATTCACCCCCGGACCCCTGCTGGGGGCCATGGCACAGAAAGGGGAAGGGTCTACACCGCACAAACGGTCAACCTGCCACATCAACCGCTCAGCACAGGAGGCTGCAGTCCCAGGCTTCGGGCAGAGAGGGATGGCAACTGCGTGGCATCTGCCCAACAACGAGGACCGGCCACAGCATGCCTTCCTGCCGAGCCCGGCCTACCGCAGGGGTCAGGCCGCCGCCCACTGATTCAGGATGGACCATGACGGGGACACCGCCAGCCCTCCAGGACGATGAAGAGCCCAGCAGGGGCCGAGCTAAAAGGCTGGAGACCAAGGAGAGGCTGGGCGGAGGTGGAGGCGGAGGCTAGGCAGGTGCTTAGAGCTCTGGCAGGCTGCACGTCTGGGAAGTGGACTAGGGACTGTGATGGAGGAAGGGACAGGATGGCCAATAGGTGTTTCGCATTCCAAGCCAACCCATTCTACGCTTGATCAGCACCGGGGACAGCATACCTTCTCCTTGTCACTCGCTTCTCTGGCAACAGTAGAACCCTGAAAGGATAAGAGGCATCAGAAGTCCAGCTGAGGCAAATTCCGTTGAGCGAGAAAACATGCCCCAGTCTTTGGGGAGAGGCAGCAGGTGAACGGAAGTAGGCTGGTTAGAACCCTAGAGGGGCCAGGAGGCAGCAACTGGTTCACTTCCTCTGTCACAGACGGCTCACAGAGCTCTGACTACGGCCACGTCCTGCTCAGGAAACAGGCCTGTGCCAGACTCTCGG
>NW_006298628.1:4021437-4034680 GCF_000327345.1 Myotis davidii
CGAGCACTGGTTCGCAGACAAAGTGTGCTCTCTTCAGTGCCTAGAAAAGCACCTGTGCTGTCAGTCCACGGGCCTGGGCAGATGCCAGTGTGTGTGCATCTAGAACAGCCTGTCCCATCCCACTGCCAGGAGTCATGAGCACTGGTTCGCAGACGAAGTGTGCTCTCTTCAGTGCCTAGAAAAGCACTTGTGCTGTCAGTCCACGGGCCTGACAGTGTGTGTGCATCTAGAACAGCCTGTCCCATCCCACTGCCAGGAGTCACAGAGCATCAATCTATATATATAAAAGCCTAAGCAACCAGCTGACTGGCCAACCGGCCAGTAGCTATGACGTACACTGACCACCAGGGGGCAGATGCTCAATGCAGGAGCTGCTGAGCCGCAGTCACTTGGCAGCTGCGGTTCTTGGGTGATGCACCCGGAACCAGAGAGGAGGGAGCCTGATTCTGGGGTGCGTCACCCGAGAACCGCCCTCTCACAATCCGGGACTCCTCGGGGGATGTCGGAGAGCCGATTTTGACCGGATCCCCACCGACCAGGCCACGGGACCCCACCTCTAGTTGTTACATAAACGTGGTACAGTGGGGGCTTAAGTAACCTCCTGTCACTGTCACCTGGACGTCACACAGCCTTTGGCCCACAAGAACTAGACATCATCAACTCCGGAGCTGCCTGTCCATGCTGCATATGTTCTGGCTTTCCCATTATGTGGCGGTTGGAATCTGGCCCTTCTGAGCCCGGGGGAGAGCAGCCACAGAGCTGGGAAACGCAGAGCACTTTACCTTGAGGTCATACTTGCGGTGTACAGTGAGCCGATGGCTGAACACGTTCCTGGTGACCACCATGTAGGTTTCCACACCATCCACGGTCAGGCGGTACATGCCCAGGAACTGTGGCAAAAGGGTGTTGCCGTGACACTCCACTATGAACTAGAAAGGAAGGCAGGAGGCTAAGGAGCATAGGAAGGTGCCAGGATGGACGGGGCTCTCCCCAGGTTAAAACGCTCCCTGCCTGGGACTCTAAACTGGGTTATGTGAAGTCACGGGGTTCCTTAGACTTACAACAGGCAGCAGCCACCCCCACCCTTAACTGGCATAACAGAGCGGGAGGCTGAGCAGGCAGTGCAGAGTCTGTGGTTTCGTATTGCTGGGGTTCCTCTGTAGGAAAACCACTAGTCTAGGCGGCATCTCCTCTGCGGCCTGAAATGGGGAAGCCACAAGGCAGAGAGGGCTGCAGAGGCCGGCTGTGCCTGGCTGTCGGGGAAAACAGAATGCTCCCGACCACACGCTCTCACCCCGGCCGGGTCCCAGGGTTTCCGGCTGTATTCCCCAGAGACTAGACGTCCCTGACACCACTTCCCAGGTGCCCAGAGAGCAGCCAGCTTTCCCTGAAGACGAAAGCAGGCTTGGGGCAGGCACTCAGATCATGCCACCGCACTGCCCACTCCAGATGGGTGGGGAGGAGGAATGGGAAGAAAAGCAACCCTGCTGGGCCGATGGGACCGCTTCCAGAAGAAATGAGTGTGAAAACTCCCAACTCTGGCAAGAAGCAGCAGAGCCGAAACCGGTTTGGCTCAGTGGATAGAGCGTCGGCCTGCGGACTGAAGGGTCCCAGGTTCGATTCCGGTCAAGGGCATGTACCTGGGTTGCGGGCACATCCCCAGTGGGAGATGTGCAGGAGGCAGCTGATCGATGTTTCTCTCTCATCAATGTTTCTAACTCTCTATCTCTCTCCCTTCCTCTCTGTGAAAAATCAATAAAATATATTTTAAAAAAAGAAGCAGCAGCAGAGATCGACTAAAGGACTTGAATGCACGCATATAAGCATAACCGGTGGACACAGACACCAAGGGGGTGAGGGCATGAGTGGGGGGTGGGTGTGGGGCAAAAGGGGGATGAGGACACATACGTAATACCTTAATCGATAAAAAAACAAACATACAAAAAAGCAGCAGCTGTTCAGCTGGGACAGAGTCAGGAACATGCCTTCTTCCTTCCCTTTAAACTTCTCCTCACAGACACGGGGCCAGGAGGGCCAGGTGCCTGGCTGTCAGAAGCATCTCCATCACCAGCTTCTCTCCAAGAAGCTCCCCAGGGCTCGCTCCCTCTCCCAACCCACCCTGCGGTCCAGGCTCGGGACTCACCATACCTGGTGGTACTTCTTTAAGATGTTGTGCATCTCTGCCACATCCTCACTGGAAACCGTCTTGATGACGAAGCGCCGGTCATAGGTGGTGAGGAAGCGCGTGCCGCACCGGCCCTGGCTGTCGCTGTTGATGGGGGCGCTGCGCGTCACCGAGTTCTGAGGGACCGAGACAAAAGCGAGCCGGTCTTGGGAGGGGTCAGGACGCTGACTCTGAGGCTCCTGTTATGGCCGTTGCTCTAAGGCCAATGACACGGAGGCAGATGGGACCTCACTCGCCCTTTTACTCATGGGAAGGTCACATCTCTCCCAAAAGTCTTCCTCAAGAGTGACGAGAGCTGGTCCCCATCTTTGACTGGGATGGGAAGAGGATTTACCGTGAAATACTTCCTTTCTTTCTGATCCCAGACAGCTACCCCCGACGGTAGGGACCTGGGTTCTAATCCTGCCACACGTAACTTCTCTGCGCCCGCGTTTCCTCACCTGGAACACCAGGAGGCAGAGCGAAGGGATTTTCCTGGTCTCTTAGGAGGACAAAAACAGCTCAGGCCATGATGGAGGCCTCGCATTAATAAACGATAGGCAGCGGTCTCTTCCGTGTGCGCCCTGCAGCTAGGAAACCCTTCCCTACGCAAGACAGGACGCTGGTCCCACCTCTGCCCAGCACCTCTCCCTTCGCCTCACACCCCTGCTTGTCTGCGCAGGGCGGGGGCGTTTCTGGTCTGTACCTGCTCCTCCTCGAGGCCCCATCCCATGAGGCTCAGAGAGGAGTCGGGGAAGGTGAGGCAACCCAAGGGCATGTGCTCACCAAGCAGACACTGGGCAAGGCCTTTGGGAGGCGAGGCAGGGAGGGCAATGCCAGGAAAACACAGAGATCCGCTCACAGAAACGCCTCCTCTCAGCCTTTTCTCGTCTCTTACCTGGGACCCGACTCTTTACCTTCACCTCAAGCCTCCTCGTGAGAAGGGAGCGCCACTAAAGTCTGAAGTGGTGAGGGGCTCTCTAAACTAGAGGAGCACGCCCCAAAACAGGGTGTCCCCAGCCCTACGTGACTGAGGGCCTCGCTCTCCCCGCCCGGTCCTCCACCAGGAGGATGGAGAGGCCTCCCGCCGGGTGGAAGACTAGCTGTGTCCCTGCCTTTTTCTCAGGCAGCATTTCTGACTCTAAATCATCGGCAGTCCCAGAGGACAGAGTCCCTCACTGAACACCATCCTCCCTGCCCTATTTCACTTGTGAGCACAGTCATCTGCCCACGAGGCTATTAGAGAAAAACGCAGACACGGAGAGGGTGTGGTGAGATGGCCAAGGGGAGGGGAAGGAGCCCAGTGGGAGGAAGCGGTCCGAGCAGGTTACCTGGGCTGCAACTACGGCAAGAAGTTTTCAGAAAGTCTCAGGCTCCAATTGGTCATGATTTCCTTTCAGATTTGCCCCTAACCGAGGGGGCTGGAGGGACCTCCCAGTACCTCTTAGACCTTACTGCTCGCCCAAGCCCCTGGCATCTCCTCCTCTCACATGCTCTCACCCTCCCCTTCAGGACACACGTCTTTGCAGGAGGCCTTGCAGCGTGGAGGAGAGAGGGGAGGGAGACTCATGCATCTGCTTGTCCTGAACGACGCTGGGGAAGGCGGGCTGGGCGTGGAGTGGAGGACTTAGTGTTTTAAAAGACTGGGGCGGCCATGTTAGATTTCCCCAGACAATGGAAAGTCAGCTGAATGTCTTACTGCTACAAAAGTGAAGGGGAAGACTGTCCACAAAAGACTGTCTACCGAGGGAGGAGGGTCCAGGGAAGGTGCTAGGTGGGGAAGTGACAGAAACCACAGACTGTCAGTTGCACTCGGATGTCCCTGGTATTGGGATTCATTCCTCCCAATAGGACCAGGTCCTCCGTGACACGACCACCCCCTGAAGAGGGCAGTTTCCTGCCATGCCTTCCCCCCTCCCAACATCAGGACAGGGGACAAGTTTAGGAGGTGGCACTCCGATCTGGCAAGAGATTACACAACCCTTAAAGTCTCCCTTTTCTAATCTGTCTTATGTGCTTTAAGAGGCCTCATCTCCCGCTGGCAACAATTCTCTCTCTGTAAGTCCAATTATGAAGGAGAAGGCTGCTTCAGTCTCCACTGGGAATGTCAGGCTAACAGGAAGCAGCTCTGCAATCCCTCTCCTCCAAGAAGAGGGCATCACAGGAAGCACTTCGAAGGCCCTCCCCCTCCAAGAGCCACCAGCACGGAAAGAAGGCAGCCTGGGCTGGAGCGAAGCATGACCGGGAGGCACAGCCCAGGAACAGTAGACACTTTTGCTCGACTTGTCCTGTGGCTTCCTGGCCCCCCTCCACTCGCTAATCCTTCCGATTTTGCAAAGACACTTGTACCTGGTAATCCTGATCGTCAATCCCAAATCTTTCCCGAAGATTTCGAAACACCATGGGGCAGTACTCCTTAAACTTGAAGCGGCTGGGGAGGTTCTCCCTGGGGGAAAGCAGAGGCAGGTCTTTGTGAACATCTTGCTTATCTTAATTCTCACATCAGAACCCTCAGTGTGTGGTCCATGGATCACCCGGATCTGAACAATCTGCAGTGCTTAAAATGTAAGGTTCCAGCCTCCAGAAATTCAGGAGGTGAGCCTGGAAAGCTTCTTTTTTTTTAAATTTATTTTTTAAATATATTTTAATTTCAGAGAAGAAGGGAGAGGGAGAGATAGAAACATCAATAATAAGAGAGAATCATTGATCAGCGGCCTCCTGCACGTCCCCCCCCCACCATTGGAAGTTGAGCCTGCAACCCAGGCATGTGCCCTTGACTGGAATCAAACCTGGGACCCTTCAGTCTGCAGGCCGATGTTCTATCCACTGAGCCAAACCAGGTAGGGCATTTTTAAAAATTTAAACATTTAATCCTCAGCCAAGGATATGTCCTCACTAATTTTACAAATAAAGGGAAAGGGGGGAGAGAGAGAGAAACATCGATGTGAGAGGAACCTTGATTGGTTACCTCCTGTTTGCACCCCAACTGGGAATCAAACCCACAACCTAGTTATGTGCCCTGACCTTTCGGTGTACAGGACAATGCTGCAACTACCTGAGCCACAACGGCCAGGGCCAGAAAGCTTCATTTTTAACAAAAACTCTAGGTGATTTTGTGCATGTGAGTTTATTTATTTACTTATTTTCAAAATATATTTTTATCGTGTTGTTTTTTTTTGAGAAAGAGGAAGGGAGAGCAAGAGAGAGACAGAAACATCGATGAGAGAAAAACATCAACATCCATCGGCTGCCTCCTGTACGCCCCAGCTTCTAGAATAAGATGATGTTATTACTACAGCAGAAAGAGCCACTAAGGGACATTTTCAAATCAAGCTCCTCCTCCCAGCTCACAGTCTGAGACTGGTGGGGTGACAGAGCCCCGCTGGTGAGGTGGTGAGGACTGTGGGACAATGGAGAGTGAAACCAGGATTCAAGTGCAGAAAGGAAGAGAGTGTGAGCAGAAAACAGTTTCTGAGATGACTCATCTATATATATAAAAGCCTGATATGCAAATTGTCCCCTCAGGAGTTGGACCCAGAGACCAGAAATTCGATTGCTTGCTATGACATGTGCTGACCACCAGGGGGCAGTGTGGAATGAAGGAAGGCCCCTGATAGCTGGCCAGGCCTAGGGACCCTACCAGTGTATGAATTTCATGCACCAGACCTCTAGTAGTAGGATAAAAAGCAAGGTCTCCTAAGGGCTTAGAGCAGTGGTCAGCAAACTCATTAGTCAACAGAGCCAAATATCAACAGTACAACGACTGAAATTTCTTTTGAGAGCCAAATTTTTTAAACTTAAACTATATAGGTAGGTACATTGTTATTAACTTAATCAGGGTACTCCTAAGGCTTAGGAAGAGCCACACTCAAGGGGCCAAAGAGCCGCATGTGGCTCGTGAGCCGCAGTTTGCCGACCACTGGCTTAGAGTAGACCCCAATCTGTGCCAGGTGAGACGGCTGCTTCCACAAAGCCTGAGACAACTTTCAGGCCCTAATGTTAATCCAAGAAGCCACAAGGAACAAAAATGGGAAGAATTACTTTGGATAGCGCCCTCGGGCACCATGCTCAGCCTGCTGATCACACACAATTGGAGAGAAAAGAGCTTGGGTGCATCCCAGGCCAGAATCGTGGCAGGCAGCTTCTTGCCTCAGACTAAGATCAGGATAGGGCCACTACTGTCAGCCTCATCCGAGATACCTCAGCTCCTGGGCAGCTCACTTCTCAAACTGGCCCCGGATGAATCACGCTGGGCAGAGCCACATGCCCTGAGGGACCCTGGAGGTAGCTGATAAAGGATGAGATGACAAGACAACTGGGAGAGAGGTCCATAATGAGTGCGTTTTTCCAGCCAGTTTTTCAGCTCTGTCATCCAGAAGTCGCTATTACACCCTGCCGGGTGCTGGCTTGCCCCGCCTTACACAAGGCTTCAGAAGCTCTTTGCTTTCCGGGAAAGGACTGCCCACAAAACTCGAGTCCACTCAACAGGCAACTTACTTATTGAAGAGATGATTGTCCACCTTGATCTTGCTGTACGCTTTGAAGTCATCTGGCATCAGCATGACAGGAACCGGGACATTGCTCAACTCATTGATCTGCAAAGCAAAGGAAGAGTGAGGTCCGCAGCTCGGAGGCTCCAGCCTCAGACAGACGATACGCTACAGTGTGGATGCCACCATCTCACCAAAAAGCATGTCCAAGGGTCCCCTCCTTGTCTTTATTTCTGCTCTTCTCTCCCCAACCTCATCTCCATCTACTGAAAGTCTCCCCACCTGATAGGGTCCGGCTCAAAAGGCACCTCTTCCATAGATCTTTCCATGATTCTATCTAGACCATAAATGTTCTTTCCCATGTTCGAGTTCCTGGTGGGTCCATCTTTTGGCCATCTCCCAGCCTCCCTCCTTTGTAGTTAATGCTTATAAACCTCATAAGTCTGCTAGACTATAACCTAGGCAGGACCGTAGTATTGATCTTTGTAAGCAAATAGCATCTAATTGATCTTTAGGCGCTCTGTAGTACTTGGTCCCAGGATGTGCATATAGCAGGTATTATATAAATATTTGTCAAATGCAATAATGGATCAATGAATAAATGTCACCCAACCTATGTGAGTATTGAGGCCTTTGAACACCTTCATACAAATTGTGGGTCACTCAAGAAATCAGCTTAGGCCCTGGCCAAGCAGCTCAGTAGTTTAGAGCATTTTCCCGATATGCCAAGGTTTGGGGTTCAATCCCCAGTCAGGGCACATACAGGAATCAACCAATGAATGCATAAATAAGCAGAAAATGTCTTCCCACCCCCCGCCCACACACACAAACACACACTCTATTTCTCTCTGAGAGAGAGAGAGAGAGAGAGAGAGAGAGAGAGATAATATCAGCTAGGGCAGGACAAGAACTGGGTATATAACTCATCTCCAAAGTAAAGGATTCAATTTACAGTGAGCAGAAGAGGTAGAGGTAGCTGGCCACTGTCTCAATTTACTCTGATTAAAGCAGGGCCAGTTCCTAAAGCTGTGTCCTGCACTTCTCATGGTCTTTCATCCCCCTTGAGGGAGCTGCAGCCAGGACAGGGAGCTGGCTTCCCATTGGTGCAGAACTGAGGGCAAATCCTTCACTTCCCCATTCCCAGTTTGCCAATTAGTGGGCTAATTGGCCACAGATGTCCTCTCCCATCACAGCAGAGTATTTGACATTTGACCCTCAACTCAGTTGCCACTAATGCATTCAGGATTTACAGCGGAAACCTCAGTCCTGACTTAATGGATAGGCGGGGAGGGAGAGCAACGGCCTGGGTCTCCCAGATACTTCCCTTGCAAATCCCCATTATGTCAGTGAGGCCCCATGTGGCAACCAGGGAAGAACCTAGAGTCATTAGGCCGCCTCCAGAACCATAAATGGGGGGAAATGGCATTTAATTTGCTGCCCCTTTTATGTTCCAAACCATTTTTATTTAGAAATATCTGAAGAGAGAGGAAGTTCAAGTTAATGCAGTAACTGGGCTGGTGAATACCTTCCTGGAGTTGGTGAAATATCCAATTGACACGTGGGGAAATTAAGTAAGGCAGAGAGTGTGTGGGGGAGGAGGAGGGACCGCAGGGTGGTGGGAACTGGCAGTGGGGCAGAGAAACAATAAACTGCTGGGGAAACTGACTCCCACAGATGCAGGAGTATAGACTATGATTCCGTCGATATGACGTTCTAGAACAGGAATCCACGCGGGAGAAATCCACTTAAGGGTGGCCTGGGTTGGCTTGGGAGGGAGCTAACTGTAAAGGAAGCTGAGAGGTGAGATTCTGAGGTGACAGAAATGTTCTCTACGTCATTTGGAGTGATGATTACATGGGTAGATGGACGTCTGTGGAAACTCATCAAACTGTACTTAAAATTTCCAGCACCCAGCTCTGCGATGCCCGCCATCGGCTAAAGGGCCGCGCACGCGCGCACACGCGCGCACACACACACACACACACACACACACACACACACACACACGCACGCGCGCGCGCACACACACGCACGCGCACACACACACAGCCTCACCAGCTGCCACTCCCAGGGTGCGCACAGGGACCCTGACTGCTAAGTGTGTGCCTATGGAGGAAGCCGTTCCACTTCCTTGCTTTTCTGCCAACAGAAACAATCCATGGTGGCTGTCCACTTCCCTTTTCCTGGCACAGCCAGCTTGGCTCTGAGAGTTGAAGAAGTGCGTGGCTCTGAGCAATTCTGCCTTTTCTAGCTCGTATCATCACGCTCGAAAGAACGGACCACTGGCTCAAAGAGGACGGGTCTACACCAGAATGTTCTAGCGCGTGCTACGAATTGGCTCTGGGTTGGTCTCACGTCCAAGCTCGGTGCCGAGGCCAGGCTTGGTACTGGAGAACTAGAAAAGACTCAAACATTTGCTCGGAGGGGCCAATGGCCCCTCAGCCAGGAGGAGCTATTCTAACCGGCGCTATTCAGGAATGCTCTAGTCACTGGTCCTCTCGGCGACTCAGTGCAGCGGAGTGTGAATGGTTGTGAAGCTGGTTAGTTTTTGGCTGTCATTCCATCTCGATTCTTGACCACACAACCTAAGAGTGGGAGATTTCTGAGATAGTATATGGGTCAACAATCCATACATCTGAACTATGCAGACGCCCCCCTCATCCCCCCTGGACCACATGTGGATGATTCACTCTAGGGATTAGCTGTACCTCTTTATTTTAGTTGTGCTAAATTTTTTATCCCCAGAGTCCTATTCAATTTCAACCGAACAAGCACTTACTGAAATACCTACTACATGCTTCATGTATGTTAGGGAAGAGGGGCCACGCAATGGGGGGAAACACTGTGACACTAACGTAGGCGGCTGAGCCTCTTCTCAGGGAGACGAGACAAACCCCCGCTACAGTGGACGTGGACGCCAAGTAGTGCACCAGCTAGTGAGGACAAAGGACGGGCATCAGGAGCAGCTGGTGTTCAGAGAAGGGCAAGGTTGGTCTGGGCAGAGTCAGACTCCTCGCCTCACACATCAGGCTGGAAACAGGGCACCTCATGCCCCTTCCGCTATTGCCAAGAGCACTGACACTGGAAGCATCTACAAGATCATGTTACACCCCAGCTTAAAAACCTCCCATGGCTCAACCTCAGGGCCCTTTTAACTCCTTCCCCCCTGAGGTCTTTCCTGATCTGGCGCAGGCTCTGCCAAACTTCTCTTCAGTTTGCCAAACTCCTTTTCCACTCAATGTATTGAGGGCCTTACCACAGGCCAGTGCTGTGCCAGAAGCTGGGGACACAAAGAGTGGTGACACGTGTGTCTCTGTTTAGCTGGGAAGACAGACAAGTCACTACTACAACGTGAGGATGCTGCAGTTAGAAAGGGAGATAAAAAAAAACAGATTAAGAAATGATTGATTCGTCCGGCTGACGTAGCTCAGTGGTTGAGCATCGACCTATGAACCAGGAGGTCACGGTTCCATTCCCAGTCCGGGCACATGCCCAGGTTGCAGGTTTGATCCCCAGTGTGGGGTGTGCAGAAGGCAGCCGATCAATGATTCTCTCTCATCGTGGATGTTTCTATCTCTCTCTCTCTCCCTCTCCCATCCTCACTGAAATCAATAAAAATATATTTTAAAAAAGAAAAGATTGATTCTGCCCTAGTCCGGGTTCTCAGTGGTTAGAGCATCGGCCTGAGAACCAAAGAGTCTCGGGTTTGATTCCCAGTCAAGGGCAAGTACCTGGGTTGCAGGTTCAATCCCTGGCCCCTGTTGGGAGGCACGTGGGAGGCAACTAATTGATGTGTCTCTCTCCAACTGATGTTTCTCTGTCTCTCTCCCTTCCTCCCTCCTTCCCACTCTCTCTAAAAATCAATGGAAAAAATATTCACAGGTGAGGATTTTTTTTAAAAAAATAAGTGATTGATTCTGACTGAAGAGAGAGAGAGAGAGTTGGTTGCTAGAGGAAGTCACAGAGAAATATACATAAGAAAGGTCTAGAATGGTCGATCTCAAAAAAAAATGAGAGGAAGGGAATTCCAGGCTGTGAGAACAGTCGGAACCAAGGCTCAGAGTTGTGCCCAGCCAAGGTGGCTCAGTGGTTGAGCGTCGACCTATGAACCAGGTCAAGATTCGATTCCCAGTCAGGGCACACGCCTGGGTGCTGGACTTGACCCCCAGTAGGGGGTGTGCAAGAGGCAGCCAATCAGTGATTCTCTCTCATCACTGACGTTTCTCCCTCCCCCTCTCCCTTCCTCTCTGAAATCAATAAAAATATTTTTAAAAATATATTATTTTTTTAAAAAGTAGAAAGATAATACAGGAAAGATAGGTGAATGGTCTAGCATATTATCAATTAATAAATAACATCTGCTTCTATTTATTGAATGCCTGTAAGTGCTTTATATTATTGTATATTATATGTCATAATGTCATTCATATTCTGTCTCTGTTATTATTTCTATCCTTAATAGTTACATAAGGTATTAATTTGATTTTGCAAAAGAGGTTCAAGGTACCTTGCTCAAGGTCACACAGATATATGTGTAGACTCAGGATTTGCTCCCAGGCCTGTCTGGAGCCAACACCTGGGTTCTTCATACTGTGTTGTACAATCCTCTCGTGGACAGCTACCTCGACTAAGGCAGTGTTTTCCTTTCCTAGTAATCTTCAGGAAAAGTGTTGTGCTCATTTTAGGGAAAATGAAACGCAAGAGAGAAAAATTACAACTCAAAAGCTATACCAACAATCAGGGGGAGAGCCTGGATTTGAACTTAGGCTTGTCCACTAGATGATAAATTTGGACTCAACTACGCAGGCAATGGGGAGTCCTCTCAGGTTCAAGTCTGGCAATTCACATGATCAGATGGGTGATACAGAAAGGTAATTCTGGAATCAAAACCAAGTAAGGACTGGAAAGGGCAAAAACAGTAAGCAGTACGATCACTTATGGGGCCATTACAATAGTTTAGGTGATAGACTGTGGCAGCAAGAGTAGAAGAAGGACTAAAGCCAGAGAGCCACCTAAGATCTGGCTAAGTGACACTTGCTCTGCAAGAGCTTCCTTGCTCCCCAGGTTGATTTAGTTGCTCATTCCTCTGTGCATCTTTATATTCTAAGTGTCACATTCACTTTGGTAATTATTTGTTTACAAGTTTAATTCCTCCACTAGGCTGTGAGCCCCTACAAAAGTAGAGACTATCTTACCCATTATTCTGCCTGGCACATAGTGGTTACACAACAGACACTGGGGGGAGGGATGGATGGCTAGAAAAAGGGGATTGAAGATACAGCAAAGCTGGTGTGACCATGCCAGGGGGTCATGGTCCGGAGGATGGGAAAGAAGATTAACATTAGTTATTGAGGCTATGACCAGACTGTAAAGAATCTTAAATGCCAGGGAGAGAATCAACTTTATTTGGTCGGCAAAGGGGAGTGACTGAATGTCTTGAAGCATGAAAGGTCATGACCAAAGCGATGTTACAGGAAGGTGCACCCTTCCTTCACTATCCGCACATTTCTGGACCGACCTCTTGCACCTTCAGCGGAAGTGCACTGTGGAAGGCTCACTCGTTCGAACGTCACACTAAATATAACATGTGAGGATGGTAAGTTTGTTGTATCTCTTTCCACAGAAGTGGTTTTGGATTATCCACACGATTAACTCCATGAGCCATTAGCATAAATAAAGAGGAGGTTAACCAAGCTGAAGGAGGAACAACTTAAAAGCAGAGTTCACTCTATGCTGATCCGACTGGAGATGAAAATTCAGCCACCAGTTCCAGTCTGATGAACTGCTGATCCCAGAAGCCTCCACTTCCCTGTGTGACCTTCATTGGAACTGCTACCCAGGAGGTGTGGGCTGGGCATACAGGATTCCTGACACGTCCCAGGGTTCCGAGGGTGACTCAGCTATGGGCTGGCTACCACTGACAAACATTTGTTACCTGCCACCATCCGAAAACATGACGTATTGGGAACCACGCTCTCAGACCAAGAGCCCCAGCAAGACCTGGAACTCCAGAGAGGGAAAGGCAAGAACTCCAGAGAGCCACGGGGGCCAACAAATTCACCCCTGAGTTGATTCCTTGTTTTTATACCGTGGCTATTCTTCTGTTGAATCCCACTGTCTCTATGAGGTCGGAAAGCCCGCTAAAGGACAAATTCATCCGAAGGCCTCGCTAGAGCAGAAGTATTTCCTAAGATTTTTAAAGAAACAGGTCAAGAGAAAAAGGCAGGAAAAGTAGGTTCTGGGTCTGCACCGAGCAAATAACACGCATGGAGAGAATGGGGGTGAAATGTGGGAGAGGAATGAGCAAACTGAAGAATGAATCTGGCCCTGGCTGGTCTGGCTCAGTGGATAGAGTGTCAACCTGCGGACTGAAGAGCCCCAGGTTCAATTCCGGCGAAGGGCACATGCCCGGGTTACTGGCTCGATTCTCCCCCAATAGGGGGCATTCGGGAGGCAGCCAATCAATGATTCTTCTCTCATTGATGTTTCATTCTCTCTATCCCTCTCCCTTCCTCTCTGAAATCAATCAATCAATAAATAAATAAATAAGACTAAAAAAAAATAATGAATCTGTTCCTCACACCATACA
>NW_006298628.1:4034864-4037056 GCF_000327345.1 Myotis davidii
AAAAAAAAATAGATAAGTTTGAGTTTATTAAAATTAAGAACTTGAGCTTCAAAAGAAAACACCAAAAAAGTGAAAAAGATAACCCAAAGAATGGGATAAAATATTTGCAAATCATATATCTAATAAGTAACTTGTATCCAGAATATACCAAGTACTCTTACAACTCAGTAATAAAAAGACAAATAAACCAATTAAAAGATGCAAAAACTTTTTTTTCAATGGGCAAAGGGACTTCTTTTTTTGCAAAGCATCTTAATAGACATTTCTCCAATGAAAATAAAATATGACCAATAAGCACCTGAAAAGATGTTCAACTTCACTAGTTACCAAAAGAAACAAATTGAAATCACAGTGAGATAACATTTCACATCCACTAGGATGGCTACAATAAAAAAAGACAGACAGTAGCAAGTGTTGGCAAGGACCACACACACACACACACACACACACACACACACACTGCTGGTGGAAATGTAAAATGGTGCAGCCACTTTGAAGACCAAGGCTGATGGTGAAACATAGTTACTTCTAAGTGGGAAAACATAGTTACCATCAATTGCTCCTATTCCTTCTGATCACCTGGGTGAGGCTTCACCCACGCCTGGTTCCTAACACGGGCAACATGTTATCAAGTCAGGTCTGTCTCTTCTGGTCTCCACACCCCTCCTAAAAGCTACCTCTTCCATAATTCCAGACCCTTTGAACTGTGTTTCATCCATTAAAACTTCAGTTCTCCCTGACAAACCCAAACAAAGTCTCTTGACTTTTCTCCCTGTTTCCTATACAGTCTTCCTCCACCAAATTCATGGGCTTCATCCTAGTCCAGTAGTTCTCAACCTTGGCTGCACCTTAGAATCACCTGGGAATCTCTTTAAAATCCTGATTATTGGGCCTCATCCTCCAGAAATTCTGTTTCTTTGTTATGGGGTGGGGCCACAACATTAGTAACAAAGAAACAGAATTTCTGGAGGATGAGGCCCAGAAATCAGGATTTTTTTAAAAAATATATTTATTGATTTTTTACAGAGAGGAGGGGGGAGGGATAGAGAGGTAGAAACATCAATCAGCTGCCCTGCACGCCCCCTACTGGGGATGTGCCCGCAACCAAGGTACGTGCCCTCGACCGGAACTGAACCCAGGACCTTTTGGTTCACAGGTCAATGCTCATCCACTGAGTCAAACCGGCTAGGGCTCATTAAGTCTTTTAATTGGTACCAATTCTGCCAAGAACAACTGAAAGATCTAGTTTTCAGATCCTACCCTTTTGTTTTCTTTTCCCTAGTAAAGAAAAAGAAAAACTACACCAGTAATTTTCTTGATACACACAAAATCCTTTTCGTCGATATTCACTCCTCCCAGATTGTTGAAACTTCTGAAACTAATAAATGTTCCTAGCTTCCAGCTTTGACACCAAGCTTCTTTTTAAACAAAACCCTTTTGAAAAACATAAATAAACCAAAGTATAATTTTAAAGTTATTTACATAATAGTTATGTCAGCCTGGCTGGTGTAGCTCAGTGGTTGAGCATCAACCTATGAACCAGGAGGTCACAGTTTAATTCCCGATCAGGGCACATGCCCAGGTTTCGAGCTTGACCCCCAGGGTGGGGTGTGTAGGAGGCAGCCAATCAATGATTCTCTCTCATCATTGATATTTCTATCTCTCTCTCCCTTCTACCTTCCTCTCTGATCAATAAAAATATATTTTTTAAAAAAATAGAGCCAATTAGTGAGCTTTTAAGATGGGTTATAAGGGAAAAGACAGTTAACTTGGGAGGTGAAAAAGAATCGATTCTCCCCCAATAGGGGGCATTCGGGAGGCAGCCAATCAATGATTCTTCTCTCATTGATGTTTCATTCTCTCTATCCCTCTCCCTTCCTCTCTGAAATCAATCAATCAATCAATAAATAAATAAGACTAAAAAAAAATAATGAATCTGTTCCTCACACCATACATAAAAATTAATGCAAAATGGATTGCAAACCTAAATATAAGAGCTAAAACTATAAGAGCTTTGTAAGAGTTTTTCTTAGGAGAAAATGTAGGGAGAAAATTTTCATGACCTTGGGGTTAGGCAAAGTCTTCTTAGATATGGTACCAAAAGCACAATCAAAAAAAAAAAATAGATAAGTTTGAGTTTATTAAAATTAAGAACTTGAGCTTCAAAAGAAAACACCAAAAAAGTGAAAAAG
>NW_006298628.1:4037850-4039968 GCF_000327345.1 Myotis davidii
TCCTTCCCATGTTATCTTTTCCTTTTTTTTTTTTTTTTTACAGAGAGGAAGGGAGAGGGATAAAGAGTCAGAAATATCAATGAGAGAGAAACATCGAGCAGCTGCCTCCTGCACACCCCCCACTGGGGATGTGCCCGCAACCAAGGTACATGCCCTTGACCGGAATCGAACCTGGGACCCTTCAGTCCACAGGCCGACGCTCTATCCACTGAGCCAAACCAGTCAGGGCAGAAATCAGGATTTTAAAGAGATTCCCAGGTGATTCTCATGTGCAGCCAAGGTTGAAAACCACTGCATTACAGGCTGAGTTGAAGCAACAAAACTTGGGACTAAGTGACCTCTGAAGCTCGCTCAGCCGGTCTGGGGCTGTGGTGCCTCCAGCATCTCCCGAGGTGCCTGCTCATTATGCCCAGAGGCATGGCTCTTGCTTACAGTCAACGCCTCCCCAGCTGGCCCTCAAACAAACTCTGAGAGTTAGCAAAGCAAGAGGGTGACCGCTGCGCCCACCTGAGTAGGACTCACAGCTACACCTGTCCCCCCGCCACCTGATGCCCCCACCTGAGCTGATCACCTGCCTGTCAGAAAACCAAGCACCACGCACACACCCCTGCACAGGTGCACACAGTAGAGCAGACACTCAGGCTCTCTAACAAGACTCTCATTCCCAGCTGTCCCTGGCACTCGGCTGAGAGACAGGACAAGGAACAGGAGGCAAAGAAAAGGAGACACGCCACGCAAGCAGCACCACCGGCCAGCACAGCCCACCGCGCCGGACACACGAGCTGCGTCCACAGCGCTCCTGGCTCAGATCTCGACCAGCTCTCGGCACAGAAAGGATGCTTTCTAGTGAGAGGCAGGCAGCAGGACAAAATCAAGGACTGACTTCTAGGCAGTGACACGGGGTTCCCATTTTGATGTCAAATGACCACTGAGGTAGCACGAAGCAGGAGGAACAAACTCGGCTGGACTGTCGGCCAGAAGTAGTTCCCAGAGGCCTGGGCATTAAACCCGCTGTACTCCCTGCCGGGGACAGGGCCCTCACCTCAGTGCTGAAAACAGCATCCTGCCCAAGAACCAAGAGAGACCTCGCCATACATAGATGTTAGAGGTAAAGGTCTGAAACCATGGCTCAGGCTATGGGTTATCCATCTACCAAACCAAAGCAAAGTCCTGCCGGCCCCGGGGCCCTCCATCACCGTGTGGCCTATTGGCCATCTCGGGTGTTCAGAAAAGCCAGGGGGACTAAAGAACTGAAATGCAAGCCATTAGCTTCCTCCTCCTCGTGGCAAACTTTTACTTGGTGGAGCTGGCTGTTTCGGGTCCTTTGACTTCTTTTGCTCATTCCTGGCCTAGGGACTCACCATGAAATGGTCAGAGTGCAGGGGGGCAAGTAATTGGAAGAGGAAGAAAGAGATACCCTGAACGCACAGGACATAAACAAAGCCCTCCAGCTAAATTCCGGGCTGGGCCCCAGCTTCCTCACAGGGAGCCTTGGACCATCTCAAAGCACCCCAAGGATCCAGGGGACCCCTCTCTCTTCCCAATCACCACCCATTACCACACCCTGCATGGCCATACAATAGAAGGCGAAATAAATGAGAAGTCAACGGCTTGGACATGCACAGCATCGGTCCTATGCCACCGGAGAAAGCAGGAAGGCATCATGTCTACCACGAACGGTCCTTAAAACCCGACCTCACCTTTCCTCTTCCCCCTAACCCGGGAACACCCTGGTCAAGTGTCTGTGGTTCAAGGGAGCCTGTGCTTCTCCTGCGGGCACATCTTGTTCAAGTGGGAAAAAAGGAAACCCAGGAAGGACTCCCCGTAGCCAGGAGGACGGGAAACTTTGAGGAGCCACACCAACCCAACGACCAGAAATAGAGGCACAGGCGGGCAGGCCAATGCCACCTGCCCTGTCACCTGGACAGTGAGCTGGCAGCGGGCTATAAGGAGCCGGGGTGAGACACATGCAACCCGCCGGGCGAGGCGCAAAGAGAGGGAGCGGGGATGCGGGCGATGCCCCCGCACCCAGGCCTTCCCTCGGCGCTCCAGGGGCGGCCCGAAGCGAGCACACCCGACGCAGGAAGCCAGAGGGGCTGGAGGGAAGGGGAGGCGGCC
>NW_006298628.1:4040473-4064179 GCF_000327345.1 Myotis davidii
AAGGGCTGGGGGGAGGGGTCCCTTTTCGGGCCCCCAAAGCCAGGGTTTGGCTGTTTCCTGCAACCTGATGTGCCAAGATGGCGGCGCAGGGAGGGGAGGAGGGTGGGACATACCATCCCCACCCCGGGGGGGAGGAGGAGCAGCGGAGGGAAAAGGAAGTCCTGCAGGGAAAGCCAAGGAACGCCCCCTCGCCCCACCCCAGCGTGGGTCTTTCCACTCCCCCGGGCCTAGGCAGCGTCCCACCCACAGGACACGCCCCTCCGCCCCAGGGCCAATGAGAAGAGCCGGCCGGGAGCCCAGGGTTTTATGAATGGGCTCCCCACTCACCCACCTGCTGCCCGGGCCTCCTCCCGCCAAAGGGTCAAGTAAAGAGGTTGCTGGCACCTTAAGACACCTGTCCTACAACAGTCATAATCATCTTATTCTCTGGCTCACTTCATGAAATCTGTTACATAATTCCTCTCGGACCAAGGATCTCCAGGTATTTGATCTAAATGATGGGTCATAGTGCTCTGAATGGAAATATGCAAATTTGCTTCTCAGCGCATGGTAGCTCTTAAAGCAGTTACAAAAATAAATGTAGCCTTTATTACCAAGTAACATTAGATACATTATTACCCCTATCATAGGGGAAGAGGATGAAGTGATTAACAAGTTTGTTACTTTCTCTATGAAGACTAGGTTTTAAATATCACAGTGTCGCCAAAACCGGTTTGGCTCAGTGGATAGAGCATCGGCCTGCGGACTGAAGGGTCCTGGGTTCGATGCCGGTCAAGGGCATGTACCTGGGTTGCGGGTGGGAGATGTGCAGGAGGCGGCTGATCAATGTTTCTTTCTCATCAATGTTTCTAACTCTCTCCCTTCCTCTCTGTAAAAAATAAAATATATATTTAAAATAAATAAATAAATATCACAGTGCCTTGTGTTATAAGCGCTCAAAAATATAAATCCAAATTTGTTTTAAGCAGAATTAGGAATTAGTAGAAAAGGAATAGTTCAGCTAATGTGTGGGTCAAGAGTGCCTATGAAAGAGTTCATGGGTCAAATGAGGGCTTGTGGTGAAAGAATAGAGAAGGAAAAGAAGACAGGAGATTGGAACCATAACTTTTTGGGTTTTTTAATAACTGACTAAAAAATAGTAGCAAACAGCTTCAGGAAATCTAGAATTATTGTAATAGGATTACTACATGATAAAAGGAAGCCATAAAATATAAACAGCTTCCATTTTTATTTATTTTTTAAGAGCCAGGGAGCATACTGCCAATTTGGTCCTGACTCATAAAATCATTTGACTTCATCATTGCACTTCTCACATCAAAGACTCTAAGCACCCAGCCCCTCCTAAACTAGCTGGATTTGCAAAGGGGGAAAAAAGCTGATCTGCCTTACTGTATTACTCAATAACAAGATACGATGCGGTTCCGTTACATAGTAAAGCCACTTACCAAACGAGATATTCTCACAAAGCTAACATTTTTTAAAAACCATGTAAAAATTACCATTTGTGCGCGCGCGCGCGCACACACACACACACACACACACACACACACTATACTGGTACTGTTTGAAAGTCCAATGGTTCCAACAGTTCATTTAGGGATTTTAAAAATATTTTCCCCTTACAGATTCTTTGTCACTCCCTTGGCTCTGCCCTAACCTGGTATCACCCTGTCACCTATCTACTAAATCAAGTAAATGTTCATTTACCCTCGTGAGCACAATCTATCTCAGTGCCAGGAGAGTGAGGTTTCTAAAAGGACTGGCATATGCTGAGGTGGTAGAATAGGTGTTCACACAAGTGGGAGGAAAGAGGGACAATACGAATCACAACCACAGGAAGCAGCCCTCCAGAGTGGCAGGAGTGCTCACACCTAGATGGCCCAGTGCCCACCATTAAAAACAGTCAAAACCCACTCTGCACCCAGCAAAAGTTGCTGAGGGTCCCATAAAGCAAGTTCTCAAAGGAAGTAGCTGTTTCAGGAGTCAGCGGAGGAGAGTCACTTTGAACAGTGGTGGTTTGACGTCTGTGGAAGAAGTCACTTGAACTCATAAAGACAATTTTTAAGGGTCAGCAGCTTCCCTGGAACATTCAGGAAAACCAGCAAGAGAGGATGGTTTCATCTTTTCATAAAGTTCTTCTCCAGGGCTACCGAGGTTCTCTGTAAAGAGTGGATATTCCGCTTCACCCGGTCCTCCAGGGAGGAGGTGGACGCACTCTCTAGCTTCATGCGGCTGGGGAGAGAAGACAGACGAATGTAAGTGACAGACGTGTCAACTGGTCATCTAGCAAAATTAGAAGAAACAGGTTGCTAGCCACAAAACAGCTGTAAAAACACACCCTCTTGTAAGCCCACATATATTACTTTTGCCCCCATCTGGAACTCAGTTATTTAAACCAGATTCAAAGGGAAAATACATGTTTTGGAAAATAGCCAAAGCCTCACTGGAAAGACTTCCTCAGCCATGAATTCTGATTTAAAAGGCAGGCCACGGAGATTCAGTGAAAATACCAATTCCCTTCTCCTCCCCTCAAATGAAAACATCCTGCTCTCTGGCCAGTAGCTAGGAGTGGGAACAAAGATGGTCTGGAGACTGAGCTCCATGATCTCTTGACACAGGCACAGGCACAGACACAGGCACACTGGGAACACAAGGAATGAACCAGCTGCCCAACTGCCTTCTTGGGACCATCGCTACGAAAGCCACTGGGCAGGAAGAAGATACACTCACTGGATAAACTTCCCGTCCCGAGAGTCCAGCTTCTCCAGCCTCTGCTCCCTCTCCTCATCCTTCGCGTGCTTCTTGAGGATGTTCAGCCTCTCTTCCTCCCGCCACTTGGCATTTTCCATCATTTCTTGCCGTTTTCGCTCAAGTTCCTCTGATGAGAGCTTTCTGTTGAACACAAAAACCATCCCAACATGTCTACTTCTCTACTAACAAAAAAACCGGAACCACCTCGGGGAGAAGAGAAATCAGGTAGGACCTCAGGTTCCACACCTCCTGCTCTTTCCACAGACATTAACCTACTGTCAAACTCAGGATGAGTTTCTTTCCTTCCAAATACCTTGCTTGGTCAGGCAGGAAGTTGCCAGTCAAAAATAAATCTTTTTAGCCCTAGATGGTTTTGCTCAGTGGATAAAACATCGGCCTAGAGACTGAAGGGTCCCGGGTTCCATTCCAGTCAAGGGCTCATGCCAGGGTTGTGGGCTTGATCCCCAATAGGGGGAGCGCAGGAGGCAGCCCATCAACGATTCTCTCTCATCACTGATGTTTCTACCTCCCCTCTCCCTCCCCGTTCCTCTCTGAAATCAATAAAAATATTTTTAAAAAGAAATAAACTTTTAAAAAAAGTTTCTGTTCCCTGGAAACTTAGAGAATCAGGCAATTAATAGTTAAAAGGGACCTAGGGTCCACCTCTCTTCTAATAACACAGTGAATACAAGATGTTGTAGACTCTCAGTGGTTCTCAGCGTTGGCTGCACATCAGAATCACCAGGGAGCTTTAAAAAAATACTGATGTCTGGCCCTAGCCGGTTTGGCTCATGGATAAAGTGTCGGCCCATAGATTAAAGGATCCCTGGTTCGATTCTGCTCAAGGACACATACCATAACTCAGTTGCAGGCTCGATCCCTGGCCCTGGTCAGGGCGTGTGCAGGAGGCAACCAATCGATGTCTCTCTCCCACACTGATTTTTTTTCTCTGTCTCTCTCCCCCTCCATTCCATTCTCTCTAAAAGTCAATGAAAAAATATCCTCTAGTGAGGATTAAGAACAACAACAAAATACTAGTGTCTGGGCCCACACCCAGGGATTATAATGGGGCGTAGCTAGGTAATGGGAATTTTTTTTTTAAGCTTCCCAAGTCATTTTAATGTGCAGCCAATTTGTAGGGGCAGTAAAAGGAAGTTCATAAAAGTTGCTCATTCATCTAAACTTCTACTAAAAGCAACTGCAACCCCTAGGGAGAGCCTTTCATGGGCACAGCCTCAGATTCCAGGGCTGCATGCCTCTATTCTGTCTGGCCCACTCCACACCCAACTCAAACACAGAGTCCTGTCTGCCCTCAGGAGAGTCCCCTGCTTCCCTTTCAGCTGATGCTCAAGTAAGGGACACGCTCTCAAGAAGAGCTTTTCTATGGAAATCTCTAATTTACAGATGTTGAGAGACAATTAATTTGTCCCTTCAATGTGCCTCCCACTGTGAGGGGCAGACGTTTAAAAGTTGACAAGAAGAATAAAAAAAGCTGGTTGGGCAAAAAGGTGATAGAGATTGTCCACTTTGCCCAGGTTTGAACCGAGCCTAGACTCAGGCCTGTGGGGCTGAAGTTTATCTGCTGGGCTCCTGACTCACCGGGTATATCCAGGTGCGTGCCGCCTTTGGTAGGCCTCTTTTTTAGGTGATGGGCTCCTCGTTCGGCCTCTCTCTCTCCTGTTTACCTTGGAGTTGTGCCTGTAACAGACACAGAGGGCAGAGAGGAGAAAAGTTTTTTCAACACAAGGACTTTTATCATGTTCCTCAAACGATGGAAGAAAAGCTAACTGTGTTAGAATTATAATCCAAATTGAAGAAACAGAGGGCAGAAGTGGAAGGAAAACAAAGGCATAAAGGTACGTAAGATTTGATATTAAACTTGCTCTAGAGATTCCAAATAGGTAAGTATGTAGTTCTAGCCTGGCCAGCATGGCTCAGTGGTTGAGCATCGACCTATGAACCAAGAGGTTCACAATTCGATTCCCGGTAAGGGCACATGCCCGGGTTGTGGGCTCGATCCCCAGTGGGGGCATACGGGAGGCAACCAATCAATGATTCTCTCTCATCATTGATGGTTCTCCCTCTCTCTCTCTCTCTCTCTCTCTCTCTCTTTTCCTCTCTGAAATCAGTAAGAAATGTGTATATGTATGTGTGTGTGTGTGTGTATGTACCACTTTAAAACATTAAAAAAAATATGTCATTCTAGGGGCCTGAGCTTTACAGTGAGGTGAGGGGCAAATGATGTAAAGGGAGTAACAAAGCAAAGACATTTAGGAAAATTAATGAACAGATATCACCAAGAGCAAATCACCTGTTGTGACCAGCGCCCGGCATGCACAGGTTATTTCACAGCGAATTCCAAGACTCACGTTTTGCTTGGCCTTGGGGACCGTGACCTTCTGTCCGGGGATCGAGACCTCCTGTCCCGGGACCCTCCTCTGGTGCTCTTCTTGCTGGCATGTCTGGGAGGTGAGGGGGAGGAGCTCCTGGACCTGGAGTGATTCTTCCACCCATGCACTCCTTTTGGCTCAGCCATCACAGGGCCCTGCAGACGCTGGCTATGGTCGGAGTCCCTGATCTGTATCATCAAGGAAAGGAAGAAAGGCTATTCCTAGGAAAATGCAGCACTCAGGAGACAATGCAGTGAGACAAGAAAATGGATGAGCACTGAGGTTCTGTAAGGAGACAACTGGGTAAATTAATCCCTTCACAGCGAAACTTAGGAAAGTTATCTTCAGAATTATTTAAAAGAGTGTACCCACCCAACCACCTAAACTCGCTTGGCTCTTCACCGCAGCCTGAGGAGGAGCAAGAGGCAGAGCATGGAGCACAGGGCCTGAAGTTAAACACACTGAGGGAAAAGAAGGAATCCAGAGCGGTGTGCACTTGTTGAACATAACCAAGCTGTACACTTAAAATATATGCATTTCATGTAAATTATTTGCAGAGGGATGGACAGAATGCCTAAACACTCCCCTATGGTTTAGCCTCTCTGCTCAGAGGGCCCTCAGCTCAGGGCTAGGGCATGGGCCTGTTCCCAGCAGCCCCAGTCCTGGCTGCTCAAACTCGCTCCTTCCCACGTTTGATTGGCTGCTAAAATGCTCTGTATCTAAAAGGCTGTCAAGTTGGCACATTCAAAAGTCCCACTCCCTCTGCAAAGCCCACGTCCTTACCTGTAAACCATACCCAGGAACTTTGGGTAAAACAGAGGAAGAATTTACCATCTTCTTTTGAGACCTAAAAGATTAAAACACACACTCATTGGGGAAAAAAAAATGCAAAAAGGTCCAGTTTACATCTCTTGTGCTGAAATGTGCTTCCTGCTTCAATGGTGACCTTTCCCACCTCCCAGCTATGACTTGGGAGTGGACTGTCTGTGCTGGAAGATGCATCAGCACAGTCATGTTTTTCCTGTAGAAAGAAACAAAAGACATGGGACCAGCTTTTCAGCCCTGATGCCTGAACACATTCTCCTCTCACCTCGTGCTGCTATTCCAGGGACTAAGAGTGAGTCAGCAGTGATAGTGCTCACTGCTCCCACAGAGAAGATGGGTCCATTAAAGCATTAAAAAAAAAAAAAGCCTACATAAAACTCGCTTCAGTCTCAGAGAAATCACCAGCTGAGATGAAAGTCATACCCAGGCTGTCTGACCGAAGACCCACCCACAGGGCTACGGGGTCACGCCAAGATCTCCAAGGAACTCGAGTGCTAGATGGCCAGCTCTGTGGGCACAGGGCCCGTGTATGAGTTCACCGCTGAAACCTCCCACCTCCCAGCTATGACTTGGGAGTGGACTGTCTGTGCTGGAAGATGCATCAGCACAGTCATGTTTTTCCTGTAGAAAGAAACAAAAAACATGGGACCAGCTTTTCAGCCCTGATGCCTGAACACATTCTCCTCTCACCTCGTGCTGCTATTCCAGGGACTAAGAGTGAGTCAGCAGTGACAGTGCTCACTGCTCCCACAGAGAAGATATACAGAATGGGCCCAGATGGGTCCATTAAAGCATTAAAAAAAAAAAGCCCACATAAAACTTGCTTCAGTCTCAGAGAAATCACCAGCTGAGATGAAAGTCATACCCAGGCTGTCTGACCGAAGACCCACCCACAGGGCTACGGGGTCACGCCAAGATCTCCAAGGAACTCGAGTGCTAGATGGCCAGCTCTGTGGGCACAGGGCCCGTGTATGAGTTCACCGCTGAAACCTCAGGCCCTGGCAGCTCCCGGCGTGGAGTAGGCGTTCAGTGTCTGTGGAATGAGTGAGTGAATGAATCCCTGAGGGAGGCCCGCCTCCACGTGCTCACCTCCCCCAGTGGCGCTCATCCTCGCTGCTGCAACGATCACTACTGGAGCTTCTGTGCTTATGTTTCTTGTGTTTCTTTTTCTTCTCCTTCTTTTTCTTCTTCTCCTTTTTTTCCAGACTCATTTGCAGCTAGAAAATGCCAGAACATAAGCACACGAGATCACTGAGACCCCTGTCAATCCTTCTGAGTGGACGCGGTTATGCACAAACTACCGAACTCCAAGCCTGTGGATCTACAGGGGGCCAGGACATTATCAGAGCAGCCCTGTCAACAGCGGGAGGGGCTCACCCCTGGTTGTACACAAATGCCCCCAGACTCGTGAACACAATCTCTGGTGGGTGGGCTAGGAATCTGAGTTTTTTTTGTTTGTTTTTTTAAAATATATTTTAAGGACTCATGTCAGTGGCAATGTATTGGTAATGAAGAAATAATTTTCTTAATCAAACCTGGGACCTTTCAGTCCGCAGGCCGACGCTCCATCCACTGAGCCAAACCGGCTCTGGAGGAATCTGAGTTTTTAACCAGTCCCTGGAACCACTACCTAGGACATCCATCTGTCAAAAGAATTCCAACTTCACTGAAAGCATGTGGGAACGGAAAGATCAATCTTTACATTTTCCCTGCCAACTGATCCAAGAAATAATCACATATGTCATGTGAATGCTGCATGGACCCTAGAAAGTCTGCCACCTGCTCTCCTGAACACACTGGATGATCATGCTTTCCACAGGCATAACCCATACCCCTCTTTTTCTGGAACCATGCCCTCACATGGTACTTTCCCAACCAAAAGACATAAAACAGAAAATCAAGCTTAATTAAGCTTGATAAATTGAGATTGCATAAAATCTCCAGCAAAAGGTCTCTAAAAGACAAAAAGTTTTAAAGCCAGTTTTCCTTCTCATAAAGTAAGAGTAAATGGAGTGAAGTTCTCATGTTAAAGTAGCTAAAAGATACCCCTGGTGCTCATTTGATGCACTACTTACCAATTCTTTGATTTTCTTCATTTTCACAGGATTATTCAATACCTCTCTTTTTTTCTCTTCTTCCTTCTTCCTAAAGAGAGAAAATTATAAAAATCATAACAACTTATTTTAGGAAGGAGATTAAGTCACTCATTCCACTCTCCACAATTCTATGTAGCAATCTTTTTTCGAAAGGCATGTAGGCAGGTCCTACATTGAAATCTACATGATGGTGTAAAAGCCAGAAACCTTCCCCAAATCTGCATAAGGGACTGAATACTGTGAGGAAAGTCCACGCTGGTTCCCTGTGGTGCAAGAGAGCTGGTGTGTTTCTTGTTGGGCTTCACACTCAAGGCTTCCCAATAGTCCGGTAAACGGGGTCAGCCCGTTTATCAATTGATGGCCGCGGATCTCCAAATTCCCAAGAAGCTGCCCGTCTTCCTCACCTTGCTTCTACCTCGCATTTTTTATTAAGGGACAACAGTAAATGAATAAATCTGGTCTGGTTTAGTCTGGTCTGGTCCACTTGCCAATCTCTTCCCATATGGCCTATACCAGGCACCCATAATGGAACCTCCTTCCCAACATCAAGCAGCCCAAATGGAGACAAATTCTTTTACAATATATATAAAAGCTAAGAGGAAACCAGCTGTGAAGTGAGAAGCTAAGAAACACTCTACTAAGCATCTCTGTAACAAAACCCCTTCCCAGCCCCTCCTCAGTACCTGATGATGAAGAGTGGGTCCTCCCGGATCTTGCTGGCCATGTCAAGGAGGGAATTCGCACCCGAAGGGGCAAAGATAGAGCCTGGGAGGAGTCCTGTCTCAGAAGAACAGCCTGCCTCCTTCTCCTCCATCTTCTCAAAAACGTATTTGTCAATGGGGCGCCCCAGCAAGTACTCATCGCGGTTCACCATCCCACCAGGACCCTGGTACATCCAGTCCAATTTTTCTTCTTTCTTCCTAGATCAAGAAAAAAAAAGAAAATGTAGACACCTACACACAAAACCTGAACACAAAGGATAGATAACCATAGCTGGTCAGAGCAGGACTCATTCTACAGGCACCTAAGATGGGCTAAACACAGTACTCCCCATGGCACACAGGGAGAAATGGTGCCTGCCAGCATGAAGCTTACCACTTAGCGAAGATCACTTTCACCACCTAAAGCAATTTATGAGGAAAAACTATGTTCCTCAACCTGGGGCACAGATCTTTTGCCCAGGGCTTCTACAAAGCTTCTATATTGTCCTTTCATTTCTAGAATAATCTGAAACAATAAGCATATTCTGATAATCTTGTTACCAAGACCAATTTCAGTGACCACATATGCAGTTGTGTTCACTGTGTGTTTTGGTGCTCATTGTCATATTGGCACAAGCAGTGACACAACATTTATGGAGACAGTGAAAAAAGACCAGAGATAACCTGATCACAAAATTATGCTTTCACGCCAAAAGAGGGGGGCAATTATGTCACAGTATCATGCCAAACAAATATTTCCCTATAGTTGGTGGTGAGAAAACTGAACCCTCATACAACAATAAAGGCACGCTGAATTCATAAAAGCTTATGTTGAAGCAGCTAATACCCCATTCACACTGCAAGCAGCAATGTTTTTTCATCAAAACAGCATTATCTATAACATTACATTGTTTTTTAAATATGATTATTTTGTGTGTTTGTTTTTAAGATTATATAACAACTATGGCATAAAGAACGTCTTCTTGGTTACATCCTTGGACATTTTAAAAAATATTATTTTTACTGATTTCTGAGAGAGAAAAAGGGAGAGGGAGAGAAACATCAATGCAAGAGAGAAGCATTGATAGGTTGCCTTCTGCATGCTGCCTACTGGGGATCGAGCCCACAACCTAGGCATGTGCCCTGACGAGAATCAAACCAGTAACCTTTTGGTGCATGGACAACGCTCAACCAACTGAACCACACCGGCCAGGGCTTTTGGACATCTAATTTTTTATTTTAAATATATTTTTATTGATTTCAGAGAGGGAGAGAGAGAGAGAGAGAAAAAAAAAACATCAATGATGAGAGAGAATCATTGATTGGCTGTCTCCTGCACACCCCACACTGGGATCAAGCCTGGAACCCAGGCATATGCCCTTGACTGGAATTGAACGCAGAACTCTTCAGTCCACAGACCAATGCTCTATCCACTGAGCTAAACCAGGTAGGGCCGGACATTTTTTTTAAATATACTTTTTTAATATACTAGAACTGAACTATGGACCTCCTAGTTCATAGGTCAACGCTCAACCACTGAGCCACTCCAGCCAAGCTAATAAGAATAATTAATGCCCAACCAGTTTCATAATTCCATTTCCATGAACTGAAACTAGGTCTCACATGCACACAACCTTGAATGTCACAAATCCTCCTGTCATGGAATTATTAAGGAAAAGCCCTGTGTATCCAATGGGGGACACATGCTACACACTACCCAGGACACGTGCCCACGAGGACATAAACAAGAAAAATGATAGATGGCCCTAGCCGGCTTGGCTCAGTGGATAGAGCGCCAGCCTGCAGACGGAAGGGTCCTGGGTTCGATTCTGGTCAGGGGCACATGCCCTGGTTGCAGGCTCGATCTCCAGTAGGGGGCGTGCAGGAGGCAGCCAATCAATGAATCTCTCTCATCATTGATGTTTCTCTCTCTCTCCCTCTCCCTTCTTCTCTGAAATCAATAAAAATATATTTTAAAAAAAGAAAGAAAAATGATAGATTACTCAAGTTTAGTCTCCTGTAGCTTTTATTCAATTCTGATTTAGAAATGCCCTGCATATTTCATGATTTTAATTTTCCTCAGAACACATTTACTCCCACCTCCTTTCACAAGATGGGTAATTATTACCTGCTACTCCTATCCTCTCTTACACAAGAGGAAACAAGTAGGGTAACATCGAGTGGGACTGTCCACAGTCACATAGCTTTTACTGACAGACACACTATCCACCTCCTTCCATGAGACCTCACTGCCCCCCTAAAACAAGCCTGCAATACGTAAACAAACAAAAGGAGGAATGAGGCCTTGACACACACCAGAGGCAGGTAGCAGCAATTACCCTCAGCTGTGGTTACTTGCCAATCATCTACCATGAGCTTGGCCTACACCAAGCCCTCCACATGTTATCTCAGTCCATCTTCCACAAACCTTGGAAACTGGGAACTCTCGCTCTCCTGGGTCTAGTGAGGTAACCAAGGCTCCCAAACTTGCCCCCAATTACATGGTGAGGCTCGTCCATGCAAAGCCAGCCTCAGAACCCAGGTCAGTCTGACTCCAAAACCCCTGCTTTTAACCAGCTGTTGTGCAAGAGCTGGATGCTGCACCTGTGGGCTAGTCCTGCAGTTCCCCACCCACCAGGACACCCTCAGCCCCCCAGGCCCACCCTCAGCCCCCCAGGCCTACCCTCAGCCCCGCATGCCCACCCTCAGCCCTGGCTCACTTGACAGCGCCAACATCCTCGGCGTAGCGCTGCATCTCCTCCCTGGCCCTCTCCTCCCGCAACTCCCGCTGGAGCTCCTCGATCTTCTTCCGCTCAGCCACATGCTTCTGCTCAGCCTTCCACACCTTCTCCACATTGCGGAGTGTCTGCGGGTGCCAGCTCTTCTTCAGGTTCTGTGGGAATTGAGAGGAGGGAGAGACAACTCAGGGAGTGGATGGGTGGTAAGTATAACCGGCCCTGCCTCACCCGCCCTCTGTACCCTAATCACACCAAGGCAGGCGTATGGAAGCTCAAGACTGTCTTTAACAATGGCAAGGTTGGCACCCACAACCTCTCACACACCAGGGGGTTTTGGTCAAGTGCACAAAGCTTCAGGATACAAAAGGCCCCTCCTGAATTCCCTTCTAACACTTTTAGCCTGAAATGCACATAAGTCTGACTTCCATTGGCTATGTCTGAAGTGAGGGTTGGTGATGACAATATAGGAGGAATGGGGCAAGGAGATGGAAAGGTAGACTCTGTAAAGCAACATTCATTGTTATGAACAGCCTTCTTTTTTCCTTCGGCTCATTTAACCTGCCTTACACTTGCATGGTTTACACCCCCATCTAGTACCTCTTCCAACCTTCCTTCCCAGGAGTCTCCCCTTGGTTCTCATCTCCCCCCACCCCTTACCCTTCTCCTCTCCATCCTCCCCAAGAGCCACTGCTCTGGCCCAGCTTTCCCAATCAGGGAGAGTTTCCTGAAAGAAATGACATCTCAGAACAATTATAAATTAACCTGATAATGTAGAAAGAGGGGAGGCAGGGGTAGGATTTCCAAAAAGAATAGCACACACAGGTGAAGGCACAGTGGTGAGAAAGACTATAGCACAAACAGTTCACTGTGGCTGGAGATGGAGTGTAAGCTGATGGGGAGGCACTGTCTAGAGACATTTTTGGTTGTACAACTGGGGGAGAAGGGTGGTACTAGTGGCTAGAAGCCAGGGATGCTGGTACAATGCACAGGCACACACACACACACACACACACACCCCAAAGAATTAGAGTGTAAGCATGGGGAGGCACTGTCTAGAGACATTTTTGGTTGCACAAGTGGGGGAGAAGGGTGGTACTAGTGGCTAGAAGCCAGGGATGCTGGTAAACATACTACAGTGCACAGGAACACACACACACACACACACACACACACACACTCACACACATAACAAAGAACTATCCAGCCTTGAATGTCAATAGCACTGAGGCTGGGAAACCCTGGATTAGAGCTTTCCTGTTCCACGTACAATTAGGTGGCGAGAGCCTGGGGCGGTGGGGGCTGAAGGAAGTTAATGGGGAAAAAGGAGGACATACGTACAGTGGGGCCTTGACTTACGAGTGTCCCAACTAATGAGTTTTTTGAGATACCAGCTGTCTCTCGGCCGATTTTTTTGCATTGAGTTGATAGAGTAATTTGAGTTAACAAGCTCGGTCTCGGAATGAATTCAACTTGTAAGTCAAGGCCCCACTGTAATAGTTTCAACAATTTTTTTTAAAATTTGCATTTTCCATTAGAAAGAAAAAGAGCTTTCCTGTCTCTAAAGGCAGTTTTCCGAAGAACACACCAAATTCGAGGAACCTTGATGGAGTACTGGCACTCAATAACATCTGACAAACTCTAACAACTACTGGACAGGTGACTTAATTGATGTGCTGATTTGATTAGCTAAACTTCCGAGAAGTTAGCATTTTCCTGATGTTGCACCATGCTCTCGTGGGTCACTGCCCAATTTAGGGCCTCAGCCCTGTACAAACGAACTATTCTGCTTAAGAGCAATGGCCACTTAACGTATATTAAGTGCTATAAATTCAGGAGAAAACTCTGACACTATAGATAAGAATGCAGCACTGAAGGAGAAACGGAAAAGGTGGACATGAACATCCTTTCAGCCTTAAAATGGACCCCAGGACATGGCTCAAGGGAAAGAACGGGGCATAAACCACGCCTACTACAGCCCAGGACGTCGCTCTGAACTCCTAGCTGAGAAAGACAGATGTGTCCCCAGACAAGATATACGAAATAATGCCTCCGGGACGCGTCCTCGAGACCTGCCTCCTTTCCTACCCATGATTTCAACCCTGGCCCCCGGGCCTTCCCCGGGCGTTTCCAGCCGAGGGCCCCCCTAACACACACACAAACAACACCTGCCACCATTGGGGACACACCTGGCCCACCTCCCCAGGTCTCCGCTCAGTCCTTCCGTGGCCTTAGCGATGCGTCCCCTCTCCAGGGCTCCGGCACCCCGCCCCCCGCAACTTCACCCCCGCGAGAGCGAGGCTGCGTTGCCACGGTTACCCACTCCCACCAATTCCGTCCCGAGCCCAACCCTGTCTCCAGCCTCAGTCCTCCCGGCCGAGGCCTCCCTTACTTACCAGGTCTCCGCCCCCCATGATGGTGGAGACGTGTCCTCACTCCGTGGACCTGGAAGACTCAGGAAGGAGCGAGAGGAAACGCAGAGAAACAGTTCAGGTGCGATCGCCCAAGGTCTGCTCTCGGGGGCCACCGGCGGCCGCTTTCACAGCCGGATCTACATTCTACTTCCGGGAGGGCGTTCCAATACGGCGACAGCGTCGCAGGGTGATGACGTTTTTACTCTGTGACGCTACGTAGCAGGAGCATCACGTGTGGTGTGTTGCCGTTCGAGGCCCTCAGGTCGCGGTGTCCGCGGCCTCGTTTTGGGCCCTCGGGTTGGTACCACGTCTGCCATCGCGATGGGTGTGTTCAGCGCCGCTGCTGTAGTCAGTTACGTGGCTAGTAGGCCTCGCCCAGCAGTTCGGTTGTCATGGCAGCGCGCCGCGGCGTCCCTCTTGGGGCTTCCATCGGTGTCTCGCGGGGAGGCCCCAGCGTGGATCCCCCAGCGTGGACCAGCTCCGGTCGCCTCGCCCGGCACCTCCCCCACACACCCAGGTTTTCCAAACGGCTTTTCAAACCCGCACTCCGGGGGGCGTGGGAGGGAGGGTGAATAGTAAATCGGGGGAAAAGGAGACATATGTAATACTTTAAACAAAACAAAAACATTAAGGATTTTTTTAAAAAAACACGCATTCTCCTCAAACCTCGACACAGCGCCGACTGCCTTAAATCAGAGCTACTTTATGGAGGTTAAGTAGAAACAATCAAACCGAAATTCCATCGGCCACCCTGCACCAAACCCTCGGAATGTACCAGCTTCCCCATTTCCTTTCCCTTAGTTTGTGTGGCCACCCTGCTTGCTCCATTCGTGGTGGAAACAGTAGCCAGCTCTGACCTAGCCCTGCAGATGCCTGGGGGAGAATTGTTGAGGGCTAGGTCTGTGGTTCCTCCGTATCACACTGGCAAGGGAGGACTGAGGGAGGCCTCGCAAGCCTGGCACTGGTTGGCATGGAGTGTAAAGGCACAAGCCTGAGATGCACTTTCTCCTCTCACCTCCTCTCCACTGGGGAGAAAAGCTGAGACTAGAGAAACTAGTCCCCCTCCCCCCGAAACTCGGGGAAGAAACAGCACACTTGGAGGCACAGATTAAAAACAATGTTTATCTAAAATGGTATTGGGAGTTCATCTAAGCAACTGTCATAGAAACTCAGTTCAAGGGGTATGGAAGGAAGAGCTGCTGTTAGAAGAGAGGGAGTCGGGTGACCTCCCCGAAAACAGATGGGCACTGGCGGAGGGCTGGGGTGTTCCTGCGGTAGCCAAACAGACCGTTGTACCCCCTGATCGCTTTCACATCAGCATTGTAGTAGTCATGGCCGATCACCTGCTGGAAGGAATGCCCTGGCGGATGGAGAGAGAGGCCTGAGCCTGCAGGCAGCCCCCTCTTGCTTTCTCCACTTCCACTGGGATTTCCTAATACCAACCCAGCTACAGCTGCTGTGCTCCCCATGTCTAGCGGAGCCCTCAGTCCTCCAATGTCTCAAGCCTCTTTACCAAAAAGCCAAGGGTTGGTGAAGTCAAGGAAACAGATGGCTATTTGAAACCCAACCTCATACCAGGAGGAGTGTGAGTAGCGTGCAGGAGGAGTATGAATGGTACATGAGGTCAGACATTTCTGGGCTTGGCCAAACTTGCCTTGCTCCTAGAACTGAGGAATTCCATTCTTGCCTCTAATCTATCTGGAGAACACTGATGTGCTCAGTGTGGCCAAATGTTACAAAGGGTCATGTGACTATAGAGTGTGGCTACAGGGTGGTGGGATTGGGGCAGGAGGAGTGTCAGAAAAATATCTCTCAACTCTCCCATTCCTGTTGCTGCTTAACTGTGCCTGTAAGATAAGCAGGAGACAGCCTGCCTCGGAGCAATGAGAGGGATAAAGGCTTTAGAGTTAGAAAAGTGGAATCCCAATCCTTGCTCAGCCCTTCTGAGCAAATCACTTTAATTCCCTCAGTCCTAGTTTCCCAGGTTGTAACATGGGGGTAGTGTGAGGGTAAAAAGCACCCGACATGCAGTAGGTGCTCAGTAAGTACTTATGGGGAGTACTGTTTCAGCTTCTGCTCTTATCTAAGAAGAAAGGCTGGAGGATGCAGTCCCTGGCCCTCTTCTCCCCAAACAGGTCTCTCTACACCCACTTTCTCTCGCTGAACGGTGGGATGCACACCACTCTTCCTAGGTGGGACCACTTGCCTGCCCCTGCCCAGTTTCTCCTGTTGATGTATTTCTGTTCTTCCCCGAAGATGTGGAAATAATCCACTACCCAGCCGTCCCTTCCTGTACCTCCATGATCCTGAGAGGGAGGGAGAGAATACAGAAGATGGTTAGGGAAAAAAAAGGACTATCCGCCCCCATGCTGAGACATGCACAGTGCGGCCCCTATGGCTTGTGGGGAGGGGGTAGAGGTCACAGCCAGGGGTAAGAGGGCCAGAAAGATTAAATATACTTATGATCTCTATTGCCTCTCAGGGAGAGGCTGTGTAGCTTGACCCTTAGGGGCTCAGTGTCTGCTGCCAGACAGTTTCCAATTCCAGCTCCGCCACTAACAAGCTGCGTGACCTAGGCGGATGACACAGCTTTTCTGGACCTCCGTGTCCTCATCAGTAAAAGGAGGGTTGCTGTGAGATTTAAGTGAGATGTTTCAAATAAAGGGCCTGGCATAGTAAACGTTCAATAAGCCTTATCTTTTTTTTAAAACCTTATTTTCATTTAAATGAAAATCATACCTACCACAAATGGTGGTTGTGACAATTAAGCTACTTACAAAACAGAACAGAAAATTTCAAAAGTGTGTAAGCCATATTCTTTTCAAAGGCTTCCCCATATGACAGCTCCTTCTGTCATAAAAGCTATATGAGTAAACAGCAAGTACACACTCAAACATGGCATGCACAGATGTGTGTCCATATATATTTGTACTGAACATGCACGTGCACAAACACTTGGGGTTAAAAAAAACAAAACAAAAAAACCTAGATTTCTTCATGGAATGACCCCCATTAAGTCGTATTCATACCACTGTGTCCAGTATTGGTATAGGCACCAATATTGGTATAGGCACCAATAGTGGAGGCAAAAGGGGTGAAAAGAATGGAACCAGCCCAATCAGTGTGGCTCAGTAGTTGGGTGTGGGCACATGAACCAGGAGGTCACAGTTCGATTCCCGGTCAGGGCATATGTCAGAATTGCGGGCTTGACCCCAAGTAGGGCGATCAATGTTTCTCTCTCAGCGATGTTTCTACCTCTCTATGACTCTCCCGTCAAGAAAAATATATTTTTAAAAAAATGAATGGGCCCTGACTTGTTTGGCTCAGTGGATAGAGTGAATGGGCCCTGACTTGTTTGGCTCAATGGATAGAGCGTCGGCCTGTAGACTGAAGGGTCCCAGGTTCGATTCTGGTCAAGAGCATGTACCTTGGTTGTGAGCACATCCCCAGTGGGGGGTGTGCAGGAGGCAGCTGATCGATGTTCCTCTCTCATCGATGTTTCTAACTCTCTATCCTTCTCCCTTCCTCTCTGTGAAAAATCAATAAAATATATATTTTTTAAAATGGAACCATTAGCATATAGCCTCAGAATCTTTGACCCCAGGGAAGTAGTCTGCTGGGCAGGGGCAAACCCCGCCCTCCCCCCCGCTCCCCCCCGAAAGGTCTGGGGAGAAGGGAGACCCAAGGAGGGTTGGGAGGTTCAGCTCAAGGTTCCTTGGGGTGAGCCCCACTGTAACTATGACGTCACCGAACAGAGGGTGTGGCACTTGGTGGGTCTTTGTCTTTTTCACTGAGGTCACAGATTTTCGAGCTTTTAGAGAATTTGCAGTGTGAGGTCACCCCAAAGGGCGGGTCCATGACATCAAAAAGGACAATGAAATCGGTTTGGGAGAAGCGGACTTTGAGTCAGGTGTCCTAGGCTTGCAGAAACCCAAAATGAGGTCATTCTCAAGTTCAGGGCTAGAAGGTGATTCTGTGAGCCCAGGGAGCTCAGGTTCAATACCTGTCATCACCTGGGCCAGGTCCGTGTGAGCATGAAGAAAACTGGGGTGTGTGTTGGCGGCCGGGGGAGGGGGAAAAAATCTCCCTGGTGGGAGGGCGCTGGAGTGAGATGCCAGGATGTGGGAAATCAGTCCGCCACCAGGGACAACCTCTGCAGGCAAACAGTGGGGCGCTTTGGGGAGTTCCTATACCTGACCGGTTTTCTGCAAAATGGGCGGAATCACACGGCTCTTGAAGTACCGACGGGCGTGGTAGTCCTGCTGCGCATTGTAAGGCGGAATCGCAGACCAGACCTTGGGCTTCAAGTGCGCATAGTTGCGGGCCATGGTGCTCAGGGCCACCCCATCCAAGATGAAGCCCTTCTGCAACCGCAGAGGATACTCGCACAAGTGCACCATCCCGACCACCGCCCTCCAAGGACCCCTCTGGTGGGAGTGGGAGGGTCCAGGCAGAGGGCTCCCCCGCGCATTGTTACGTGGTCTCAGGACAGGACGCCTGCGACACAAACCCCATTGTCCCATCCAACCGGGTGGGCGCTTAGAGCTGCGGGGGAAGTTGCTTGCTTGGCCCAGCGGGATGAGCAGGAGACTGAAGGGGAAAAGGGATTACTGAATGCGGGCCTTGTGAGTGCGGTCGGGCCCAGCTTCCCGCTTTCCTTTAAGAACAAGGTTCTGTTCCCACCTTATCATATGCATTTTTCCAACTCAGTTCTGTTGAAAATCATGTGCCCAGATGGATCAGAAAGAGTTCAAATAGCATCTACTTCCAACTCATTTTACAGAACTGGAAGTTGGAGCTAAATTCATTTACTGGTGGATCCAGAGCCAGAATTCAGTCTCCTGACTTCCAGTTAAGTGCACTTAAAGCACTTCCTCCCTCCCCATCCAATTCTTCCCATCAGTATTTCTCTTCCTGTCAGCCCCTCTAAAAAAACAGGTTGACATATTGCCATACCTTTTCCTCTGGCTAACAATATATATGATAGGATACGGCAAAACCTAAACGATTTTCTTTAGTTATGGCCTCAGGTACTTTTTACTTCCCAAATTTTCCCCTTAAACTCATATAGGTGCTTATATATCAAAGCGCCCTATACGGACTGCTCACACCAGCTCTGAGGTGCTATTCATCCTTTTACAGGCTCAAGGAGGGATTTACTATTAACATATTTAATATATTTTTATTGTTTCAGAGAGGGAGATGGAAGCATCAATGATGAAAATCATTGATCGGCTACCTCCTGCACACCCACACTGGGGATCAAGCCCATAATCTGGGCATGTGCCCTGATCAGGATTCAAACCGTGACCTCCTGGTTCATAGGTCCACACTCAACCACCAACCCATGCCTGCAGCAGGGTTCTTTTTCAATAAAGGACCTGGGGGCTTGTCACAGATTTGAAGTTCACCAGGCTGGAGAATGCAGTAGCAGAAAGTCTGTTTTAGAGACTTCAATATTCCTGAAACCAAGGCTCAGTCTAAACCAGGGGTGGGCCAACGTGTTGACTCGAGGGCCACAATGGTTTCTTAAACTGGACCGGAGGGCCGGAACAAAAGCAGGGATGGAGTGTTTGTGTGAACTAATATAAATTCAAAGTAAACATCATTACATAAAAAGGGTACGGTCTTTTTTTTTTTTTTAGTTTTATTCATTTCAAACGGGCTGGATCTGGCCCGCGGGCCGTAGTTTGCCCACAGCAGTCAAAACAGAGCACTGGTTCTTAGTCTCGGCTACACCTTGGGAATCTGGGCAGCTTTTAAAAGTACTGATGCTACCTCCAGTCTGACTTAATTGGTCTCGGATATGGCCTGGCCACATTAAAAAAAAATTCCTCCAGTTGAAAACCACTGCTCTCTAGTCCTGGTACATTCCATCCCTCATCTTGGACAAAAGGTAGTCATCTCAAGTGACTGAGCTAGGCAGGGTCTTCATGTACTCTTTCAGCCTTACATTATACCCAACTTAAAGGCAGAGTATTTTCATATACTAGATATATGAGGCTGCATTATTAATCCAAACCAGCAAAGTGTTCTTTCCCCATACCCTAAATATCTCACCTAATTCAGTTTGGAAAGAAAAGCTACAATAATACCTTCAGGCACAACTTGCCAGGACTTATGCCTATTGTGCTAACACAATTATATCCTCTCCTTTTATTCTCAAAACAGAGGTTGGCATATATATACATATGCTAATTAGATGAGACATCCGGAAGGACAAAGCCAGCTTCCCACTGGTCCCAGGTGCCAGAGGGAAGCCGGTGACAACAGCCAGGGGAAGGCCTGCCTACTCTTGCTCGAATTTCGGGCATCAGGCCTCTAGTCTTAAATATCTTTCTCACTGCACAGCAGTTTTCTGGGGTATCCTATCATCAAGTAGTACCTGCCACTTCTTTACGGACTCCAAACCCAAATATCTAGTGTGTTTTTTAATAGCAGAAATTGGGATGTTGCAAAAGTTCTGTACACTCACCACAGTGCAAAGACTATCTTTTTTTTTTATATACATACACGGAAAGTTTGCGGAGTAGTTTGTTTTTCAAAGGAGGGGAGTTACATGGTGTCAAGAAGAGCGCCATGTAGAAATGAAGAGTAGGCAAGCATTTCATGTCATCAATTTTTAATGGGTTTTTCCTTTACAAATACACCAGAGAATCAGGCAATGCTGCCAGCATTGGATGCAATCCTGGGCCACAAGTCTGCACACTCTTTTGCAACTGGTCCCGTGATGGCAGAACCTGCATAAAAGAAGAAAGGTGTCGGGCAAGATCAGAGGGTCCCTCCTTTGCCTGTACTCCTAGATCCAAGAATGAAATCACCCAATCTCAAAGATCTAAGGAACAATGTGGGTCCTTTCTTACCTTTCATTTCCCCTTTATTGTTTACTATAACCCCCGCATTATCCTCAAAATAAAGAAACACGCCATCTTTTCTCCGGTATGACTTTCGTTGTCGAATTACCACCGCTGGATGTACTGAGGAGGAAAAAGGACAGCAGCCATTAATCTCTCAGGTCAGGTCCCAGTGCCACCATAATAAGCAGTTTATACATCGTCTAGTTCCCCAACATTTCCCACTTGGACAGATGTATGCAGGAAACTTGCTAAACACTTCCTATACTTTTTCCCATTTCACCCAATGGGTGGATACTGTCAAGATCCTAGTATAGAAGAGGGAATAGCCTGCCCGCCCCCCACGCTCCAGACTGAATACATGGCGAGGCCAAACTGTTAATTCATTAGGCAATATTCCAATCAGTACATAACAAACCCTCAAGAAAGTACATACCTTGATCTAAAAATTACTGCATCCAAGAATTTGTTGGAATTAAGTACGTTCCATACCTTAGGTTTTCCAAATACAAACTCATAAGTTTATTGTACAAAAATGAGGCCTTCATATTTCATAGTTCACCAAGGCTAGAGAAAGTCTAGGTAATTTTTTTAAAAACCTGCACAAAAAGTTCATTATCACTACCCCACCTCCCAACTATTAAAATGGCCTGACCAAATGGTATAAATATTACACCAAATCCTTTAAAGACAACTATCCCAAATGTTATTTCTCAGCACAGGCGCTCTTCATGGCAGGACAGCATGACCTTAATGAAATCCTTGTAAAGCATCCTTGGAGGCACCAGCCTGTCGTTTCCAAATTCAACAAATGCAATGCCATGCCTCTCAGCCACCAAACACACTTCCTTGAAACCAGGTAACCAATTAAACAGCATAGATAACATCTCATTAGTCTCTTTTGCTAAATTATTAAGAAATAAAAAATATAGTTTGGCCGAAACCGGTTTGGCTCAGTGGATAGAGCGTCGGCCTGCGGACTGAAAAGGTCCCAGGTTCGATTCCGGGCAAGGGCATGTACCTGGATTGCGGGCACATCCCCAGTGGGGAGTGTGCAGGAGGCAGCTGATCGATGTTTCTAACTCTCTATCTCTCTTCCTTCCTCTCTGTAAAAAAATCAATAAAAAAAATATATTTTAAAAAAAAGAAAAGCTAAAAATAAAAATATATAGTTTGGAGGGTAATCAGGGACCCGGAGTGAGAACGTGATGCTGCATTTCCTTGGGTATTAGCTGAATTTTTAAAAAAAAAAGAAAATCTAAAAAAATAAAAATAAAAATAGTTTGGAGGGTAATCGGCGACCCGAGTGAGAACTTGATGCTGCATTTCCTTGGGTATTAGCTGAATTTGGTTTTCCCTGACCAGGCCTTTTCTTTGCAGTCACTGCTGTCTGTTTTAGCTTGGGCTTTTTTCTTCTTTGTCAGCAAAAGTACCATGCATTTTTAGTATTTTATCAGGATCTGTTTTTGCATGCTGCATTTGATTTGCATTGGCATTCCTTGTAGCTCTCAAGATATTCCAGTTATTTAAACATAGTAAGGTGCCCTAGCCAGTTTGGTTCAATGGATAGAGTGGCAGCCAGCGGACAGAAAAGTCTCAGGTTCGATTCCGGTCAAGGGCCCAGGCTGCACGCTGGATCCCCAGTAGGGAGCATGCAGGAGGCAACCGATCAATGATTATCACTCGTCATTGATGTTTGTATCTCTCCCTTCCTCTCTGAAATCAATAAAGACACACACACATACACACCACACACGGTCAGGCAGCCTGACAATCCTTGAGTCAAGTTCTATGGACATAGACAGCCTCTTGTTCTTAACAAGAATACACAGAGCGACAGGCAAATAGTATTTACTGAGCACCATCTGTTCGACCCTGATCTACTTATAACCCATTTACATTATCACAGGTGAACCTACAGATCTAACCCAGGACCCTGGACTTCCAGTCAGCCCCTTTCCACACTTCTGCATTACATGCTAAGTCTAAGGCGAGAAGTAGTTAGAAAACATTAACAGAGTGAAAATGCACAATTTTTGGAACCATGCAGCGGTCTCTGGTCTGTCCCAATACTGATTGAGACCCACAGCACAACCTGCTGCCATCTCACCCACAGCCATGGCCAATTGCTCTGCCCTTCCCTGACAGCCCCCCAGGCCACACATCAGACCCAGCAAGTGTTCTAAAAGGGAAGCCTGTCCACCCCAATCCACACACTGATTAATCAATACGCAACCACAATGCTACCACTTAGTCCTTGCCCACCAAGCCCACAAAAGGAGATTAAAAGTGAACCAAGTAAGACTTCTGACCAAAAAGCTAAAACGGGAGTGGGGAGGGGCGTGTGCAGGCCTACAAGGAGTAACCGGGACATGTGTCTGAGTCCTGTCATATTTCTAAGAGTTGGCTAGGACTTCTCAGGAAAAGCAAGGCACCCCACGGCAGAGACACACTGACACCTGACATGGGAGGGAAAAAAAAGAAAATCAGGAGCTAAACGTGAAAGCACACCAAGTATCAGAAGCAGTAAAGCCAGACGGGACATCACAAGTCTTAAGTGCTCCGAGGCCATCCCCTTTAATTCATATACCTCACAGGAAAACTTCTGGGAAAGGCAGCTCCCTGTTTTAGTTTCTATCAGAAGAGATTCAGAAGCAACCACAAACGTTTCATCTCATCTAAAAAAAGAACCTGTCTTTTTTTTTTAAAATATATATTTTATTGATTTTTTACAGAGAGGAAGAGAGACAGAGAGTTAGAAACATCGATGAGAGAGAAACATCAATCAGCTGCCTCTTACACATCTCCCACTGGGGATGTGCCTGTAACTGAGGTACATGTCCTTGGCCGGAATCGAACCTGGGACCTTTCAGTCCACAGGCTCTCGCTCTATCCACTGAGCCAAACCGGTTTCGGCTCAAATAGTTATTTTTTAAAGAT